>NW_017804384.1:0-15010 GCF_001625305.1 Branchiostoma belcheri
TGTCCACTAGCTCCAAGTTCTTCGTTCTCCTGTACAGTATGGAATGGGGGAAGGAGAAAAGTGACGCCTGGATGAAGGCATTTGTTCTGTCCTTCATGGGGTCCAGTTGTGTAATGGACACTCTCCAGGTGACACGTACTTAATATTAAACATAGTAGGGACAAGCTTTAGGCTTATGATGTAGAAGAGGTTATTCTTTTTACCGATATAGATGATACTCGCCACGTCTTTTTACTCCTATAGTGCTGAGAACGTCTTTTGAATTAACAAGAAACTGGTTTAAAAGCAATAAATAAAAATGGTTTGGAATGATAACGATAACAAAGATTGTATTAACGTTGCTTACGTTGTAATGATTTTTTTATTCTTTAACAGACTAAATTTAAAAAGATCCAGGCTTAAAACTGCAACGAGAACCTAATGTCGTAATATACCATCATTAAACACGAACGAAACCATATCCATGCAAACCGCATAATATAAATATTTAACTGTATTCCCCGTAGATCTTTGTCCTTGCTGTGGGCCTGGCTGCCATCTTTAGTCTCCCGTTCCTCACCAAACCGCAAGTTATTCTGAAGGAAGACCTGCAGCTGAACCTGTGGAACTCTACAGGTTAGAAATTTAAAACTTTAAATTCTTGGACCCCTGTGGCTGATTTCTCTCAATATGTCGTCTTCACTTTAAATACTTCTTGTCTTCAATAGCCAAATGAAACATTTATTTTATGTATTACACTGATATGATGTAACACCTAATTGTACTAAATACAATGCAAATAGAAGTTTGGTTCTACTTCTTACAGTTTCATCTACCTCAATAATGTGTTTTCTTTGCTTATGCCAGATTTTCATGAAATTATTTCTTTGCCTTTACAGCACCAAAGAAGGTCTATCCAACTGCCATGTCTGATGTAAAATCGGCTAGGAAGAAGAAGGAACTGAATAAGAAGTCAGCATCAGTACTGAAGGAGTTTATTCTCCTGTTTATCTTCGTGGTGCTCCTCTTCTACATCGCCCAGGCGGATAAGGACCAACATGCCTTTGATGAGACACAGTCATTGGCGAACAACATTCTGCAAGAATATGATGCGGTAAGTTGTGGATGTAAGGAATACTGTTCATCTAGTATAGACGCAAATGCACTAACAGCTACATGGTCAACCTATTCAGCGTAGTCCAGTAATTTGCAATTAGCAAGAGGTTGGGAATTGGAAACCTGGCTGTTGTCGCAGTGCGCTGAACAGGTCCTGATAATAATGTACAAATAATAATTGTAAATTTCGCCTATAGGTTAAAACTACCGGATCAGTTTTACGCGTGGACTGAGGACGTCCTGCTGCCGACCCTTTACCCAGCTACCTGGTACAACGGAAGGGACATGAAGTACTTAGACCGACAGTTTGCACACAACACGGGATCCTTCCGCCTCGGTCCTCCACGTCTGACACAAGTTAGACAACTTCCAGGTACGTCTGGACAAATTACTTCTTCTTCCTTTAAATTAAGATGTTTGAAATTATAACATCATAGTGGGTAGATTTTGTTAAAGTCCACAAATAAAACTTGGTATATAATGTCCATCACTGCAGGTTCCAAGACTGTCGATGGCATCGGCTGGAGCGTGTCTGGTAACTGTTGGCGATTTAATGTCACAGACGTGTTACCTCATCAAAATAACACATTCGAATGCACAAATCATCATTCGTTTGACGTTCCCCTGGTTCATGATTCCGCTGTATCATTCTTCGGTTTCTTGAAAGACAACCAGTTTTTCGACAAGTACACAAAATCCCTGACAATCACCGTGAACCTGTACAATCCCAGCCTAAAGCTGTTCAGTGTTGTAAACATGATCATAAATCGTTCCGAAGTAGGGCATCTCGTACCAACAGCAACAATCACTTCATTTAGATTGTTTCAGTACGAGAGTGATGCTGACTATGTCGACTTGTTCATGCACATCCTATTCACACTACTGTTCTTCGCCATATTTTGTAACGAACTGAAAGTAATGATAAAGGTGGGATGGAAGTATTTCACGTCGAAATGGAATGCCCTCGGATGTGTTAGCCTCATCGGTACAGCCACAACAGTCTCCGTCTTCATCAAGCGATATGTGGTGGCATCTGAAACACTTGCAGTAGTCGCAAAAAGTAACGGTACGTTAACATGTCGCTAGCAGTTGAATAGCCTATGACTATCGTTATCGAACAACTCATTCCGCACAAAACAAAATACTTAGTAAAATGGAATGTTCCTTCTGTTACATTCAAATGATACATTACATTCGATTATTTGTTAATTGCTGACTTTGGTTTAAGAAACTTTAAGGCTCTGATTTATTTCCTAGGTGACCTGGGGTTTGAACGCTTTGTCGACCTGCAAACTGCTGCATGGTGGGATTCTTGTTTTAAACACATCTTGGGTCTTGTTGTCTTCATCAACACCATATCCCTACTTCGCGTCGTCCGCTTCAGTCAAACAATCGGCAAACTCCTGGCTCTTCCCGGCATCATGAAGGAAGAGCTCTTGTCGTTTTTGGTTGTTGCTGCCATCGCCTTCATCGCCTTCATCAGCTCAGGTAAGTATTTAGTACAGCTTTTATGAACGTTAAGCAATCCACAATTGGCAAAAAAAGTACCTCAAGCAACTGGATATGATTTCGGAAACGGTCAGGTCATGTCTAACCTTACATGTATGTCGACCAATACACAATTGCAATGTGGACTGCAGGTTAAACTACAATTTTCATTCAAACGTTGCCGCTAGTTCACGTTGTACGATGTTTTATAGTGACTCCTATTTTTGCCTGTCCCTGGCTTCAGCACACCTCATATTCGGAATCCACATGGAGTCTTACGCAGACTTGTACCACACAACGTTTGCACTCTTCGAGATGATGCTTGGCAGGTTAGTTTTACTAAGGTGTATATAATGATTATTTAGATTGCTTAACACATAATCAGGTACTTCTTTGGCATACATTGCCTAACAATAAATCCCTGTATCTTTTAATTCTAGTTTCTTCGCCCAAGACATTTTGGATTCCAACCCTGTCACCGGGCCGATCTTCTTCTCTTCCTTCATGATCTGCATCTTCATCCTCCTGACGAACTTCCTCATGACCATCGTCTGTGACGCCATTTCCGCTGACGTTTACGTCACACATGACCAAGAGCTTGGAGAGTACATCTGGAGGAGCTTTAGGGCTATGTTGGGGTTTCACAGCACGCCATATAAGGAGAATAAACCAGGTAAGTTCAACCAAACCAATCAGTGGCAATATCAAATATTCCCACAGACTCTAAAACCTTTTTTTATATCATACCCGCGCGGGCAAAACCTTCGATAACGGTGCTCCGGATCGGACCGTACTATCCAAAACGTCCTGGATTTCCATAGAACGATTTGAATACGTTTTGCCTTAACTGATTGAGCCACTTTTTTTATATTTAGAATGCATGTTTCCGACGTTGGAATTTATGTTGTTGCATTTCTAGGTTTAGGGACACACAGTTTTACCTTATTTTGCAATTAAAGACGTCTTTTTAGCTGGGTATGGCATGAATAAATTAAAACACGGTGTGTTCCGCATTAGCCTCGGTCCCAGCCCTTCAGCTGGTCGAATTTTCCATCCGGCCTTCGGGCGATCCTACCCGAGGTCGGGCTGGGACCTCGGGGGGTACTAAATAAATCGTGTAGTATTCTATATCTACAATACCTTGTAGACGAAATTGCAACCCTGTCAGTTAAATAAAACACAATATCCGCACATTTACTTTCAACCCTTGCTGCGGAGGACAAACTATTTAAGCCCCTCCCCCATTCTGGTGCAACCAAAAACAACATTTCCACATTATCAACTGAAATTACTTACTTCTTCGAGTGGGCACATTATACTAGTAAATCAATACGAAATCATGACAATACCTTAAATTGTTCGAAGCTACATTTATTACAGGGATTAGGTTTTAAATTAAGATCCTTATGTTGATTTACTAATGCTAAACAAGTTCGTATTTTTTTTAAAGATGAGCTAAAGATGAAAGGACTGGAGGCCAACATATTCATCATTCAGGAGAAACTTGATGAAGGTCTGGACATCTGTAACTCCATCCTGCCTTCACGGAAAGATGTGATTCCCGACAAAATCACTCGGGAAGATAGGAAATTACCAACAATAGTCGAAGAAAGTCACCAAGGTACCACGGGCATGGGAAATAATAACCACAGCATCCAAAAATCAACTAATACTAATTTAGATACTTTTGATATTGACACTGAAATCCAAATCCTGGAGCAAGAATATGAGAAAGAAGAGAAAAGTCAGAAAAAATAACTGAGCATTCCATTAAATGAGATAAGGGTGCAGAGGCAAATTGAGAACATCCTTGTAAGGGTAATTTGTGCAACAACTAAATCAACTGTGCAAAAAGTGTCACGATCAGTTAACAAACAAAATGGGAAACTAAGGCCATTTTAGGAAATAAGTGGATCTGCGATCTAAATCTCATCGTTTAAGGCAAGGCTGTACTCCTTAGTGACGAGTTGCTGACAGACAAATACATCCATGCCGCACAGATGTTACTCCGCCGTCAGTATCCGGGATTGGGAGGACTACAAGATACGGCAGTAGGAGAGTCTTCGTACGGATACACACGGGTCTCCGGAGAACGTCTACAGATTCACCACACCGACCTCTTTATCTACTGGGTACTCTCATCCTCCATAGGTGGACATGTCAGTGTTTATAACAGTAACCCCGGTAGGATAAATGGATTGTTGGAGGACCAGTTGTGTCAGTGCTACGCGCCAGTCTCAAACATGACCACCGATGTACTGACTGTCAAAGTGCCACGTGTGCAGCTGCAGGAAAGCGGAAGTACATGCGGACTGTTTGCCATAGCGTGGGCTGTAGACATCGCTATGGGGACGGATGTGACCAAGGTCAGGTACAACGAGAGCGAGATGAGAGCCCATCTCCTGGACCGTTTCGAACGCGGTCACCTGTCTCCCTTCCCGCGGGTCCGTCAGGTCACCAGGCGGCGAGCCAGTGCGGATCACCGGATCAATTTGGTTTGCAACGGCCGACAAAGTCACTCATGTACAAAGCTTGGAGGACTGTAAGAAGACACCATTCATTCAGTCAGTCGGTCGCCAGCTTCCCGCAAAAGGCCTTTTGCCCTGCATATATCATTATATATATCATTATATATATCTTTTATTGATTTATTACGTTAAACACTATTGATAAATTATACTATTATGTTGTGGTATAGAAAGCGTTGGCTGTAAATAGCACAGTTTGAATTATTGCAAGTAGGTATTTATTCAGTTATTAAAGCTTACATTTGCAAGTTTTAATCATTAAAATAACTAGATAGAGACTTCTTTTAAGCGTTTTGATTTAATAATTTTGAAATAACGTTTTATGTACTACAACGTATCATTTATTCCTGTTCCTGTTAGTCTGAATTGCTGATAGATTTTAGTTGACCTCAGCGATTTATTTCAGTTTTCAGTATACGCATATGTAGAATATATTCTTGCCAAATGCTTGACCTCTGACCCCAACGCAATATGCATGCAGTTACAATTACTTACCTAATTCAGTTGACTTGTGTGATACTGATTTAAAATTGTTCAGCTGGAAAACATTTTGTTTTGAACTTGTTTATGTGTGTGTGTGTTTGTGTGTGTGTGTGTGTATGAAACAAGAATTGTTATCTGATATCACGTATGTTGTACCTTTGTATATATGGAATGTAGTTGTTTAGCTGTATGTGGACTTACGTTCATCAGCTTTTGCTGTAAGTCTGTGTAACGTGTTGTTTGCAGTTGAAATAAATAAATAAATAAATATCAAAGAAAAGAGATAAGTTATACTTTTTCTTATAAATTGATTTAAAGCTTTCCATGGTAGCATAAAGCACTACGAAAATACGGTCAAGTTAATATGATAGGTTTTGTGTAAAAGTACGTGTACTACAATGTGTACTCGTATGATATCTTAATTTGATCATTATATAGTAAGCTAATATGGTATACTATAGTGTTAAAGTATATTTGACTCAATTATTGAAAACATTGATTTAATTAAACACCGTATTCAGTATTCATTATCGGTGTACAATATAAAACTGATTGATAACAAGGAGTTTGGTGTCATTACGACATTGTTTTATTTCATTATATTGGCTTAAACTGTCTACTACGGTAAACAATAACAATAAACTTCAAAGACCCACATGCACAACAGAGATCGTGAAAATACAAATTAACATCTGCCATGACATTAGTTGTCCATGGTAACAGTAACAACGTAATAAAAGAAGTTCTACCTATTAAAACCTTCCAGTTTGAATCCGATATCTTGAATCAGAAATCCATTAAAATTAGCCTCAATCATAAACACCACAATTTAAAGTTTTAGTAAATTACACAACACAGTTTTTTTTTATGTGGTTAGGCAAATATGGTTTTAAAAAGCATGGAAGGTACATTGTACATTAATGAAACGTACATTAGAAACACGCTGCTACGTTAGCACGACAGAAACTGCTTCAGTATTTTGAAGTTGTTGTTGAGTAAACTGTTTAGAATGGAAATGGCCAACTTTGATTCTTCTAACTGTTTAAACGCTATTCGACATTATAGCGAAAATAAAACATAATAAAGCTGCTAGCTTAGATCCGCCATCTTGGATTGCCAATCTTGATCAAATTATCATCAGTCATTAATTATTCATCATAAATGTTTCATTAATTAACAAAACATAGATTGATGCCGTCAGGGTCAACCATAATAATAAGTAATGCAAGTATGGTGTAGCAACAAAACGGAAATTACATAATCTGAACTAATAAAATCAGTGAATTTTGAAATTGATAAAAAATAGTAGTAGAAACCGTTGCAATAATAGGAGGTGAAATAATTTACGTACTTCACTATTTTGAATTGTCAAATAAGTGTTATAGAATTACAAATTTGTTTAATCGACTAAGTCGGTCAGGCTTTACATGGCATGAAATCGCACATTGCAAAGATACAATCGCATCAACATCAAGCACAAGATATCTGTAAACCTTGTCATGTGCTGGAAGGAACTATGATGGAAAGTTGTCAATGCCATATGGAACTTATAAACTCTGATAGATGCAATATTACGTTGTTGAGATTTTTTCAGTCAGAATTTTCTTGAGGCCAAACCAAGCAGGATCTCCCACAGGGACTTGTCTAAAAGGACAGAAACGGAAATTAAAATAAATGAACATTAAAATAATGAAATATTGTCTGGTCGATAGTATCCTTGACAGATTTCATCAGAATGTCATAGGTATTTAGTATAAATCATACATAACGTTGATGGGTGTGATTGAAATATCCTAAAGCTGTAATAGCCAAGTTGTTTTCGGTAAATAATTACATCATCTAGCTCCAGTGCACAGTAAACCAGCGATATTAGCTCTGTTGAAGATGACACACGGCCATGGAAACGTCGGCTTATGTACAACGCATGGTGGTGAATAAAAAAACTTCACTATTCAATCGTTTAGTATACGACCCTAATAAAAGTGTTTAAAGAAAAAAAAACATATGGTAACCAGAACTAAGCCAGAAGAAATTCATTTTTCAGCCAAGTTGTTTTGTTTTAGTCCTTTTTATGTCAAATCTACTGTGCCAAATCAATGACGGAAGCATGTTTTGTGTCTTTGGGTGTGGCGGGGGGTGTCTGTGGGTGTGCCCGTGCTTGCTTGTAGGCTAGATTTTTAGAATGTACGTCCGCTCATGTGTTCATGTGTTTGTATGTGTATGTTTGTGTTTGTTTGTTTGTATGTGCATGTTTGTGTCTGTCTGTGTGTGTGTGTGTGTGTGCGTGTGTGTGTACGTGTTGGGATGTGCATGTGCGTGCTCTTAGTCTTGTTCTTGGCAATGTGTTCGCGCGTTTTGGGTAATTTTATGTGTATTGGATTAGCTACAGACCTTTGCCCTTCCTGTAGTCCACACAGCCTAGGCATGTGCAGTGGTACTGAGATCTGCCGCACCAGTTTCCCGGGGAGCAGCATGGATTAATGCCGTCAGGGTCACATTTGGCAGGTTTTCCGTTTTCTGCAGTGTAACGCCCACCGCAACGCAAGTCCTTACGCCAATTCATCTTAGGAGCTTCTAAATATAATAAAAAGTAGATATAAACATAAGCTAATATCAAAAATGACAAGGCGAGTTATTATAAGCAGATATTACATGTCTTTTTTGTTTATTTGTTTGCAAGTATTTGTTGCACCTTCTATGACATATCATTGAATAAATGATGTGAAGTAATGGAATATATTATGAAATATTACTTTTTTCACTTGCTTGGATTGTCGTATTTTCTTCCTGGTAATGAGTTTGCATTAGTTTTCAGCTGCCATTCGAATGACCCCAAAATTTTGACTTAAAAAATTTTTAAAAATTACGCTGGACCAAGTTGCCAATTAGCTTGGGGTCAAAGGTCATCGACATGGCTGCCAGAAAGTATCTTGTTTCAGGTGCATAAATCATGATGACGAACAGAGATTATTCGTGTCGAATTTTCCCTCATAGATTAATGTTCTTTTCATAGTATTACTTATTACTATAGAATTACAAACACATAATAGACTGTCACAAAAAAGAGGTCAGTTTTGACCCCGTACGGTAAGATTGTTCGCCAAAAAACCTATGGTGGTTTGAGTATTAAATTCCCTCCATGTTGTTTAATTCGTTTATTTATTCAAAGATGCCATACCTTTTTTGATGAATGATGCCGGTTTAGTAATACCATTGGTGCTAACTTCATGTTCAATTCCGGTCTGTTTAACTCCGGTCTGCTCAAGCGGTAGAATCGTTGAGTGGGGGGACATAGTTGAGGATGGCACGGCAACAGCACGAAAAGGGGTGTAGGTAATGTATATAGCAGGGTGATTAGGGGTGTAGGTAGTGTCCACACCAGGTTTATGTGGTGTGTGGGGAGTGTCTACGTCAGGGTTATCAGAGACATCGGGAGTGTCGACAACAGGGTTGACAGAAGTGTAGGTAGTGTTCACAACAGGGTTGACAGGAGTGTTCACAACAGGGTTGACAGAAGTGTTCACAACAGGGCTGACAGAAGTGTAGGTAGTGTTCACAACAAGGTTGACAGAAGTGTTCACAACAGGGTTGACAGAAGTGGTCACAACAGGGTTGACAGAAGTGTTCACAACAGGGTTGACAGAAGTGTTCACAACAGGGTTGACAGATGTGTTCACAACAGGGTTGACAGAAGTGTTCACAACAGGGTTGACAGAAGTGTTCACAACAGGGTTGACAGAAGTGTTCACAACAGGGTTGACAGAAGTGTTCACAACAGGGTTGACAGAAGTGTTCACAACAGGGTTGACAGAAGTGTTCACAACAGGGTTGACAGAAGTATGGGTAGTGTTCATAGCCTGTGTCGGCTGCAGATTGAAGAGCGTTTAGCTATTAAGTGCATGATCAATCATTAAAAAAACTGGAAAAGATTGTAAACATTAACTATTTGAATCGAAAAACGTTTTTTTTAAATAATTTTTTAAAATTGCATAATGGGGAAAAACAATTTCATTTTCATTCATCAAAAGTACCTGACAAATACTTCACACTAGATACTTCATGCATGTTATGTATAACAAGTAACTAAATTAAAAGCAGGCTAGCTGAAATGTAATCTTACCTTTTGAACGTCATGAGCGATGTTGTTTAAGTATAATAGGATCCCGACAAATATCAGGGCCATGACCAACATGACAGCTATGATGACAGCAATGCCAATCGCAGTACACTCTGGAAATGCAAATGAAAGACCTTTATTTCACATTTTTGCCACACTTGGCTACATTGTAGGTACAGGTTACAACAAAACAAGATAAAGCGATACAGTTAACAGATTCAAGATAAATTAACTATCTCGCTTTTCAGTTATTGTAGAAATAAAGGAACAGATATGTTTTTCGATGGATGGTTGGTCTAGTTTCATTAGAAATATGATATTTTTCAACAGTACCTAAGTGTATGAATAAGGGTAATAAGTTTTGTAAAAACCTATACAGTTCATTTCTCTCTTTGCTATACATTTTACATTCTATTACAAAAAAGCGTTCGTCCTATGAAAATAACTACCACTTGAAAATTAACGAAGTAAAATGGAAAACCTACGGACGATATAACACAGGCATGACCACCACTAGTTGTAAACGACAATCACCTACATTTAGGTGCCAAAATAGGATCTTACACCTCTATAAAAATTTTTCTGTTTGATCAACCATTAGAAGTGTGTAAAATCGCGAAAACAAACACAACATTCGTAAAAAAAGTACAGTAAAGTGGGTGACATGACATTTGAACTTAAGAAAAGAAACTCACTGCATGATGCTTGTTGTGGTAAGTTTGACATGTTCGTCAGATTCTGGCCCCCGGATTTGACAGGATGTGGCTCCACCGCGTCATCATCTTTTACTGTCTTGTCAGCATCCGTTTTAGATGGGTTACATCCTGCTCCGTAAATCGGATTCGGCAGGAGGTCAATTGAATTGACCCTTGGTGTGACGTTGGGGATGGTAACCTGTTCAGCCATGTTTATTCGTCGTCCTGCATAAAGTTGGAGGACAAGCTAAATGTATGTTATGTCATTATGAGTTACTAGTGCTCATGTGTATTTGCGGTGCAGGTTGCACTAAAATCATTTAGGTTTGTGGCTGCTCTTTGTCAGGTATACCTTATAGACCATGACGCATTACGACTGTACTTGCGCAATGGAAACTGTATAAAAACACGGTAAATACTTATAGGTTGATTGGCTAAAATCGGACACATGTATCAAAGTCTTACCAGTAACCATGTTTTCACATTTTATAAATGATAAATCTGATTAAAATTTTCTCCACTTAAGCTACATTGGTCAAAACAATAAAATAGGCATGCCACGAAAAAAATTGCACAAATTTTTGGTCGTTTGTTGCTTTATTGATTGTTAAGAGAATTTTCTTTGATTATCTGAATGCTATATAGAAGACCTATTCATTCAAAACCGTTTTAGAGAACTTGCCTAAGCACTTTTTTAATTAGACGGATAAAACTTTAGGTTCCTAAATAGTTATCAGACCACCACGTTACGAAAGGTAATCTGATTCTGTTTTACCTCAATACCCTTTTCACCATCATTTTTCGAACGAGATATGTTGGGACAGTTGTTCGTTCTGGAAAGATTTTGAAATTTTACACGATTTTCGCACGGGAATGATTTCAGAATAAACAGTTTTTTTTATACAGGGAGTGGGCTAGGGATTAACATATTTACTTTCAAACGGCTACCCTTTAGACATATCTTTTTCTTCATAATCTGTAGGATTGATTATTGGTATCTGCTCTTGTTAGTTTGTCGAAGCAGGAACAATAAGAATCCATGCACACTTTTAGCAAAATCCAACCTAAAAGTAACTCCTTTGCACCAAAATTAGTCCATACCGAAAAGCGATGTTGCCGAGTGTTATATAATTCCTACGTGTAGCCTAACATCTAAAGACTCATCAAACTTGTCCTTAAAACCGTTTCTCGAGACCTGCCAGTGAGCACTTTTTTCATCAGACGAATGAAACTTCAGGTTACTGAATAGATATCTGACCACCATGTTACGTAAGGTGATACAATATCAATAGATTTCTTTGTTGATGAAGCAGCCCAGGAGTCATCTTCTGATACCAGACAATGCATATCAATACTAATACAGTACATGCACCGGCTTTTGTATCGGGGTTGTCACAGACATTCTTTTTTTATGTTTAGCGGTTTATCACATATATACTGAAACGCTGTCTTTTTCTTGACTGACTTGAGATTATGTAGTCACAAACATACCAGTCTTTCTTAGTGCGGAACCTAAGTATGGGCCCGGGGACGCCTTTAACACCCCAAGGAACATTGCCTTGTTAGATATTTATGGTAACGGTTGTGTTTAAAGTGATTTGGCATAATATCTACAATTTGGACCGTTGTTTTGTTTCGATCACCAAAGAGGAAACAAAACGGACATACCAATCTATACACTAATTATTGATAAGTAGAAATCATTATCCATACTATAATGCCTATTTATGGACCTAGGGACGAAGAGCGGGCTGTCTCGTTTGCTTGTGGAGAAATAGATCACACGATTTACTCAATGCATTTTTTTTGTTCTAAAAAGTACGGTTTGTAAAACGTTTCAGAGGGATTAAAGTAAGTTAAGCAATGCCTGAGTTCCTACCAAAAAAGTTACATTCGTCATTTTCTGCTAGTAGCTCGAGTCCGCTGTGATAGAAGATGCATTTTGTCTAGTTATAGTAATTTGTTAAGTTATGTAGAGATAGGAGATTAAGACATACCGTAGGCTTCTGTCGGCGAATTGTTTGAGGGTATAAGGCTAGTCTGACCTTAGTAGCGCAGTTGAGATCATCTCCAAGCGGATCTTTTGGTGGCTACAGAACGGTATCAAATCGGCCGGGAGTGCCTAAATCCCCGTACCGCCGTTTGGCTGACTTACCGTGGCCGACAAGGACACACCTGCGTCGTCTGCGCGCACACCTGCGTCGCCTGCGCGTATACCTGCGTCATCTCTGCAAAGAGCTTCCCCGTCTGCGCACGAATACCTGCGTCGTGTCTGCCAAGAGCTTCCACAAGCCTGCACAGAAAGAGATTCCTCGTCTGCGCACGAATACCTGCGTCGTGCCTGCCAAGAGCTTCCTCACGCCTGCACAGAAAGAGATTCCTCGGCGACCTCGCTGCGCGCAACGAAAGCTCGCTGCACGGAAGAATACGTGTCACCCCTGCCTTCTTGAAGAATGGACGGTCCCCTATTATAGGTCAAGGGTCACACCACCTAAAACAATTTGATTCCCGTCTTTTTCTGGGGTTTTGTTGTGTCTGTCCCGTACGTAATAAAATCACTTTTATTTTTATTCATTCATAAAAAATACCCTAGCCTGTGTATACACAAGCTCTCGGCTGGAGGTTAATGACCCCCACCCCAAGAGCTTGTGGCAGAATAGCTGTAAGTCGGGCGGCCCGTTCCCTTTCCTGGAGTCACCAATAGGAAGCCAGTATTAGGAATTAATGTGGGAACCGACTGGGTCGGCGCCAGGCAGCCGGAGAAGGGCGGAGTACCGGGCGGGGACGAGAAATTTGATCAACTGCGGGTGGGAATTTCTCAGAAAAATGGCTGCGACTGGCCCGAAACCGAGTTTCTGTGCATTCTGGAGTCTGTGTGTGTGGACTTTGGGAGTCCCTGGCCCCTAGAGCCGCTTCAGGTACAATTTTTTCGTTAAACAGAGAAACGACGTGTTTTCGTGTCTTCCTACCGGCTATGAGAAGACCGAGATCGTGAAACAGTGCAGGGCAAGCGAAAACGGCGGGTTGACGACTGTGATTCTTGTGCCACGATGTTGACTCCTGCCAAATTGTCGATACTTTATAATTGCTGGAATCTAAAATGTTACTGGCTTCTCCTCAGCGGGAGTTGTTTATTGTTTTGATCGGTAAAACGCAGGGTAAAATACGCTAGAAAGTAATTACCTTGTGGGTAAAAGAAAACTCACGCCGAGAGCGAGGTCCACACTTCCGGGTTCAGCGACGACAAAATGGCACGAAAAACGTTAAAAATCCGCATAGAAGTATATAATTTCGTGACTGATTCTTGAAACTATGCATTTCTTCACTAGAATATCGATGTGTGGTTGTGGAAAATAGCATTTTAGCGCTTATATCGAAGAAAGAAAAGTTGATTACACGCGCGTCGGCTCGGTCAATTTTCAATACCGCCGGCGCTGCCGGAAGCGGACGCTACAACTAATCAGAGATGCGAAATGTGGACATAGCCGAGTAAAATCGTGACGCCAAATACAAATCCGTGGATGAGATTCTTTTCTCTCGGTGTGGCTGCCATTTCCCACGAGGAAGTTCCAGAAACTTTGGAAAATAGAAACAGATTCGACTCGCGAGCGGATGGCCGTGCCTTCCTCGGCCAAACGTCAAGTTTGGGACATGAAAGGCGCGCCGACGTCCATCACTGGGTAGCGACCGACAGGCCCATAGCAACCATCTCTGTTGGGTGCCGCACCGTCTGAGGGCCGTTCGTGACGTTTGCATCTCATTAACCATATATGGCGGACCAGGGCCGTCGACAGTCCGCCAGCTTTACGCGTGCTTGACATCAAGCTTTTGGGGGGCGGCAACCTAGGGCGGCGGCCGCCAGGAGCGCGATTTAGTCAGGCTGAAAAATACCCTATCAACGTGTTTAAAATCATAAGGGAGCAGAATCAGTTTAATGGCGAGGGAGCGGAGTGACCAACGCAAAGCCTTTGAGAATTTGACTCGGGTTGAAATGGGACATTCTGAGGCTACTTGAGGGGGGAAATGTGTTAGCAGGCACGATTCCCCAGTGCATGTTGGATTGTTGGGGTGGCAATAGGTTGATAGGGAACACTATATTGGGTGTACCATTCCTATAGAGGTACCGGTCTTTGCCCTTGCATCTTTACTCCCTTGCACTATTTATCAATTGCAGTATAATAGAATTGTTCATGATTACTTTAGTTTAGTAAACACGTCACTATTGCAATAAATGATTTTAAACACGTTGAATAAAAATAAAAGTGATTTTATTACGGGACAGACACAACAAAATCCCAGAAAAAGACGGGAATAAAATTGTTTTAGGTGGTGTGACCCTTGACCTGTAATAGGGGACCGTCCATTCTTCAACAAGGCAGGGGTGACACGTATTCTTCCGTGCAGCGAGCTTTCGTTGCGCGCAGCGAGGTCGCCGAGGAATCTCTTTCTGTGCAGGCGTGAGGAAGCTCTTGGCAGGCACGACGCAGGTATTCGTGCGCAGACGAGGAATCTCTTTCTGTGCAGGCGTGAGGAAGCTCTTGGCAGACACTACGCAGGTATTCGTGCGCAGACGAGGAAGCTCTTTGCAGAGATGACGGCAGGTA
>NW_017804385.1:0-13449 GCF_001625305.1 Branchiostoma belcheri
TAACACACCAGCTTCTGTATCTGTATAGCTGGTATAACCGCCCTTCGGCGTAACAGACCAGCTTAAAGTAAAGCAGTCCTGTTGTAAAAAACCCCATCTTAGTAGTAGAATACCTCGTAATCACCTCCGCTAAATTGGAGAATATATTGTTAAAAGACTTAAAACTGTATTCAGATGGTTACAAAATCACTGTAGGTTGATCATCACTGTCCGATAACTATTTTTTTTCTTTCGACATCCCCGGTGAGAACTGCTTCATGGTGTTGGTCAGATTAAGTCGTAACACAAATGTTCGCACATGTCAGTCTTTAAACTTTCTATAAACTTTCTATAATTCATAATGTCATGTTCTAAGGAGTTTGGAATTACATTTGACTTTACATTCCATAATTATATACTAGATATTTTTGTTGAAACCATCAGGTAGCCATAAAGCAACCGGCCATGATTTCTTTGCAAGGGTTGGTAAGATTCTTCACGGAAAAACAGCGCCAGGTGATCAATGAGGTGGGCTATCAAAGAATGAATAACTTGAAGTCTATTATTATTTGTGTTCGCCTGAATGCTCATCTGTGTTGGTTGAACTTATAATATTATATTATACATATAGAGTTCAAGCTTTGGCTACATAATGGAACCATAAATTTTCGGTTGAACTCTTCAACCTTTGTCAGATGCATCGGATGCACTCGCTCAGACTCTCCGCAAGTCGGAAATGTGATGACGTCAGGAGTACATTAAAAGTGGCCGGAAGACGGAATCTCAACCCTCTATGAACCGTGACGTTGGGAGATTCCGTCTTCCGCCTTTTTTTTTTACTAATCTTCAAATGATGATGATAATTTGTATTTGAAAGATAATCTGTTTTGATATTTAAGTTTTGACATGATCTTTTTCCCTCTTTACTTAATCCAGGCCCTTAAAGGAAGTGAATGGGTGAGCCTAACTAAGGAGTTCAGTTTGGAGTCCTACACCAAGTTGAAAAAGGATGGACTGGACTTGCTTAAGGATTGTGTGAGTGATGAATTCCCCACCTGCAAAAAGGACATTCAGGTTAGGTTTATCACATGAAAATCTACCTTACAGAATCTAGATTAAGTTGTAAAACTGTTTAAATATTTTAATAGATTTTATGTAAACTCTATGCTTACTATTAGTCGGGGTCAATTTGATTGCGCTGCTGCTAGTATTATCAAACACAGAACGTTGTGTAACTCCATAAACAGTGTGGAGTGACTTAATTTTTTCACAGTTTTGGAAACGCATGACTTGTTTTCTTTTTATATTTCAGTCCATACCATGGTATGGATGAAATATATTGTGTTCTCTCATATTTCTCCTCCTTCTCCTGCCATAACACTGAAAGGAATTCAACTCCGCCATCATTCAGCCAAATGACCTGAAATTTGGCATGGAGGTAGAGTGGGCCAATACCCCCAGACGTTTTTTTCATTTTTTTGAAACATGCCTTTGAAAAATTTTTATGAAGGTTTTTTGGGGCATTTTTCGACAAAAAAGGGATTTTTGGATCCTGAGCCCTGGTATTACAACCAAATGATATGACATTCGGCATAAGGGTACCTTGAACATGTGTCTACAGAATAGCAGTCATGTATTTGGCATACACCACTTCCAAATGACTCATTTGGGGGACTTTAATGGCTATTTGCAGCAAAAGAAGGGCCAAAAGTGCTGTACCCGTTCCATGTTCTATCTAAAGAATGGCCGGTTCCATCCAATTGGAACACGTGTTCCATTTCGGGTTACCTGAGGTCACATTGCACCTAAGTGGTGAGTAATGACCCACACATTCAATTTTATGTGCCCAAGACCTTCAAAATGTATCAAATCTCATCATTGTTAGTTTTTTAATACCTGTAATAAGATTAGTAAAGCTTTCGAGATTCAAAGTACTTGTTGTTGCATCTTTGTTCTCATATAGCTACTATTTAATTAATTTATTTGAGAACCTTTGCACTGGGGTAAGTTTGGAATAGTCCACTTTTGCGTGGGAGGGAGATGGACTGAAATATGCTGTATTTGCTCCCAAGCAAATGTCGGCCTTTCTAGTTTTTTTCCGATTTATTCAATACCTCGTATATATACAATGCATAGCTTCAATGCCATTTCCAGAGCAAAACTGCCCCCACGAAAATCCTATGTTAAATGTGTTGAGCTGTATTTAGTACATGAGACTCTATTGTTACACTCTGACAATAGAGCCTCATGTACTAAATGAGGTGTCTGAATTTAGCAATCCGCCATGCTTACTGAATCAAGAGCAGGCTTTAATCATCTGGCCAGACTGACTGGCCAGATCTGACTGGCTCGTAAAATTGACCCTTGTGGGCAGGTTGACTCTGGAATCAATTTGCTGGCCTGTGTAGGCCAATCTGGCATCCAGGCTATACAATCCTCACCTCACCTCACCGGTCCCATAGCAGGCAGTGTCCTGCCGTCGGGGCAATCAAACTATACAATATAATCAAGCTATACAATACGAGTGGGAAAACTCTAACACCTCTGATCACATTGCTTTATAGCTGGCATTGATCTTTTATCTTCTTCACTATCCCTATTTTCTCAAACTCTGTAGGGGAATTAACGAAATCTTCCTTTTTGTCTAATAACAATTTTATATCTCACTATCCTCTAAAATGTAAAAGAGTCGAATGGACTTGGCAAAGCACTTGGGTCCCACTGGAACAATAAAAGTTTACAAGGGCAGAAGCGACTTAGCGTCTAGTGCGGATTCCTTCTACAGGTGAGTAAAAATTTTTATCTTATAATCTGATAGTTTGAGTCATATATCCCAGCTTTCTTTTGCAAACTTTCTTTCAGCCTTGAACACGGGCAAACCTTAGCCTCATGTGCAGGTGCACTGGAGGTTATTTTTGAGGAGATGCTGGATTATTTGCCACCATAGTCCACAATCCTCATATGAGGATGGAACTTAAAAAGGTAAAGGCATCAAGTCGCTAATCCGCACACGTCAGCAAGACAAAAAATCGCACTAGGTGACGTTGCACCTGGAAACTACTTCGAAACAAAGTATCGTAACGTGACGTAAAATCAAGGCATCTAAAATAAATTACTACTGTAACAACACAAAGATCAAGGATCTCGCAAACCAACATGCTGCCAAGTGGCAAAAAGGAATCAAAGCCAGTGACCAATATGATACGTCATGATCATTATAACTGGGATTTAATCAGGTTATCTGCATATACCATATTGATAGTACAATGTATGAACTGCATTTAAGTGTTTTGATAGGTATGTCAAACTATTTTGCTCCAGCATTGGAATGCAGGGCATAAAGTTGAAAATCAACAGTTTACATTATGCAAATAAAAATTCTAACCAATAATGTAGGGGATTATAAACTATCCAACTGTTGTATCTTTAGTTATGTGTCACTTAATACAGCTGCTAGTATATAATTATTATATTAATGTAAAGCATTGTCTTCCCTTGTGTTTCTCCTTCTTTCCCTGCCATGTCGTAAAATGGGTTCAATTTTGGGGCCAAACGACCTGACATTTGCAGAAGGTGTAAGATTCCATTGCTGCATGAACGTACAGACTGTGGAACACTTCACAGCGGGAGGGGGACAGGTGCAATTTTGGTACAGCGGCGATATGTGGTGAAGCCATCTGCTGCATTTGCACCTGTCCAATTAAAAGCGAATGTCAGCATTTCTAGTGACCTCCATGAAAAATGGAGGTATTGTTTTTGGCGCGTCTGTGTGTGTCTGTCTGTGTGTGTTTGTGTGTGTGCATTTGTAGTCAGCATAACTTCATAACGCCTTTATTGATTGTGATGATATTTGGTATGTTGGTAAGTCTTAGGAAGCCGAAGGTCAAGGTCAAATATGGGTCTCCTGGTGGATGACCTTGGTACTGCAGCAGAAATTCCGGTTTTTGTATCTTTTGTTTTGAACATGCTATGGTCTTGACTTTTGGGTGACAGATAGCTTATCCTGTCAGGAATAAGTGGTGAGTTTGGTCCCCCTAGCAGCTTGTTCTGGAACTGCAGGGCACTTTCTGGCAAAATCTTTAAAAGCCAATAAGTCCAGATAGGAACAACGTATTTTCATCATTTTTGTGTGTAGGTTACTGAGAGAGCTGTACATAATTAAATGCAAATTATGCAAATGAGGACCTAATATTCATGATTAATGAGAAAATGCTATAATTACAGTGTTTTATATAATAGTACTTTTATACATGTAATCTATTTAATATGTGGCAGGCAGAACATCAATAGATACCAATTATGCAAATGATGACCTAATTTGCATAATCAATGTGAAAATTCTGTGACCTGTGTTACTTAAAGGTTAACACCACTATGCATATATTATGTTAATGTGGAGGTCATTTGCATAATTAATGAGGCCATGTTGAAATGAAGTATGACAAAGTAGAGAGATTTTACAATTATATAAAAATGTTGTCATTTGAATTTACAAAACCATAAATTAAACTAGCTTATGCTAATTATGACCTTATTTCCATTGTCATTGAGACAAATAAAAAACATTTACAAAGACTCAAGACATATATTTCATGGAGGTATGACATCTCAGACATATACTAAATATGTTTCAGTGGCAGTTTAAGCATTAAGATCTTCTTGTGTATGTATAAAACAAGCCTGACAATTTCAGAGAAATGAATAAACCATTCTTACTAGTACTTATAATATACTACTACTACTACTACTACTACTACTACTACTACAGTAAACTACTACTACTAATTACTACAACCGCACCCAGGAGGTCTGCACAGGGGGCTGGCAAACTAAATCGTTTTACAAAAATCTTTGGGTCTTTGGTTTAAATTATATACTAATAAACTGGTGACTGTGTTGAAAGAAACTAAATAGAGGATCCCCAATGTCGTATCTGAGACAGAGTCCTTTTGTAATGCATTTATTGCACATCTGTAACATAACGAAATGGAAACATTGTAGACCAGTTACTTCATAACTCTGTTATGCTAATAAAATTATGTTTCTCAATGCTACCCCACCCTTACTTATTTACCTGCAAGTTGCCTGCAATATTAAAACATTATTGACATAATAAAAATGTAAATTTACTAACATAGCCTGGGAGCCCGTGAGACCCAGCTGGCACACTGGACACAAAGCATGGCTCACTGAGATACTTTGTAACTAAGTGTGCTATGGGTCTGGCACCCAGGCTATACTTAACACATTGCTGAGTTCAACCATACCCACTGGCTTTTTTCCTTTTTTCCAAGATGAGATAAAAAGATTATTTTGTCATGTTACATCATGAATCTAATTTACATCCAACCCAGGTTCTTCATAGTTCTGCGAGCCAACAAGGACGGAACCTACGACATCTTCTTGGCCTACGTTTGCCTCACGGAACGCGTCAGCTTTTGGGAATCACTTCGAAGATTCTTTGGGGGTACGGAAATTGCTTCTTGATAGTTGATTAAACTATTTTCTTTTCAAAGAATGGGGTCCATCGATCTTTATAAGGCCAACAGGGCAAGTCAGCCCTTCGACACTGACAAATTGATCCATTGTAACGCCTCTGTAAAAATGAAAGCGTCCCCAACGGGGAAACGCCCACCGGACGCCGTCCCTGCCCGTCCTTAGCGGGAAACGGCGTCCTGACCGTCCCAACACAGTTGGCAGCGTCCACAAACTTCCCCCGGACGGCCGTCCCAGAAATTAGTGACGGCACCCCGTCGCTCCCAGCCCGTCCTGAACCGTCCGGCATGGAAACGGGCGTTTATTAATTAATTGACAACAGCAGCGGCCGGCACTTACGTGCTTCACGATGTTTCCCAGGGGGGTGTAGGTTTCTAACGCACATGCGCCAAGTTTGAAGGCGCTAGATTTAACGGTCACCGGGCTGACTGGGGAACACGTCTGCTGCTCAGTCGACCTCAGTTTTTTCCATTTTGTTGGATTGTCTGCAATTTTGGNGGTTGTTACGAAAGAATTACGTTAAAGTCCCAGAGCTGATTCCGACTTTATGATTTGCGGCTATTGTCCTATTACGAATTACGTTGATTTTTGCGGAGGTTGCCTACGAATTACGAAGTCTAAAAAGGCCTGCCTCTGTAAAAATGAAAGCGTCCCCAACGGGGAAACGCCCACCGGACGCCGTCCCTGCCCGTCCTTAGCGGGAAACGGCGTCCTGACCGTCCCAACACAGTTGGCAGCGTCCACAAACTTCCCCCGGACGGCCGTCCCAGAAATTAGTGACGGCACCCCGTCGCTCCCAGCCCGTCCTGAACCGTCCGGCATGGAAACGGGCGTTTATTAATTAATTGACAACAGCAGCGGCCGGCACTTACGTGCTTCACGATGTTTCCCAGGGGGGTGTAGGTTTCTAACGCACATGCGCCAAGTTTGAAGGCGCTAGATTTAACGGTCACCGGGCTGGCTGGGGAACACGTCTGCTGCTCAGTCGACCTCAGTTTTTTCCATTTTGTTGGATTGTCTGCAATTTTGGAGAATGGATTTCAGTCATACAAGCAGCTATATCTATTGTCGACGCTGCACACAAGTTTTGGCATCTCCAGCGACTGACTAAAATGTCAAACGAGGTGTTCCAAGAATGTAAACAGCGGCCGCCAGAATTTTGGGTGTACGGAAGCAATCTGTCTCAGCGATTCTTTTTCGAGGATACTCGGTAAGTGGACAAGAATTTTTCGTTGTCAAATGTTACAAGGGAACTGTGTAAGACAGTGTTACAATTGCCACAACAGAACATTAGTTAATTCCAGGGGCTGCTGAGAAGTTTGCGGTTATATTTTGTTCGTCCTCCCCGAGACTGCCCTGACCCCACATAAATTTTTTCACATGCACCGCCGGGCTGATAAAGGAAATTCAATGTTTTAACGCCGAAAAATAAAAAGACGCACACGAACGATTTGTAGAATAATTGTGTACAATACCTGCTGTTTTAATAAAGAACGATGATGCCGTAAAAATGTACACGTCATACACAAAAAGAGACTCGAAGTCCCGCACACAAGTTCGGCCCGGGAAAGTCCTGACGTCACGGCTGCCATCTACAAACGCAACCGTCAATGTTGTTTTCATACAAAATCTTCCAAGACGCACAAAAACTACGTAGAATATAATTATATATTATACGAATTTTAATGAGGAAAGACGATTATGTTAAAATGCCCACTTAGGCAATGTTTGCACTTGTAATTTTCTTACACCCTCGCCCTTTATGTTTGTGTGCGCTCACAATGGTGGATTACTGTTGTCGCATGTTCGCCGCTGTTCAACATTTTGTTACTCTAATTATTCTTGAAGAAAATCTTTTTCGTTTGATCATGGTATTTTGTATTTACTTCACTTGTATTTACTCACGGCTCGTTACGGCAACTGTTACATGTGGCGGCCGGGCCGTTACTTGTTGATTCGATGCCAATCTGCATTGTTTTCAATATTACTATATCGGCACCTTCTGTCACGGGACGCCGTCGGAACGCCGTCCCAACCCCGTCGGAGCGGCAAGATCAAAATGTCCACAATGACTGAGCACCCCCCCAGAGACCCGTCCGGCCGTCGGATACGCCGTTTGGACCCCACCTGTGCCGTCCCAAGCGTGCCCGGCCCCGCCCAGGAAGCCCGTCCGGGAGCCCGTCCGGCAGCGCGTCCAGCAGCCCGCCCGGTAGCCCGTCGAAACGGCGCCCAAACGCCTTAAGAAACGCCCGGACGCCGTCGAAAACGGACAGTTCTGACGGCGTCCCAGGCGTTTGAGGCGTCCTGGCCCGTTTCTGGCCTTTGTCCAGGCGTCCGTAGTCCCCGTTTACCGCCAGGGACGGGCAGCCGTCCCAATCAAACGGCCACCACAAACGGGCGTTTAAACGGGCGTTTCTCCGTCGGGGACGCTTTCATTTTTACAGAGGCGTGCATTCATGAGGGTCTGAAGGGTCCAGGCAATGGTTAATGATAAATTCAGCAGGGCCGGTAACGCTGAATGGTAAATTCAGGACGGTCGGCAACACTTAACGGTAAATTGACAGGCATTTTTATTAGAACTGCACTAGAGTTGGTATCTGGATTTATAAGAAATAGTATTATCACTGACAATTAGGTATACCTTACATGTAATGAAGCATGCATTAAAGGTACTTCACACTACTGGCTGTACCCTGTGTTTCCCCCCTGCCCTGCGTCCACAAATTAAGAGGAGTCCGAGTCGGCCTGGGCCGGCTTGAATTTTTTTTCCGTCCGCCCACGTTCATCATCGGAGTTTGGGAGGTGCTCACAATATAAGTGTCTCCGGGGAATGCTCCCCAGTGAAATTTTGGATTTTTAAGCCTTTAAAAACACAATTTCCCACATTTTGAGAGGCAAATCATGCTGGGAACCGAGTGCAGAAGGCGCGAGTCGAGCGCCAAAGGCGCGAGCAATGTAGGGGGTCCGGGGGCATTCTCCCCAGGAAATTTTGTATTTCTAAACCTTCAATGGCGCATTTTCCTGCAGTTTGAAAGACAAAATTAGGCGTAACGAAGAATTATTCATTAACGCTTAACGCTGAATTTAGGATGACAAATCTGAATTTAGGATGACGCTCTACGTAGAATTAAAATAACCAATAAACGCTTCAGGATGAATTAGAGCAAGTCGGCAACGATTAAAGGTGAATTAAGATAGCCCATAATGGCTAAGGGAAAAGGGCATGCAGGTTCTCATTCATAAGTTACTGGACAGGTACTCCTCACTGATAGTATTTAATGATACACAGTAGTTACACTGTATGATAGGGGTTCACATGGTGAAGCTGTGATCATTTACTAAAAACATTCCTCTTCCTCATTATTTTGCCTAAATGTGTTAAGCCTCTGACACGACTGACACCTCTGACCGCTGGGGAGCAAACTGAAAAAAAAAGTCACCAATTGTGATGGACTCAGTAGAAACTGTTTAAAACTATTTTAAGGCTCCTCCCTTTGCAAGCTACCAGTACTGATAATGTCTTTCAGCAACTGATCAGATACAGTCTCATTTCAGTAACATTTCAGTAAAGGGGGCACACCCCAGTTTATTTTGGGTCTCAATTCGATTCTGCATACCCTCAACTCTAGCGACCGTCTCTTTCAGGAAATACCTCTTAAGCCAAAACACTCTGTTTGCAAAATTAAGGATATCCCTCTAGCTACAAGAACAATAGAATTTCAATTTCTAATTCACCTCTCACATTTTAGTAAAGTTTAGGGGAAAAAAAATTTTTTTGATGAAAAATGATGCCAAAAATTGACCGTTTTCACATGGAATTAGACCCATCACCCAGAATTTAGCCACCAATATGACTTATATAGTCGGAAAGAGAAAACCTTTAATGTATTATTAAGAAAATTATAAAGAAAATCCTAACACTGAGATTATCACAATAGCCCGTCGTGCGAGGCATAGCGACAGCACCCCCAGAACGCATACAACACATATCTAGGTCAAACCAAAGCACCGAGCTCAAGGCGGAAGGACACCCGGTCCAAGTAAGCCTCGGGCCATGTTAGTAGTTAATACCATTTTGATGCAGATTATGAAATGTAAACTCAAACATGAACCATCGGAACCCCTTCGTCACTTTTTTTCCGGGCACTTACCTTGGAGCCCTGTCGCGAAAGAATTGGTGTGTGCACCGTGAAGCAGCTTAACTGTTTAAGATGAGACTGCAATGCAACTGACGAGTACTCACTGCAGATGTTTCCCTAAAAGCATTATTCTGACTGATCTCTTGCTGACGGTACTGTCTAAATGATAGACACGACCGTACTGACCGTCCCTTGCAAAAAGTTTTACTGTCACTGTGGAAGCATATTAATAAATTACAGTAACGTGTGCTTCCAGTGAATCTGGTGCTTCCAATGTATGAAGACAGGTAACAGCACTGTGTAAACCACAACGGAACCATGATTATTACATGCCAGCTAATTTCCATGACTAACTTCTCTGCCCATGGAAGCACTGTCAATGAGGAATGACAGTGGCGCGAGTCATGTTAGCTGGTCACTGGCTTTAAGAAAGTAATCCAACATAGTGACCCTATGAGACCTCCTGGTCCTGCAGTGGACCAAAAAGTTGTAGGAATCGGCCAAAATAAGGTAGATTTTTTGAGGAGCTATAACCTGACAAAGCTAATAGCTAACCCCTTGCTAATAGTCTTTAGTTAATACCACTGGTCGCATTATAGATTTTTTAAACTAGTGGACTGCCAGGAGACTGATTAGATTGTATTTGACAGGTACGAGTGACCTGTTAGAGGACATCTGGAAGAAGCTGTCAAAGTCACCTGATGCCGCTGCAGCTATTGAAGGAGTCATTAAAGACAGCTCTGTAGGTATTGTTGCCAACACTGTCATTTAATGAAATGATTAAGAAATGGTGGAAGATGAAATGTATTTCACACTATGATGTTTCTTAAATGATGTAACTGCACACAATAGTTGTTTTTGCATTATCAGAAAGATTACAAAAACCCAGGACAGCCAGGTACCAGGACATTGTTGTAAAGGTGCATAAAATCATAGTAACTGTTACATAATTTCCCACAACACATCAAATCATCTGCTCCATCAGTGTTCAAAATGATGTCAAGGACAGTGTTTTACATTATGAATACTTTCGCACATGTAATGATTGTAATCTATGGCAGTTAGAACATCTGATTCAACAGATACCAATATTATGCAAATAATGACCTGATTTGCATAATTAATGTGAAAATTCTGTGATATCAATCTTATTGGTGAATGATGTGAATTTTATACCTTGTGACACGTGTAAGTTACTAAAGGTTAACATCACTATGCATTTATTATGTTAACAGAGGTCATTTACATAATCAATGAGGACATGTTGAATTAAAATATTGCCAAAGGATAGAAAATTCCCAAGCAAAATATTGTCTATTAAACCAAACTAGAGGTCGGAGATCTCATGCCTTCGTCAGAGGGGCATTGTTCTAGATAAAGGAACGTTTTTTAATACTACAAATTAAAGAATCTCTGTACTCCTTTTTTCCCTTTTTTTATTCTACGACAGTATCGCAAAATGTAATGAGAAAATGTGATGAAAGGAACGAATCAGAACAGGGGGAGATTTATTGCCGTTTTCATTTGTTGTTACACTATGTTCTTTTATTCAATTTGCGTCCTAACCTTTGTATTTCCACAGTTAGTATGTTCCAAATCTGTTAATCAGTTTTTTTTGGCCTTCATGTATTTAATCACGCTTTTGCAATAAATTTAAGGTCTCCAGTGGACGTCATCCATAAAAATTACTTGGTCTGGCCTTACAATTTAGGGAATGACCTGCCTGACGCATGTCCACCCTTTTCCTCCACCCCCACAGTATTTATAGGAGAGCCCCTCTATTGTAAGCAATTGATACCAGATGCGGGGGCAGCTGTCCCCCATGTGAATCAATGCAGAGGTTGGTGGGGGTAGTTCATTATATATCTAACACAAAAAATCCACTGCAGGTACTATAATGGTAGCTTGCCTACCAAAAATCATGAACATCTGTTTAAATATACTTGAGTTATTTTGCTCACAAGCCACAAACACAAACAAGTCCACTGCAGTGACGTACGGACCACCCACCAAGCCCAAACTTGCACTTGGCATTGGCCTCTACAACGGTAATCTGCCTGCCAAAAATCATGGACATTGAATCATGCCTTCAAAAGTTATTCCACTTAACCCACGATGCGGCGAGACAATTTCAGTCTTTCTGACGAAGACAATTATGGTAATTACGACCTTACAAATGTATTTTCCATAATCAATGACACAAATCCCCCCAAATCAAACATATACCAAACTCTATATATTTCATGGAGGTATGAGACCTCCAAATTCTTGTTTTAAAAGCTTTTCTTGTTCTGACAATCATGAAGCTATCTGCCACCCAAAATTGAGACAATTGCATGTTCCCCAAGTAATTACGGCCTAAAAATTGACCTTAAAGGTGGACCTTCAGATTTGCATAATCTAAATATCAATCCATCTAGACCTTCTTATAATAGCTGGAAACACAGTCACCCATTTCCATGGAGGAAACAGAGAAAGGAAAGCTCTCTTGAAGTGATTAGTAGCTAAGATATTTTCTTATTTAGACTTAGGCCATGTTGATTTGATTATATGGATGACATCCTCTGGGAACCCCAAAACTGATGCGCGCGTGCGAATTAAAAAAAAGTTTTGCAAAAAAAAAATTGCTTTCACTATGAAATCTACGTGGTCATGAAGGTTGAACAAATGTCACAGAATATGTTATGGCGAATAATCTACTCTTCGAATTCATTTCTTTACATTTTTGTCTTTTTTCCTTTGATTTTGGCATTCTACGACATTGGTATCGTTTCTAAATGTTTCCTTGCAACTTATGGTATATTTTTGCTCATTTAGCAACTGTTTTGCACGATTTACAGTATGGTTGAAAACTTTTTTTTTTTTGGAAATGGCCGAAAATTCATGCGCGCGCGGATGTCATCCATATAATCAAATCAACATGGCCTTATATATGGGCAAATTTTTTTAGTCTTGTTGATAGGATATAGGGAAAATGTTCAGGAAGTACAAATTGAATAAATATACTTTAAGGTTATTGTTAAAGACCTTACATTGTTCTATTTTCTTGTTTTTAAACTCTAGGATAGTACCAGTTCTGAATCTGGTGGATCAGGTGGCATGCCGTCGGGCCTTGCCGATGACTTGATGGAGTTTGAGTTCGTGAATGATATGGCTAAGCGGGGAACTTTTGTTAATAAGGGGGACCATTATGAGCTCATGATCTCTGACTCTAATCGTTTAACCCTCCTTGTCAGGGGTGGCTCTAATAATGCAACCCTCGATGATGCAACTCTCAGGGGTGGCTCTAATAATGCAACCCTCGATGATGGCAGGGGGGCAGTTACACAACAACTTAGAGAATAGTCCAGCGAGATACAATGTGCAAGTTGGAAAGCACCAAATTTGGTACACAACGAACACATAATTTCTACTATGGGGCAATTTTCTGGATTTTTTGGCTATTGTAAAGAAAAAAAAAAAGACTTTTGCATTGATTCCTTCCCCGAGCTCCTGCATGGAAATTTGCTGGACAAACAAAAAAATTCAATTGGTCCATCCCCAAATCTGACTTCATGGCATGAAAAAATATTTTTGTAAGCTAAAAATGACGTCTTCACTCAATGAAAATTACTTCTGAAAAAAGTGTGATTGTCAAAGCTGGACAAAGATTTTTAAAAGCTGCATTCGCCAGGGACTATTAAAAGTAAAACAATGTGGCATTCCTTTTTGTAAAATGAAGGTCTGAGGCCATGCCTAAATACCTCGACCGACCTCAAAATGGCATTTCAGAGGCAGCAGAAGGAAATCTCTAATGCGGTGGGGGGTGAGTTCTCTCTGAGTACTGAAGGGGGGG
>NW_017804385.1:13469-14929 GCF_001625305.1 Branchiostoma belcheri
AAATTGTAGCCCTCGGAAACGCACTTTCCTGCATTTTGGGGAGGAAAATTTCCTGGTATACAAAGCAAAGTTTGGAGTACTTTCTAGTCTGAGGTACACTATTCGGAGGCCGCCCCCCTGTATCAGACAATTCATTTAACAGTCAGGCCACGGTAATTTAATTTGTTGTTTCTTGGATTCGCCCTGTCCATTTTTTTCTGAATCTTGCAAAAAAAGATTTTGAAAAAAATGAGACATATTTTGGCCCCAACAGTTGAAGAAAGTCCTTTTCTTCCTAGTTTTTCAATGTAACAATGTAACTTTGTTTCCTTAATAGTTAAAAATCTATTGTTTTAATTATAAACCAGCCTGTTATGTTGACTTCATGGCTCATAGTCATATCGTAACATTTCCGGCTATCATGAGGTGCCTTGGCCTTTTTTTCTTTCATTTTGCTCTGTCGCTTAATTTTTATCTGAAAAAAATCCGAGAAACAACATATTAAATTGGTGTGGCCTAAAAACAAAACAAAATTCTGAACATTGTTTAGTACATATCAACCCAAAAGTACCGTGGCCAACACCACAACTTTAATTTGCCGAAACACCAAAAGTTGCAGTGTTCAAGAGACACCAAAAGTTGTGATGTGGTAACACCAAAAGTAATGCGGTGTTGAGAAACCAAAAGTTGCTGTGTCGAGTCTGTTGACGGCAAAGGTTGCAGTGTTGAGTCTGTTGACGGCAAAAGCTGCGGTGTTGAAACACCAAAAGTTGCGGTGTTAACATTTGTCCGTGTCGGCCACTCTATGAATTTTAAAGCATTTGATACCACAACTTGAAGGTTTTTCAAATAACTTTCAACTGCAAATCACTAAGCTTGTATTTAAAATTATGTCGTTGACTTGGATTGTTAACTACAAAGTTCCTGTAAAGTACAGTGAAGTACTTGAAGGTCTTCTTTTTTGTCTACATTACTTCAAAATTCTAAGAACCAAGAAATAAGATTAGTGTGGCCAATTATGAAATACTTTTGGGAATATGCTGATAGCTAACAGTTATTGGTATTCCTTCTGTAGCTCAATATTATGTGGTGTTGTGAAGAATGATTAAGATAGTATGATTCTATGCTTAAGACATGCTGCTTTAGGCCACAACAATCAAATGACTTTGTTTCAAGATTTGCACCATTGGACATCCCAAAGAACCAAGATATGAAATACTTTTTGGAATATGCTGATAGCTGTTATTGATATTCCTTTCTTCAATTTCATAGGAATTTTTATGGTGTTTCATGATATCCAAGCACAGATAAATTAAGTTTTAAGACTTTTATTGTTAGCTAAGGGACTGCATGATTATTGCAGGTGTTTTTATGGCCCCTTTTCATGATCTCTTCTCCTAGCTAGCAACCTTGGGTAAAATTTTTTAATTGACTCCCCAACGTTTGGGACACATCTTTAAATTGCTCTCGCGTATCCCATC
>NW_017804386.1:0-7595 GCF_001625305.1 Branchiostoma belcheri
TCCCATTCTTTCCCTGCCATGTCGTAAAATGTGGTGAACCCATCGCTGTATTTGCTCCAAAGCAAATATTGGCCTTTCTAGTATTACTTTGTATTTTTTATTACTTTGTATTATTTTTATTATTTGATATTGACAGGCGTGGTGCAGCCAGGGAGCCGCCTGCTCGACATCGGGACCGGCCCGACCGTCTACCAGCTCATCAGCGCCAGTAGATTCTGCACGGAGATCGTCTGCGCAGAGTATGCTGAGGTAAGACTCTTTCACGTCCTAATGGACACCCATGATGCGACTTGCCTGAATCTGGGCTGCAATGCTAAATATAAATAGTTTTGTTTGTCTGTTGAAGGTTTTACATTAACCCTATTTAGACCGGGGGGGGGGCTTTTGAGGCCTGCGCCCACTTTCATCTCAGATAGCGCCTAAACGGCTTGTGCTAGCACCGTCAAATTTGGCGACTTTTCCCAAAAAATATCTGGGAACAAACTTATATTAATTAGATGAGTTCGTAATTTTTTGGGTTGCCATGGCAACGGGGTTCTGACAGGCAGTTTTTGGAAAAATCAGTAATTTTGTTCAAAGATAAAAAAATTTCTAGGTTTTTGATTTAACTTCCTTTTTAACATGAATAACATCTTATATAATTATATTTAACTTTTATCATTAAATATTCATAATATATGATAATTTGATGACGGCTTGGTCAAGATCCAAGATGGCGGATCATATAATTAGCTGTTGTGTAACCCTGTTTTTTTCACTAATTTTTCGTCTTAATTCCGTGTTTTTTCACATGAAACGTCCATATGAGCATCTTAAGTCCATTTGCGTTGCATTTTAGGCAATATCTTGAAAAAAATGCAATTCTCAAAATTCAAGATTTTCGATCCAAGAGGGCCGACAGCTTAATTTTGACGTATTAGCAGACATTAATATTCCATCATAGACACTTTTGTTAAAGTTTGGTTGTATTTCATTAAGTTTTACGGAAAAAGAATTTTTGACGGTTTTACCCCAAAAAAATCATATAAATGACGTCATAATGACGTCACAATAACTACACAAAAATTATTTAGTATGAATAAATTTCACTACTACACCATTCTCTGAAAGTTTGGTGGTCCTACGATAAGTGGTTGTTGAGTTACAGGGGACGGGCCTCAAACCAACCCCCTCCCCCCGTCTGAGCATGCCCCAAAAGCCCGGTCTGAATAGGGTTAAGATTTGGATTAGGGTCTTTCCCTCCATGCCAAAAGATTAACTAATAGGAACATCGTAATGTAACTGTTATTATAAACATAGTAACGCGGCGGGCACTTCAACGTAACATCTTGCAATTAACTTCTTTTTTGTCAAATACGTAGGCTAATCGAGCTGAAGTGCTAAAATGGATAAAAGGAGAGCCTGACGCGTACGACTGGAACTCTTCTTTCCAGTATGTCGCCGGCCTTGAAGGAGACAGGTTTGTGCCACCTGTATATGGATGAATATCTTGCACAGTTTCACCTTCAGACATTATTTGTACATTTAGGGCATATTTGGTGTGTTCTCTGAGCCTGGCAGCCAGACCACCGTGGTCTCCTTGGTATGTCTACGGTGCTGGGAGTACTGTCCGCCCGCCCACGGTCCATCAGCGCACGGTGGGGTATGTGGGGATCACCACACCACCATTAGCTCTCCGTGTCTCATGTTTATTGTATTGCGATAGTCAAATCAAATGGAGTAAAAACAAAATTGAAAACTATTCAGGTCAATTAAGGCATGTGACGGTTTTTGTAGAACGTGTTCTGTTCGGCCGCGCGCCTGCTGAGGTTCGGACTGTTCCACTACGTAGCGATTAGCGATTCGGGGGGTGCGCAAGGTCCGTGACAGAAGCCAATCGTATATGACACTAAACATGAATTTTATTCCATCTTATGTGCACACATATAAGTCCAAAATTGTTTTGTACGTCATATTTTAGATTTTACTACATTCCATACGTTTGTATCAAATGGTTTGTACGTTGTCTCCTTCACTAATGTGGCATGAGCCGCGCCCATAGAGCAAAGTGTGCGAAATCGACAGCACTTGTTGTCCCATGTAGGGATCCCCAAGCGTTTGTGATCTGTTGGACCTTATTGAATTGCTTTTTACCTCAGAATTTGTAGCTACATACATGTTCTTTATTTCCAGTGCTCGGTTGGGTTAAGGCGGCCTAGGCATATGGGAAAGTAGTATTCTATACTTATGATTGTAACTTTTGATAGCTTGGTCGCATCGCGACGAAACTTCATACAGTTTCAGTTGTACTTGAAATGCGTTGAATAAAGGGTACTTCAGTTTTTCTACACCCGGATTTAGGGTTAGAAATACACATTTTGGCTAAAAAAATAGCCGTTTATTTCATGAATTTACTCTCAGGCGGCAATAACACCTTCCATTGTTATATTTTACAAGATGAAAGCCAACCCCATATAGGTTATTCTGCCTGAGGCTTTTTTGTTTAAGATGGGTATTTTGTTTTGGGTTACAAGAAACAGCTATTTTTGGTAATTTTTGGTTTGAAAAATCGCCTCAGTTATGAAACATCCAAATTTATGCAAAATAGCCTCGGACAAATTTAATAAGAAAGTGATAATAAGTAAACATGGATTACTCTAAAGATCAATTTTGTTGTTTTCAGCTGCGCGTAAAGCCGTTTAAGTCATACTCCGTGAATAAAATGAGTAACAACGCGGGTTTACAGGGAAAACATAAAAATGACCGGAGGTAACCCCAAATTTGAACACGCGTTCTATTCCAATGACGTCATATCGAACCTAGTGGAACATGATTAGGGTTCGAAAAATGTCTATGGCCATCGTGCAGACACACGCTGTCGCCCGAACTCAAACATGAATATCAGCCTAGACCGCCTAAACCCAACCGAGTGTATACAAGTTTGCAGTAAACTGATAGTTGACAAGAAAAATTGTCGAATCCATAAACAGAGTTAGCCGGCGTCCGCCATTTTGATTTTGAATAGCAGGCGCTGATTGGTCAGCGTGGGGTGTAGGATTACATAATGACATCATATCCAGCAGGCTAGATATGATGGTCTCGCTCTCTCCCCGGCCCGAGTAAGTGGTGTTTCGTAGGCTGCTGTCCAGACCAGGGTACCAGTTTTCTCACGAAATTTGTGCAGATTCAACTTTATTTAGCCTTTTTCCTTTGAACCACGTGCGGGCCTTGTGGCAATTTCATTGATTTCGTCTGCTGCATTCATTCTCGAACAAAAAATGTTAAAAATTGTCAGAAAAGTCTGTTTTTGCCTCAAATTTAAGCCTTATCGTGGTATATAGGCAAAAGGCCCGCTCGTACAAGACATCACAGAGATGTTATCTATTTCTTCCCAAAAATTCACTCTGCAAAACAGTTGTTTCATAGTGGGCACAAGCCATTTAATAATATCAATACTTTTTTTACCAAAAATTGAGTTTTTCATCCCAAATATAAGAGATTAACAATTTTCTTGTTGTGATCGTTAATATATTTCATATTTACATCACCTGGACAAATTTTGTTGAAAACTGATGGGTACATCAAAAGTTATAGGAATATAACTGCAAATCCCATGTGTCACATGCCTTAATTGACCTGAGTAGAAACATTTGCAAAGCAAATGCATAATGATCTAGTCCAACGTTGTTATTCATACACATTCATATATATGTGGACCAGCTCCTAAAAGTCTGCCTTGCCACTTGCTACATAATGTATCGCATACCGGTAATCCATGGTGACAGCCATCTGGTGCAGGGCACCTGTTTAGAGCAGCAGGAGAAGAAGGAATGGAGCAATAACAATGATTTCCTTCTGCCAAGGTAAACATACTGATAGACGAACTAACATTGATTCCTATATCTACGTTTGAACAGCTCTTCGTGGGAAGCCCGCAAATTGCACTTGAGAGACGCAATCAAAGCGGTCATTCCTTGTGACGTCACCAAGCCCGATCCCCTGACCCCATATGAGTATGAACAGGTGATTTATACCATCTTTTCTATGTATTTATCATCATAAATGATAATCTGATTTCTTAAAATACATTAGCAGAAGGGTAAACTGGTCCCCAACTTGAAACAATTACTGACGGGGGGTGATATAGACTTTCAACGAACTTTGACCCATATTTGACGTCATATATGAGCAAAACTACGTAATGACTGCAAGATCAACAACCCCGAGATGGAACGAATGATTAGGTGAAAATATTCAATAATTCTTTAAATTTGACTTAAAAATAGCTCAAAGTCTTTCACGATGCAGTATTTGCGTTGAATCAATAATCTTTTCGTTTGCTTTGTAAATCCGTGCACCTCACCCTCGACCTTGTTGAAAAGCGGTCGTATGTTTGATCGAACCAGTTTATCGATTTTAAATAAAGGCTTACTACTATTACTACTACTACTACTACTACTACAACTACTACTACTACTACTACGTATAACGGTGTGTATTCATGTTATTTTTGAGTCAACGTAAATACACATCCACCCTCCTATCATAGTTCGACGTCATCACGTCAATGAAGTGCCTGGAAGTAGCGTGCCCTACTCGGGAGTCCTACTCGGCAGCTGTACGCAGCATCACCCGCCTACTGAAGCCGGGTGGCACGCTGGTGATGATCAGTGTTATCTCCGAGTCCTTCCACACTATCGGCGGTCACAAGTTCTTCACCCTCACTGTAGATGAAAGCTTCATAGAAGAAGTACTCAAGGCCGCTGGCTTTAATGCCATCGATATCAAGACGTTCCCTGCACCAAGTCTTAATCAGGATAGCAGTATTTGGGATAACAATGTCAGTGATTTTGGTGGGATGGCAGTTGTGCATGCTCGCAAACTATAGTTACTGTAGCTCGCGCTCAACGTGTTTGAGAAAAAAATAGATTTTTTAAACGGCAAGAAAGAGATTTGTTAACGCCAAGGGCAAGTTTAAATCTACTTATAGCGTCGCCTTTCCTTTTTTAGTCAACTTCAGTGTAACCTAATACTAGTAGTTCCATCGTACAAACGATAAAGCTTGGTTTAATCAATTGCAACTATTTCTCTTTAATTTTTTTCTGGCAATTCCCCACGTAGCACTTGAAAGGTCGTTGGAGAACACATTTTTTCAAGGCCACGATATGTCATATCAAAGAAATTACATTGAAGTTCATTTGATTGAACATTGTCATAGCTACCGTGGCCGACAAGAACAAAATTTTACACCGCAACTTTTGGTGTTTTACACCGCAACTTTTGGTGTTTTACACTGCAACTTTTGGTGTTTTACACTGCAACTTTTGGTGTTTTACACTGCAACTTTTGGTGTTTTACACTGCAACTTTTGCTGTGTTTTATACTGCAACTTTTGCTGTGTGGAAAACTTACACCCCTCCCCTTTTATAATGGACGGTCCCCCTGTCAGGTCAAAGGTGACAAAGATTGCGGCGGCCTGAGAGTCACAGTGTCGTGCTGTGACTGAGTGTGAGACATCAACAGAATGGGATCTTAAGAAATTGATCAAGCTGTGAATAAATTGATGATTTATAATTCTGTCTGTTCTTCTTTGTGTTCTAACTTTACTATACTTACACAACACTGTATTGCCTCCATGAGGACAGTTTATAAATTAGTGATTTGACTAATTAACATTGATTAGATGTCTTATTAACTATAAATATTGTATACAATATTATTCTACATTTGTATACGAGCGATCGTCTTGTTTTTGTTTACATTATACGCATGACAAATTATTTGAAGACATATGCAAATTCTTGGTAGGCAAATCAGCCAACTGGCACCCACTTTTTGCCTACGGTGACGTCATGGCGATCGCTCGTATTGTTCCCTAATGATCGATAACTTACCTGAGTCAAGAGTCAACACTTCATAATTGAAAATAAGTCTTTATTGCTTCATAGTACCAAGTGGTGCCACATTTGACTCCCATAGGCCCAATATTTACTCATCAAATTATTAGCGACCTTGCGAGTCCGAATTCTCTAGCTAGAAAATGTCACGTGACTCAAAGGCCTTTAGAAAAAACTAACGTCACAACGTAGCCAAGCTTTTTCCTCTAAAAAAACTTATGCACGAAAAGGATAACTCAGTCGACGTAGTTTGCATGCCATCGTTGTCACCTTTGACCTGACAGGGGGACCGTCCATTATAAAAGGGGAGGGATGTAAGTTTTCCACACAGCAAAAGTTGCAGTGTAAAACACAGCAAAAGTTGCAGTGTAAAACACAGCAAAAGTTGCAGTGTAAAACACCAAAAGTTGCAGTGTAAAACACAGCAAAAGTTGCAGTGTAAAACACAGCAAAAGTTGCAGTGTAAAACACCCAAAGTTGCAGTGCAAAACACCAAAAGTTACAGTGTAAAACACCAAAAGTTGCAGTGTAAAACACCAAAAGTTGCGGTGTAAAACACCAAAAGTTGCGGTGTAAAATTTTGTTCTTGTCGGCCACGGTACATAGCCATTAACATTACCAAGGTAACACAATACATATTACGTGTATATAATAAGTACACTATTTGTCATGCTCGGCTATAGGGCCGGAAGGTATGACGTCATCACCCCACAATGCAATACCAGAATGACGTCATTCTTCCGGATCCAGGCCCCTGTTCCCCCGTCCACGTCTGGCCTACGCTCTTCAAGCCCCCCACCCAGCAAAACCCGTCGAGGCGAGGCACCCCGGATTCCGGCGGGACTGTGTGTGCGGGGAGACCGTGGCTACCGCGGCGTTGAGCCGGTAGAGCGCTGTGCTGTGGCAGAGCAGGTTTGGGTGCCGTAGGAGAGCTACCGGCTGAGTTTAGGCACAGTTTTTGTTGGTTGTGTTTTGTTTCATAACTTGTTCGGCCAATATTGTCCTTGGATGTATGTTTCAAAGGAGCAGGAAGGAAGGATGCCTACGAGACGAGTCTGGCCATTGAGAGGTTTGTTTCTTTGCAGGATAGAATCCGTTGCCATCCTTCGCAGGGGAAAGCTAGAAACGTTTTCTGTCAGCGGGGACGGAACATTTAGACCAGGAACTAATCCAGTGTTATGTAATTTTTAGTTTTGCTTTCGATTCAACAGTTTTTAGGTACGGTCGAAGCGACCAGCCCAGAGATGCAAGATGGCTACCCACTCGTCCTCTGGAAAGAGGGATCGCAATCCGTTGCAATCCTCGCCGTGGGCAATTCAGGGACGCCCAATTATAGCAGGACCAGGCGGCGGTTGCAGGATTGTAATATATTTGACGGTCCTTTTTTGATTTTCGTTCGGATTTCTTGTAAATTTTTCCTTTGGCGTTCTCAGACGTTTGTAGTCTCATCGACCCTGTTGGTTTAGGCTCCCCCAGTGGCGAGAAGGGGCTGTAGTACTTACCTCCATGGAGCTAGCTCCATGGAGCTAGCTCCATGGAGGTGAGTAGTACAGCCCTGCGGCAGATTAATTTCCAGCTCCATGGAGCTAGCTCTACGCACTATGAATGCATATACGTGGTTCACGTCACCTTCAAGAAAAATGCATATACATGGTTCACGTCACCTTCAAGAAAAACAGAAAAACAATAGGGGCTGTACTAATCGCCTCTATGGAGATA
>NW_017804386.1:11017-14863 GCF_001625305.1 Branchiostoma belcheri
GGGACTGTTCGTGCGGGGAGACCGTGGCTACCGCGGCGTTGAGCCGGTAGATCGCCGTGCTGTGGCAGAGCAGGTTTGGGTGCCGTAGGGGAGCTACCGGCGAAGTTTAGACACAGTTTTTGTTAGCTGTGTTTTGTTTTATAACTTGTTCGGCTAATATTGTCCTTGGATGTATGTTTCAAAGGAGCAGGAAGGAAGGAAGGATGCCTACGAGACGAGTCTGGCCATGGAGAGGTTTGTTTCTTTGCATGATAGAATCCGTTGTCATCCTTCGCAGGGGAAAGCTAGAAACGTTTTCTGTCAACGGGGACGGAACATTTAGACCAGGAACTAATCCAGGGTTATGTAATTTTTAGTTTTGCCTTCGATTCAGCAGTTTTCAGGTACGGTCGATGCGACCAGCCCAGAGATGCAAGATGGCTGCCCCACTCGTCCTCTGGAAAGAGGGATCGCAATCCGTTGCAATCCTCGCCGTGGGCAAATCAGGGACGCCCAATTCTAGCAGGACCAGGCGGCGGTTGCAGGATTGTAATATATTTGACGGTCCTTTTTCTTTTATTTCCGTTCAGATTTCTTGTAAATTATTCCTTTGGCGTTCTCAGACGTTTGTAGTCTCATCGACCCTGTTTGTTTAGGGTCCTCCAGTGGCAGACCTCGTCCGAGTGTTCCAAGCTCGGGCAAGTTTTCTGTGGTCGTGTTTCTTTGTTTTCTTTTTTTTACAGTGGTTTGCTGCTCTGGGTTGATGGAATTATCAATCCGGTGGACCACTAAGCCAGGTTCCACGTGTCCGCTCATACCTCTCACAGCACTTTTTGCGTGTGTGTAATGCTAATGTGATGTTGTGTCATGTTAATTTTTGGTGCGGTGCGCAAGAACACTGGTTGTGTTAGCTGTGTGAGGTTTGAGTGGCCTGGTTGGCTCATGCTAGCGTGGTAAATCCCACTTTTGAGGTTCCAGGCAGGGGGGGAGAAAAGAGTGACTGATTGCGTGGCTGGTGTTGTGGTCTTGTCATGTAGAGGGGGTTTTAGTGTGTTGTGCATGGGTTCCTGCACTTCACCTGGAAGTTTGTGTTGATATGGTGGTATGCACTATGTATTCTTATTTTGCTACATGTTTGGGCCAGCTGCAGGTTTCGCTTTGTTTCTCCATCAGCAGCAAGGGCACAGTGGGCTACCGATGCAGCTCGCCGAGAAAACAGCAGCCGAATGAGCAGTGCCCCGATTCCAGTGACCACCGACTAGAAGCTCGCTGCAACTTGAAGGATGCAAGCACGCTGTGTTACGCTGTGTTGCGCTGTGTTGTCGGCACGCGGGGGCTGAGATGCCGCGTGCCGGTGACACAGAAGGCTGTAAGGCGGCGGGCGAGAAGCCGCGTGCTAGCAATACAGAAGGCTGTAAGGCGGCCGGGAGGGCCGCGTGCCGGTAACACAGAAGGCTATAAGGCGGCTGGAGGCCACGTGCCGGTAACAGAGAAGGCTATAAGTGCCGGTGACTCAGAAGGCTGTACGGCGGCTGGCGAGAGGCCGCGTGCTAGAAGCACAGAAGGCTGTAAGGCGGCCGGCGAGGTCCCGTGGGCCAGTAACGCAGAAGGCTGTAAGGCGGCTGAAGGCCGCGTGCCGGTAACAGAGAAGGCTGTGAGGCGGTTGACGAGAGGCCGCGTGCCAGTTAAAAAAGAGTAAGATGATTCAATGTGATGTTAGGAGACAAGGCTGGATGCCGGAGTTTCAAGGCAGTATGAGATTGGGGTAAGAAATCTGAGTCAAAGAAACGGGGATGAGAGCGACCGTACCGCAGAGTAAAGGTTTATAAGAGGGATCTCATAAGGGACTTGGTGAGAGAGGAAAGATGACAGAGGAAGAAAGAGGAAGGGGTGAACAAAGAGTGTGGAAAGGGTATCAGGATTGAAAAGATGAGAGAGGAAGGATGAGGAAGGGGGAGGAAAGAGTGTGGAAAGTGTATCAGGATTGGGAAGACTGGTAGCAGAAGAAGAAAGGGATCAACAGCCAGAGAAGGGTGAAGGTGGAAGACGACTATTTCCGAATAACTTCATACCGGAGGTCCATGGCCGAGCATGATAAAAAGGATACTATTTGTCATGCTCGGCTATAGGGCCGGAAGGTATGACGTCATCACCCACAATGCAATACCAGCATGACGTCATTCTTCCGGGTCAGGCCAGGGGCCTCCGTCCGCGTCTGGAGCCGAAAGCGGACCGCCCACCCAACCCACGACGGGTTTTGCTTGGGGTGGGAATGGGCGCCCGCTTAGGGCGGTCGCCCCAGCGCATAGTCAATTTTTGGCTTCAGACGACTATTTCCGCATAACTTCATATCGGAGGTCCATGGCCGAGCATGATAAAAAGGATACTATAGAGTAAAATAGACAAGAGAAATCTCTAAAATAGCAAGTGTTTACATTAGCCATCAAATTTTATGGCAGAGAAGACAGGGGCTTGTAGCCAGTTCCGCAGCCAACTAGTCCATTGTCATACTCTTTATATGTACCATTACCACAATAAAACAATACATATATGTATAATAAGTACACTATCATAGTATAGGGTAAAATAGATCTTAGAAGAGCTCAAGAGACCTCTGTTAATGGCAAGTGTTCATATGAATGGCAGGGAAGACCGGAGCTTGTAGTGAGTTCCACAGCCTGCTAGTCCTTGGTACTCGTACATAAGAAGTTAAGTGAAGCTGGGTGTTAGATCTTAAAGAGGTGTGGGTGCCCGGTTTGAAAGGGGGGACTACGCATTCTAGATGCTTTGGTCTGAAGAATTCCTTTCAAATGTTCTTACCATATATTTTATTGTGTGGATCTGGAAACAATATCACATCCATTGGAGTCTAGTAGACCAGCTTTTCCTGTTGATGTTGTGGTAGCAGAACACAGTTTTCGCCCTATGGGGATTTCTATGGTTAAGGACTGCAAGGTGACCCACTCGACGTGGAAAAATTATAGTAAGGTGCACTTCAGAAGAACGAAAAACGAATATGTTTGAGATGAAGGTATAACCTACAAAATTTAGAAAACCAAAAAAATTCTGTCGGCGTACTGTCTTGTGACGCCCTCTTTGAAATCGTCCTCTACCGAGGTCAATTAGACTGCAGCTGGATCACCCGGAAGGCCAGTTGCATAATCTGGCGTATTTACGTACGAACGGGAAAAAATACACTATCCAAATCATACAGTCTGACAGCCGACATGGTTCTATACCAAACACCATAATTGACACCGGGCTGCCACTAGCACAAAACCTGCTACCCACTCTTCAAGAAGTTTGTACGCACTCTTTTCTATACCCGCGTCATAGACCCGGGGACCGCCCATTAATACTGCTACCTTGTAGGTAAAACGTCACTTTATATAGACAACAAACTGCTGTTGATAGCTTACGTAAGAATTAGACCTACTGAGGTGGTAGTTTATCTTATTTGTATCAGGTGACGTGAAGGAAAATCAATAAAATCTTGTGCAAACATTTATTCACATCGTCATTCATAATGGCATGCGTTGTATCATCATCATCATGATCGGTCGACCGTATTGGTCGGGGTTATACCGCCCCTTACGAGGTGGCATACCCTTTCGTTAGCTTAATACAAGACGGGGTTCGCCACGCATCCGTCCGGGTGATTATGTAATCACCATGTGTGGTGGGATCTTATACGTGCTTGGGGTGTGGCTCTCCCCAAACACGGAACCTCCATTTAACGTTCTATCCGAGGGACGTCCCTAGCCGAAGCTAGGTACTCATTTCCACCTGAGTGAAGTGAGGAAAGTCGTGTAAAGTGCCTTTCCCACGTTGTATAATTGTATTCTAATCAGTAAGAGAGGGAGTAAT
>NW_017804387.1:0-12558 GCF_001625305.1 Branchiostoma belcheri
CTTCGACTCGTCAGAAGACAGTGAAGACGAGATAGACTTGGACAAGCCCATCTCAAAGGAGGACCTGCATGACGACGAGTACTGGATGGCCATGGAGAAAAAGGCGTACTCTATGGTAAAGGCCAATATGGAGCAAGTGGAAACGGGGCAACTGGAAACGGTCGACGAAGAGTCTCCCGTAGACGAGAAAAATGTACAGGGAGCTTCGCCAACCGTGAAGAAACCCTCAAAATTCGCTCGCATGTTCCAGTCAAGGAAAGAAAGGGAGCAGAAGATAGACAGGGAGGCCAGAGAGATGGCGATGAAGCAGCAGGCCGCAAAGAAGCTAGACACAGTCGAGCACAAATCGGACCCCCCGAACGGAAAACCGGTCTATGGCCCGCCGCTTCCTCCTGAAATGCAGAGGGAGAAGGAAAAGAAGAAGGGCCTGACGCGCTATGGGCACAAGCCAGTGCCTACGCTTGCCACCATGAAGTCAAAAGAGGAAGAGCCAAGTACCTCTCAGAAATCTGGCGGCAGGCTAACCCCCACCAAACTAGTCGGCAAAATCAAAGGGGGCTTCACAAGGGTCAAGGATTCGATCCGATCGAGGCTTTCGGGGGAAGAGAGCGACACGAGTGAATGATTTGTTGTTTTATAAAGATTCTCGGCGTGGCAAAAAAATTACATGAACTCACGTTTTATGTTTTGAATGAAAAGAGTTGTGGCAAACATGCTTTACACATTCCTCACGCATGTCTCACACATGCCTCACACATGCTTCACGCATGCTCCATTGACACAGAAACAAAATTAAGGTAGAAAGAAATGCTTCAAGTATGCATCGCTTTAATTTCTTTTTACCTGGGGCTCATATAAAATGAAAAAAAAACTTGAAAAATTGCAAGGTCGCAAAGAGCTTATCACAACTGCGCAGCGAAGGGACGCACTTTTAGCCGTTTCTGTAGAAGTGAGCATGGTACACATGGACGTTCGCCTAAATGTGTAATTGTTGAAGCTACCTCCATGCGACTGTGCTTACGTACATACGTTTCCTTTCAAAGCCAATATAAGGAATTCATCAATTTGTAAACACAGCTCGATTGAAATGGATTTAATTCTACGTAGCTTCCTTCACGCATATAAAATCCTTTATATATACGACACGATTTTATATGTATAAATACGTGCATGTGTATATGTATATTGTAAAAAAGAGTGATATGTGATTGATGTGTATATATATGTGTATATGTATATGTGAAAAGAGAGATATGTGATAATGTTTTACCCAATATAAATCTTCACGCCAAGTTCGTGTCTGTCTTGCTACTGGGTTGTGTTTCTCTCCTAAGGAAGCTTTTCTCAGAACGTGACGTTAGACTAGAGCATTGTGGGTAGTATAGATGGAAGAGACTAATCTCCAAGCAGATCTTTTGGTGGGGGTACGACAGTATCAAATTGGCCACTCTGTAACCATTTCCCCACCCCTTTGATACTGTCTTACCCCCACCAAAAGATCTGCTTGGAGATTAGGAAGAGACTACATCGTCGGCTGTTTGTGATTGAAATGAATTGTGAAATGCAAAAGCAAATTTTTGAAAACCAAACTTGCCCAAAGATGTGTGAACAACATCAATCGATGTATCTAACCTTGATTACAACCACTTCTATATATGGCGTGGCCTTGTGAACGAACTATTAGAATACTCCATTTGTATTTGGTCATTAATTTAAAGGGCCAAGATCTTCTGTATACGATTAAATCCATTCATCTAAAGTGAAGAATAGGACAATGAATGAGCGCTATATGCGTTTTATTCATCATTTTGGTCCGCATGAAGTATCCCTGACATTCAAAAATTGCGCATCAGACAGTGTGGCTTTGATATGTAGAAATATTAACGTCTGTAGCAGCACCCTTATTCGAATTCTGAAAATAGTAGAAATGTAGTTATTGAGTACATCTTTACAATGAGACTATGATAATGATATAACCGTTGCACTTTGTTCAACAACAGTCAGTAACAATTGAAACATATTGCGGTCTTTCGATTCCATCCATTGTCTTTTTTTTGTTTGGTGTTATCATGGCACAAGTATATCTAAAATCGCAAAAAAAACTCATGTTAAGGCATGAGAAAAATATAAAAATGTAACACAGCTCCGTATACGTAAGTAATGACATAAGTTATTCCCTCCCACAAAATAACACAACATATATATACTACAACATTTATATATACTTGTTCGGCTCATAGACTGTTCACTGGAAAAACTAACATTTAGTTGTAATAATTATGGTCAAAACACTGGATAATAATTGCACTCACCGTTAACATTTTAGTGTCTCATTCATCTTCACCACAAATTTCTTTAATAATACTGTCCCTGTTGGTTTTTGATACTGTATGTTACAATCTGCATCGCTTATATTGACATAATAAAACAATTAAAACAAACGAAAGAGTTACAGATGCTTATTAAGTTGATACACATCTTTTCTCTGGACTATTTTAATTATGAAAATATATAAACCCTTGGTGACTGATATACAAACTGACGACAATACTTATCCCACAAAATACTGGTAATCTACAACTTCGTATCCTCTTCCTCGTCTGCTTCTTCTACATCCGGTAGAGGGTTGTTTGTGAGGTATTTGTTGACGTCACTTCCGGCGGCCGCCATCATAGCACTGAAGCGTGAGTTGGGGTCGGACATGAGAACCGCTGGGGTGTCAAATTCCACCAGCTGGAAGAGACGTGTGGAGAAATGTGAACACCGAGAGGTACGTTAGTGGCAACTTCTACTACCCCGCTACTGCCACTCACTCACTCACTCACTCACTCACTCACTCACTCACTCACTCACTCACTCACTCACTCACTCACGCAAACACATATATGCAAACAGGCACACAGACACTCATACACGTACACAAACACACACAAATACACACATACATGTACATTCATACATACTTACAGGCACATATACGCACGTACATACAGGCACATACAAATACATGTACGCGTGCACACAGACACACAGACCGACACAATGACACACACATCCACAGATGTACACACATGCACACATACACACACCGACATTTACACATAGACACACAGAGAGAGACATACACACAAATGCACATTCGTACGTATATACAGGGCAGGCACATACACACACACACACAAAGGCACATGCACACCCATAGACGCACACCTATACACAAACACCCTCCGCGTACAAGTCTAACGTTTACTGTTTCTAAACGCACGCAGAGAGTTTCCCCCACAAGTACATGTACCTACAGCATACCTTTCCATCCTCCATGACCATAATACGGTCGCTGTTCAGCACGGTGTTGAGCCGATGAGCTATGGTCAACATGGTGCAGTCTGTGAAGGCCTCGTGGATGGTCTTCTGTATCAGGCTGTCTGTTTCTGAGTCGATGGCCGCTGTTGCCTCGTCAAGTAGAATGATCTATAAACAGCAGGCATTGCAGGGGAAAGTCATTTAAAGCCTAACTTTGGTCTAAAGACGTAGAAGCAAGTTTACTGAAATGGTTACCTAAATCTTTATCATCATGTCAAGCAATCACAATTAACAGGTGACCTGCAGGTCAAAACTGCGTGTAGTTTGTAACGTCCCCCGTCTCTGCTTAATGAAGTGTAGATGGTGATCCTGACACCCACTCAACGTAAAGAAAGCCATGCAAAACATTACGTAAATGCAGGTGGTAAAATTTATACTGAACAAGTGTGTATGATCACGCAGGGCCTTGGTAACGACTACATTGTATTTCGGAGTTGTAGAGAGAAATTAAGCCTCACTTACTGACTAAGTTACCATATTCAACACCAGGCCGACTCGTGGTTAGCTAATACTCACCTTGCTGTTCCTGAGCAGGGCCCTGGCCATACAGATGAGCTGACGTTCACCCACTGAGAAGTTTTCACCGTTTTCTACCACAGGAGCCTCTAACTGTTTCTCGAGCCCCGATATCTGTGAGGAACAATAGGAACAATAAATCCTCTTTACGGAAACAAAGTCAATTAAATAGGATCGATTCAATCAAATCATTAAATTTGGAAATCAACCTAATCAATGACTGATTGTTTATTACCGCATCCTTCATGTAGGTCCTCTCTAGCGCACGCCATAGGTCTGGATCCTTGTACTGATTGAACGGGTCCAGATTATACCTGGTTTTGGACAGGGCACACAATCATTCAGTGAATAATAGAACTGAATCAAAGAACTAGAAAAAATTCTATGACATTGTATTCATATTAGCGATATATATATATATGTATTTGCATACTTTCTTTTGTAATCAAAGCTATACCATGTAAAAATTCAGAGCCGTTTTTATTTTGAAAGGTGGTTAAAATTTTGAAAATCACAACAATTGGGAATCGTTTCTCCTATATCTGGAAGTTTGGATTGTTCCATTTCTCAGAGAGAGGGGGGTTCCCGTTTTGTACCTGACAGTTCCCACAAATAAGACCGGATCCTGCGGGATGATGGAGAGTTTGCTGCGGAGGGACTGCAGACCGATCTTGCAGATGTCCACCCCGTCGATCAAGATGGTCCCGTCCGTCGGCTCCACCAATCGGAACAAAGCAACGCCCAGCGATGACTTGCCTAATGATATCAAGTTACATCAAAGAGAAACTCAGTACAAAAATGTTTTCGTTCTTCTGCTGTGCACATGGTTAATTGTTCGTCATACATATCATATCATATCGTATCATATCATATAACTATCGACTATATAATGGGAGTCATTGGAAATAGTTTATGGAAAAAACAAAACACGGAAAAGCGGAAGTGCTGCCTTACCCGATCCCGTTCTACCCACAATTCCCACCGACTCTCTGGGCCGGATGTTGCACTGAACGTCCTTCAGCACCAAGGGCAGGCTCTCCCTGTAGCGCATCTGGTAACGGTCAAACTGCACAACGCCCTGGTCAGGCCAGCTCTCAGCCGGGTCCGACTCTTTTATATGCTCTGGGGCTTCCTGCTCCAAATTCTGTGAGGGAAAAGTCCAGGTATTATGCAATGACTTGACAGGAATGTGGTTAAATGTGGCTGTTAACGTACGACATATCATCATCAAAGAAACAAAATCAACATTTGGCAATACAGTTGCAACAGAGACTGCACAACCATTACTATACTGTGCATCAATGCACGTTTTGTGACTTTTTTTCAGTGTTTATTTGGTGGAGGTCAGACTAAAATGTTGAAGTACGTACGTCGGCGTAGTGTGTTATCCTCTCCACACACGTGAAGCTGGACTCCGTCTCTGACTAGTCCATCAACTAGATCATCATTAGAATAATTGCAGAGCATGACTTAACTTGTAACTCACAACTGATTAACAGTTTTTGTCAGAATTGAGAAAAACATCACCATCTTTCACAACTATTACAATTTTCAAACATTTAAGTCCAGCTCTGTAACAAATAACACATTATGCCCTTGGTGTAAAGCATATTATCTTGTGTGATGCTGTGAATTTTTACATCATTAGAAACCTTGTGAATTTGCCCAAATACAGGGAGCTCTCTGGGTCTCATGCAGACCTGGAAATGTGAGTACTACTGTACAGTAACTGTAACTGTTATTGTTTGAGATCCAACAGTGTTTTTACTGCCTGTGCATGTCTGCAGGATCTGATGCCTACGGATTATTGATGGAAGTATTTTTTTTGGTGGTAAATCCAAACAAAGCAATTGATATTCATTTTATCACTCATTCTATAAAATGTCATTGTTTGTCACCTCCATTTTACAGGGCCATTTATGAACTGCACCAAGAAAAGAACAGGTGTGTTACATTCTATTATTGTTTTCAACATCTTTAAAGTCGTAAACAAACAGTTGAGAAAAAAGTTTCTTGCTTCCAACTAAAATGAAAAAACGATTTACACTGACTCTTAAAAGTTAATTAACTAACGGTCAAAATGATATACTTTTTTTAGGTATTAAAAGTTTTTCTGGTAAGACTAGACTACACTGTAATGTTTGATCCACCCACACTAGGAAGGACCCCTTCTTTTGTTGAGAAGTGTGGTAGGATCTTTAACATGCTCATGGTGTGGATCTCCTCAATCAAACTTGGCTACCAATCTGCAATGGCATAGGTAGTAATACAAGCATGTAAAATCTTTGGTTCTGTCCCATGGACTAAGGTACTCACTTTGGATCTGATTACATTCTAATCCTTATTATCTACAACAGGTGTGCCCAGAAGAACCTGCAAATTGAGGATCTGAAGGCACAGGTGGCAGTTCTAAAGACAGGTGGAGCCTGGTGAGTTTAGCCTTGTTCATGTGAAGTCACCCAAACCGCGATTCGGGTAACTCGCATTCCTCACATCTGGTCCATGTGCCATACATTCCTTTCAAACCGTGTCCGATCACGATTCTCTGAAACTGCATTCATTGTTGTTTGATGAAAACACGCAAGGTAGCGTGTTATCAATGTCAGGGGTCAACGACCTGCTTGCTGGTGCCCCCCTCCCAGCGTATCTCGGCCAAATACCGACGTGGTCCCGCCAGAGGCGGTGAAGCTCATCCTAGAATTGACACATTATTTGACTATAATTACTTCTCTTTAAGTTGCTGCCACGTAAAATTTGGTATTGCATATAAATAAAGAAATATCACCCCATAATCCTTGACTAGGTGAAGTCACATTGAAATCACATTGCGTTTAGACACAAATCGCGATGCGGGAAAACCAATTCGAAACCACCTCTAGAAGTGGTTTGGGATCGAGGCGCTTTCAATGTGATTTGGAGCGTTCAGATGGAGCCACTTGAAACTGGCTTCAGGGGAAACCACATGTAAAGCGCCTTCACTGACTTCACATGAACACGACCCTATACATCTTCAATGTATGTCTTTTTGGCAACACCTCAGGGGTGGTTCCATAACATCAAATCTTTTCCATCCTTCACCAGCTATGATGAAGGCAGATAGTATATTTTGGCTTGGCTTCATCATAGGTGGTGAGGCCAGAGATTGTTTGCTATTCAGAGACTCTTGTGTTTCTTATTGCACTTTGAAACATTAGTCACATATATACATGTACCTGTATATCATCTTGCAGATTGTCTGAATTGTCAGGCATTTACAATAAAGGCACAAAGAAGTTAATATATGACAATCAGGGACAATCATTGAAATAAATTTAGAATGGGATACAATTGGATAGGTCTCTAAATGACAGCAGGACAAAAATGTATCATGACTAGGATGCTTAAGTGACCTATGGAAATGTAGAGTTGTGTAGCTTGTTTCATGTTCTATATTATACTTGGAGGAAGATAGCAAACAGGCAGCAGCAATAATTGGTTGTGAAAAAAGACCATAACGTGATTGTAACTTGCATTAGCAGCTTGATGTAAGAATGAGATTTGACTAAATGTTTGAATTATTTCCAGTTTTGGCAGTCGTGAAGAAGCGAGATGTCACATCTCAGCTCTGGAGGCAGAAGAGCTCGCATTTAGGATCGCAGAGCTGGAGGTGTTGTTGGAGGAACAGAGGAAGTGAGTTGACATGATTGTGTTTTTTTTTACAATGAATCTTAAAGGGGCATTAGGTTACATTATTGCACCAAAATTTGAAATGTTTTAATTGTTTGTATGACTGTATTTTACTTCCATCGTCAACATATTTGTGCAATCATCTCACATTTATAGTTGGCACTAAAACAGCGCAAATCATCTCAGCAAATTTACCTGAGTGTATTTATTTTGATGCAATTTTATCTTTTTGAATGTTTTTGTTAGGCACTTCTGAAACTGTTAACTTTGCTTCCCTCATTTTCTTGAAATCACCTCCCATTCTTACCATATTCCATTGTAATTTTAAAAAGTATCATTTCATTGCAATTTTATTGTTTTCCTTACATGCAAAATTATTAACTGATCAAGATATTTATCTTATTTATTATTAATGAGTATACTTATGTATTTCATTGCATTATTGTTCTCCTACAGTGAAACGAACATGCTGAGAGACCTGCTGAAAAATGTACCACAGACACAGATGTCTGAGGAGAAACCAGCTGATATTGAACAGCAGCGCAACTTCCTGCCAGAATACCTCCTGGCCAGCTGTCCATCTCCAAGCAAAGAGGAGGAAACAAGCTGATATCGAACAGGAGGGTGACTCATTCCTGCCAGAATACCTGCTGGCCAGCTGTCCATCTCCAAACAAAGAGGAGCAAACAGCTGAAATTGAACAGCATGACGACTCTTTCCTGTCAGAATACCTGCTGGCCAGCTGTCCATCTCCAAGCAAAGAGGAGCAAATAGCTGATATTGAACAGCAGCCTATTATTCTGCGAGTATCCAAGTCACATGAAGATTGTCTTGAGGACCATTCAGACATTGCTCCCCTCTTGGAAGAGTTGCTCATCAACTCCCGCTCCCCCCTGCGGGCAGATTCAGTGTCTGCGCTAGACCAGGAGTCTCAGGACATCTTGCGTCTATCAGAGCTGCTGAGTTCTGCTGCCAGCCTGGAATCCTCATGCGATGGAAGCCAGTTACACCTCCCTGACCCAAAGATGGCAAATCCACAAGCTTCTGTGAAGGAGGAGACCCAGGCACCAGAGGGGGTGAAGTGCGGTGGACTCCTTCAGTCCATACTTGAAGAGGCACAAAGTATTTTGTCCCTGAGTGCATCATCAGCGGTCACACCTGGCAATGACAACACAGAGCCCATCAAGGTTCAGCGTGGTCAGGTTGTGAAGACGCCGCTTCCCACAGGGCAGACCTACTGGACAACCGTGGAGCCTCTCCAGGGTTCCTGTTGTTACACCACCACGTACATCAGCAGTAACAAGGACATAACAGTCTACCAGCAGCTGTGAACAGGACATTTCTTATCCTTCAACCTCTTTGTAATGAAGTGTCCATTGAAAGTGAAGACATATAAGCTGTCAAATGATTCTAAATGTATATTACAATGTTTTTTTCCAGAAGGAATGTATGAAGTATTATCTTGTAAAGAAATTCTGCATCAAAGGCAAAGGCTGCTCAACAATTAGCTGTAAATGTTCGCGATGGTACTATTTTCACCGTTTCCGGGCTGGCCTCTAACTACCCCCGCAAATATGAGGTTGGCATTTCTATTTTGCTTCAGACTTGTTTCAACCCAAAAGTTCAAACACTGCAAAAATCTTTTCTCTCAAGCTGTGAAATAATAAAAAAGACAAAGTAAACGAGTTTACAGTATTAGAAGAGAACAAGCAATTCTAGCTCTCTCTCCTTGTGTCATAATGCAGGAAAAATATAGCGTATTGTATATTCATGTACATGTATAAATGTGTCGGTCCTATCCTATTTGTAAGTAGAAATCTGACACTGACTGAATTCAGATAGATTTTATGAACAGATGCAGAAATATATATTTGTATGAACGATTTTATCAGACATTTTGAAATGAGAGGTACAGTTGACTTTCATGTAAAGCAATTCCCATGTGATACTGCATGTCACAAACAATGGCTTTATGAAGGCGGCACAATACATGTCTTCTGACTTGCGTACAAGACTCAGTAGTATTCCTTCTCTCATGACTGATACAATACTATTCTGACCAGTTTCTATATCATAACTAATATCAAATATTAGTGTTTGTCAAAGTAAAAAGCAAGTCTGTTGTCTCCTTGAATTGGCAATTTGAAAGAATGGAGAATCACTTTTCGATAGAGTGTTTCAATTTTGAGGAGATAAGTTATCCGTGCGAGCGGCACAATGTCAGGGTCTATAAATTTCTTCAATCATCTGCTTCATCCTTGTGAACTGAACTTAGTAGTAGGTGGCTTTTCTGTGATCACCAAGCAAACTGCAGACGACGCACAAGCTTTCGAATGACGAGACGATGTCAGGATGCGCAATGCACCATAGATGCTCCGCCTCATGAGAAGTGCCTGTTCATGATAGCTGAGGGACTTTCTGTAATCACCAAGAGTACCCCATACGGTTGAGTGACGAGCCGATGCTATGATGTGCGATGCCCTCACCATACACACTCCGAATCATCTGTAGTGCCTGTTCATGATATCTAACAGCCTTTCTGTGATCACCAAGGTTACCCCAGGCGTTACCCAAGCTGTTAGGTGACGAGGCGATGTCACGAGGTGGGTACTCTGCAACATGGGTACTCTGCTTCATCTTTAGTGCCTGTTCATTAGACAGCAGAATTTGCACTCTATGTAACTATAACTGTATAGAGGATGACGCACACTTTGTTTTAGAATGTGCGGTATACAATGACATCCGGAAATCCTTTATTAGCTCCTTACAGTTAGAAAAGAAATTTGCATACTTGCCGAAAATAGAATTGTTCAAACATATTATGACATCCAAGCGCTATGATATAATTAAAAAAACTATGTAAATTTGTTCATACATCATTACATGTTTCAAAAAGAGAGAAGAGATCCTGTAGTTAGATCCTGTAGATAGAGAAATAGCACACGAATGTAACAATTGCTTCTTCTATTCTTGTTACCAAGTTATTTAACTTAAGTGCATCTGGCCCGTGTAGGACGTGAACATTGTCATTGTCATTATAACTAATAGCCTATTTAGCTTGTTCATGACGGGAGGACCTCAGCTGAAAACGCCGATCTTTTTAACCAGCGAAAGACACGGCGCACTATGACTCCTACTCCAAAAATTTCTGATCTACTTTTCACCGCCCGAGAGCTGGAAATTGTTTCCATTGTTTGGGATTCAACTCCGCCATCATTCAGCCAAATGACTTGAAATTTGGCATGGAGGTAGGGTGGGCCAATACCCCTAGGCGTTTTTTTCATTTTTTTTGATACATGCCTTTGAAAATTTTTTATGAAGGTTTTTTCGGGCATTTTTCGCCAAAAAATGGATTTTGGATCCTGAGCCCTGGTTTTACAACCAAATGATCTGAAATTCGGTATAAGGGTACCTTGAACATGTGTCTACAGAATAGCAGTCACATATTTGGCATACACCACTTCCAAATGACTCATTTGGGGGACTTTAATGGCTATTTTAAGCAAAAAAAAGGGCCAAAAGTGCTATACCCGTTCCATGTTTTATCTAAAGAATGGCCCGTTCCGTCTACCGTTGGCCATGGAACAAGTGTTCCATTGCGGGTTACCTGGGGTCACATTGCACGTAAGTCGTGCGTAATGACCCACACATTCAATTTTATGTGCCTAAGACCTTCAAAATGTATCAAATCTCATCATTGTTAGTATTTGCATACCTGTAATAAGATTAGTAAAGCTTTGGAGATTCAATGTGCTTGTTCTTGCATCTTTGTTCTCAATTACATAGCTACTATATAATGCATTTATTTGAGAACCTTTGCCAGCTTTAGACTGGGATAAGTTTGGAGTAGTTCACTTTTGCGTGGAAGGGAGATGGACTGAAATATGCTGTATTTGCTCCCAAGCAAATGTCGGCCTCTCTAGTATCAATTTCACTTTCAAAAGGGAGAGAGTCCCTTTTGAGGGTTTTTGTTCCCTTACGGGCGCAAATCACCTCATGGCCCGGCGGTTGTCCCTCCGAGAGAAACTTCCCGCCTACATGCGTCGGCTAAGCGCCAAAAATTTGGGCCACGGCGCTTCCAACTCGCCGCAATTGGGGACCGTCCCGTCCGGAGATGCCAGGCCCTGGTGACGTCATCACTAGCAACAGGTGAGATTGTTGGTCGGGCCCGCCACAGCTACAGGTGGCGTCGGCGGCCCGACTTTATGCGCTTGGCCGACGCACCTAGGCGAGAGGTGTGTCCTAAGCCTATAGGCTTGTCGCTCTTTATTTCCTCTCTTTCGTTATATCAATTTCACTTTCAAAAGGGACTGGCGTAATACATTTCCAATGGAGAGAGTCCCTTTTGAGGGTTTTTGTTCCCTTACGGGCGCAAATCACCTCATGGCCCGGCGGTTGTCCCTCCGAGAGAAACTTCCCGCCTACATGCGTCGGCTAAGCGCCAAAAATTTGGGCCACGGCGCTTCCAACTCGCCGCAATTGGGGACCGTCCCGTCCGGAGATGCCAGGCCCTGGTGACGTCATCACTAGCAACAGGTGAGATTGTTGGTCGGGCCCGCCACAGCTACAGGTGGCGTCGGCGGCCCGACTTTATGCGCTTGGCCGACGCACCTAGGCGAGAGGTGTGTCCTAAGCCTATAGGCTTGTCGCTCTTTATTTCCTCTCTTTCGTTATATCAATTTCACTTTCAAAAGGGACTGGCGTAATACATTTCCAATGGAGAGAGTCCCTTTTGAGGGTTTTTGTTCCCTTACGGGCGCAAATCACCTCATGGCCCGGCGGTTGTCCCTCCGAGAGAAACTTCCCGCCTACATGCGTCGGCTAAGCGCCAAAAATTTGGGCCACGGCGCTTCCAACTCGCCGCAATTGGGGACCGTCCCGTCCGGAGATGCCAGGCCCTGGTGACGTCATCACTAGCAACAGGTGAGATTGTTGGTCGGGCCCGCCACAGCTTGAGCTTGAGCTTGGTTACTTCATGGCCCGCTCACAAACCTCTCGCCTCTGGCTCTCTAG
>NW_017804387.1:20210-28901 GCF_001625305.1 Branchiostoma belcheri
TATTTGCTGACAAGTTGAATTTTTCAGGCCATTCTTGACTGGCATGTTGAAGAAAGTCTTTATGGGGCTCATCGCTATCTTCAAGATCATTTAGAGTTTTAAAGTGGGTCCTCCACTCTTCAGGATTGATAGCATTATCTTCTTTTATCAATTTCACTTTCAAAAGGGACTGGCGTAATACATTTCCAATGGAGAGAGTCCCTTTTGAGGGTTTTTGTCCCTTACGGGCGCAAATCACCTCATGGCCCGGCGGTTGTCCCTCCGAGAGAAACTTCCCGCCTACATGCGTCGGCTAAGCGCCAAAAATGTGGGCCACGGCGCTTCCAACTCGCCGCAATTGGGGACCGTCCCGTCCGGAGATGCCAGGCCCTGGTGACGTCATCACCAGCAACAGGTGAGATTGTTGGTCGGGCCCGCCACAGCTACAGGTGGCGTCGGCGGCCCGACTTTATGCGCTTGGCCGACGCACCTAGGCGAGAGGTGTGTCCTAAGCCTATAGGCTTGTCGCTCTTTATTTCCTCTCTTTCGTACATCAATTTCACTTTCAAAAGGGACTGGCGTAATACATTTCCAATGGAGAGAGTCCCTTTTGAGGGTTTTTGTTCCCTTACGGGCGCAAATCACCTCATGGCCCGGCGGTTGTCCCTCCGAGACAAACTTCCCGCCTACATGCGTCGGCTAAGCGCCAAAAATTTGGGCCACGGCGCTTCCAACTCGCCGCAATTGGGGACCGTCCCGTCCGGAGATGCCAGGCCCTGGTGACGTCATCACTAGCAACAGGTGAGATTGTTGGTCGGGCCCGCCACAGCTACAGGTGGCGTCGGCGGCCCGACTTTATGCGCTTGGCCGACGCAACTAGGCGAGAGGTGTGTCCTAAGCCTATAGGCTTGTCGCTCTTTATTTCCTCTCTTTCGTTACATCAATTTCACTTTCAAAAGGGACTGGCGTAATACATTTCCAATGGAGAGAGTCCCTTTTGAGGGTTTTTGTTCCCTTGACTTACTTGACTTAAGTCGGGTGCCAGTCCTCCTTTGCCACCCGAACCACAATGGCTGCCCAGTAGTCTCTGTCCTCCATCACCTTCCCCATGTCTTCGGCCCGTAGGCCAACGTCCCTTCGCAGCACGTCTGGGTAAGTGAGGGGTGGTCTTCCCGGCCCCCTTCCCCCGTGTGCTGGGGACCACAGGACAAGGTTCGAGGCTATCTCCCTGCAGTTCCTTAGTGTGTGGCCAGCAAACCGCAGTCGCCTAGCTCGTATTTTTGTCGTCAGTTTTGGGAGACCAGCATAGAGCTCTTTGTTTGTCAGATGTTGTTCCCAATGTACATTATGGACCCGCCTCAGCATCCTTGTGTAGCAGCCATCCAGTTGTTTTTCCAGTTTGGGAGTAACAGTCCACGCTTCACAGCCGTACAGGAGTACCGACTCCACCGTTGAGAGGAAGAGGCGTGTCTTGAGCTTGCTTGACAGGTCTGACTTCCAGATCTTGTCCATCTTGTTGCAGGCTCTCCACGCCGCTGCCTTGCGGGAGTTGATGTCTTTGGCAGTGCTTTCCATGTGGGACCCAAGATACTTGAAGTCCTCCACTTTCTCAAGAGTGGATCCATCTGTGGTCTTCAAACAAACCGGTGACTGCTGGTTGAAGGCCATGAACTTGGTTTTCCCCGCGTTCATCTGTAGGCCAACCCTTGCAACTGAGGTCTCCACGTTCCGGAGTAGCTGTTGGGCTTGGCGGACTTCTTCCGAAAGGAGGGCGATGTCATCCGCAAAGTCTAGGTCGGTCACAACCTTTGGCCCAATCCTCCTACTCCTCCTCCTCACCAGTTGGAAGCCCAGCTCCTCTTCTCTCCCTTCTATGGCCACCCTGAGTGCGTAGTCCAGCACTAGCACAAACAGGTACGGTGCCAGGGTGTCTCCCTGCAGGACTCCAGCTTGAATCTCGAAAGGCCTGGTGTCCCCGTCTGGAGTTACAACTTTTGCCATTGTCCCCTCATACAGACTGCCGATGGCGTGGACGATCTGCTCTGGGATGCCGTAGGCTTTCAAGATACTCAACATCTTGCCCCTGTGGATGGTATCGAACGCCTTTTTTAAAATCAATGAAGGTGATTATGGCAGGTAGGTTGTGACTCTTTATGCCCTCAATCAGTCTTCGTAGTGCAAGTACATGTCCAACTGTCGACCTTCCTTCCCTGAACCCATTTTGGTTACATCTCAGAAGTCCGTCCACAGCTGGTCTTATTCGGTTTAGCAGCATCTTGTTGAAGATCTTGGCCACCAGTGAGCTCAGGCTGATGCCTCTGTAGTTACTCCCAAGTCTAAGGTCTCCAGATTTGGGTATTGGGACGATGTTTAGCAGGGACCACTGCTCTGGTTTTTCTCCTCTGGTCAGTACTCTGTTACAGAAGTCCAGGATGATTTTGTCCAACCCTCCGCATCTCTTCAGAACTTCTGGGGGTATTCCATCCTCCCCAGAAGCCTTTCCTTCAACCAGAGATTTCTTGGCCTTCTCGTATTCCCCCTGCTCGAACGGGCCAACTTTGATGTCGAGCTCCTCGAACACAGTAGGGATTTCCTCATCCTCGTCCGTGATGTTAGGGGGACTTCCAAGAAGAGTTTTGAAGTGGTTGTACCAGTTCTCAATCCTTTCCTCCTGCGTATTTCCTTCTAGTTGACCCTTCCTAGTTGCCTTTCTGTCAGTGATATCGTTAATCAGTTTCCAGCTCTGTCCGTGCTTGCAGTTCAGATGAGCTTTCTCCACCTCTCTGATCTTATTGCTAAGATCTTCTTCCTCCACTGTAATGTAGGCTTCTTTTAACTTCTTCTTGGTCTGTCTGTACTCTTGTCTGTTTGCTTCGGATGTGTTCTCCTTGTACCTCCCATACACTTCGTTCAGCTCATGTCTGACCTTTGCCACCCTGGGGTCTTCTGAGTGCCTTGCCCTCCTTCCCCTCTTCCTGAGTGGGACCACTTTCTCTGCTGCCTCCTCGGTAGCTTTGATGAACCTCTCGTACCTTTCCGTAGCAGATTCATCGAGATCCTTCAATGGCTGGAACCTATTGTGCACCTCGATCGTGTACTGCTCCTGTAGATCACTCCTGGTCTTGAACAGGTTCCAGTCGTACGGCCTTTTCCTTGGCTCTGCTTTCTTCTTCCTCAGGCTCAGTCTTACCCTGGCAGAGACAATTCTATGGTCTGAGCCGACACTTGCAAAAGAACTGTATGCCTCCACATTCAGCATGCTGTTACGCCATTTCCTACGTATAAGCACGTAGTCCAACTGGTACTTCATGCCTCCTGGGCTGATGAAGGTCCAAAGCTTTCCTGCCTTCTTACAAAAGTCGGTGCTAGAGACGACTAGGTCCTTCTCGCTAGCCAGATCCAACAACAGTCTCCCATTTCTATTGGTTTCCTTATGGAATGTGAACTTGGCATCTTGGTCACCTATTCTTGCATTGAAGTCCCCTATTACCAGTAACAGGTTGTGAGCTGGAATGGCTTCAATGGCTCTTGCCAGGTCCTCATAGTGGGCCTTTACTGTATCCTCATCTGCTGTGTTGGTAGGGCAGTAAGTGACAATGATGCTTGCTACTGGGTTCCCCTTACGGGCGCAAATCACCTCATGGCCCGGCGGTTGTCCCTCCGAGAGAAACTTCCCGCCTACATGCGTCGGCTAAGCGCCAAAAATTTGGGCCACGGCGCTTCCAACTCGCCGCAATTGGGGACCGTCCCGTCCGGAGATGCCAGGCCCTGGTGACGTCATCACTAGCAACAGGTGAGATTGTTGGTCGGGCCCGCCACAGCTACAGGTGGCGTCGGCGGCCCGACTTTATGCGCTTGGCCGACGCACCTAGGCGAGAGGTGTGTCCTAAGCCTATAGGCTTGTCGCTCTTTATTTCCTCTCTTTCGTTATATCAATTTCACTTTCAAAAGGGACTGGCGTAATACATTTCCAATGGAGAGAGTCCCTTTTGAGGGTTTTTGTTCCCTTACGGGCGCAAATCACCTCATGGCCCGGCGGTTGTCCCTCCGAGAGAAACTTCCCGCCTACATGCGTCGGCTAAGCGCCAAAAATTTGGGCCACGGCGCTTCCAACTCGCCGCAATTGGGGACCGTCCCGTCCGGAGATGCCAGGCCCTGGTGACGTCATCACTAGCAACAGGTGAGATTGTTGGTCGGGCCCGCCACAGCTACAGGTGGCGTCGGCGGCCCGACGTTATGCGCTTGGCCGACGCACCTAGGCGAGAGGTGTGTCCTAAGCCTATAGGCTCGTCGCTCTTTATTTCCTCTCTTTCGTTATATCAATTTCACGTTCAAAAGGGACTAGGCGTAATACATTTCCAATTGGAGAGAGTCCCTTTTGAGGGTTTTTGTTCCCTTACGGGCGCAAATCAACTTATGGCCCGGCGGTTGTCCCTCCGAGAGAAACTTCCCGCCTACATGCGTCGGCTAAGCGCCAAAAATTTGGGCCACGGCGCTTCCAACTCGCCGCAATTGGGGACCGTCCCGTCCGGAGATGCCAGGCCCTGGTGACGTCATCACTAGCAACAGGTGAGATTGTTGGTCGGGCCCGCCACAGCTACAGGTGGCGTCGGCGGCCCGACTTTATGCGCTTGGCCGACGCACCTGGGCTTGGTTACCTCATGGCCCGCTCACAAACCTCTCGCCTCTGGCTCTCTAGCCCACGCTAACCGTGTCTGACCGCAGTACTCAGTAATAAAAAAGTGTATACGTCCGACCTTGGCTCGGATGCCCCAACCGTCTAATCTAATCCTGTCAGTGATAAGCAAGTTTTATCTCAGATCTTTTTCATATAACACTGGATTGTTGGAAGGAAAATTATGATCAGCTCAGACATTGTTTTTGGCAGTGCCTTGTTTTTTTTTAGACCGGACTCTTTTAGACACTACACGCGCGGAGGAGGACATGTTGAAATCTCGGTCCCCAACCCACCATTGTATCATATTACATGGACACGGCAGCGACCGTGTCATGTATTACCGGGGTGAACAATTTGTGATCAAACTTTGTAAACGCGCAGACCCTGTACCACCTGTGCCCTCTACGGGCCCCAAACCGTCCAAATTCGACACAAATGCCCAGGGAAATGAATGTTTTTGTCGTCACTACCGGTAAAACTTGATTTATGCTTGTCCCTTCCACATCAAAGTCGTGCCAGCTCCATTGATTATGTCCAACAGCAAACTGGTGTACCGGTAACGGATCGCACAAATCAATATATCCGGTGCTTTCTCCATGGGACATTCACGGTTACAATATCTAGTAAATGTATCCAGCATCAATATACAGCTCTTTCCGAGTGAAAAAAAAACCTCGCGCGTTTACGTAATAAGGCTACAACAAATAAATTTTGACTGATTTACTAATGTGTATTTTGCGTGTCACCGCTTCCGCTTGCACGATGTACCATCACAACTGAGGATGTACGGATCCACCTCAGAGCATGTTTGGTCTGTCAACTACCTTGGTTATCTTATTACACCAAATCTTTCTGATGACCAAGCGATGCAGAGTCAGATTAGAAGCTTGTATGCTAGAGCGAATTCGCTTATACGTGGATTCCATCACTGCTCTGTTGAGGTAAAGCGCATGTTGTTCGGTAGCTATTGTGCCAGTCTGTATTGTGCTCAACTCAGGTCTGATTATAGTGTGGGCGTTATTTCTAACTTACGAATTGCTTATATTAACATCTAAGTCTCAGCAAAAATAATAAAATCATTGTTGTAGCACTTTTCTTTAGAAATGGAACATAATTAGTTGTTGCTGACTTTCTTTCTATTTTATCTGGTGCGCCCAAATATTTACTGGGTGCATCAGTGCACCTATTCCCAAAACTGAATTTCGAGCTCTGATGTGTGAATCCTTGTCTGCCTGTTGAAGGTATATAAATCAGTGCAGCAGTGGGAACCTGCCTGAAACACGGGTGTTTTTATAGTGCAGAATTAACACGTTTTTTAATTAAGCAAACACGTTCAACCAAGTTTCAACGATCTAATTATGGTAACCTTCGCAGAAGTAAAACTTATTGTTTTTTAAGGATAATAACCAGGACTAGACAGCTGTCACTATGGTAACTAGATTTGTAGCAGGTACCCTGTTCCTGTGGTGTTGGGTTACGTGATGTGGCAAGTTTTGAAAGGCATAGGTTACCATATATACATGAATGTGTTCGAGTAAGAATAATTAGAGCAGTACTTGTAAGGCTAAACCATGTGAAGGCAAACATTATGCATTTGCTTTGCAAATGTTACTTGCTATTTAGTCCTATTTAGTTCCTTCTAAAGGTTACTGAAGGTCACCAGACGTCTACAAAACTTACCTAATAATTGTTTTATTGCAAATTGATGCCCAGGGGCTAATTGCAAGTACAGAAGAAAAATTACACCGAGAACTACTGATAACTCCTAAAAATACTGGGTTTTACTTCTTAATACAGGGAGGTCCCAGGCTAGCCTCTATCGGGACTCAGTAACGGCTGGAAAGAGTAGAAAGATAACTTTGCCGGGGGAGTTGGTCCGCTGGATAATGCAGTTGCCGGACTGTACTCGTGCTCTCTAGCGGACCAACTCCCCCGGCAAAGTTATCTTTCTGAATGGCCAATTTCTACTCTTTCCAGCCGCCTCCCGAAGCCTGGTAGAGGCTAGTCCCAGACTGCTTTTGTGAACTGAGCCTAGCCTCGATCACATAGCTGACATAACATGAAATATACACACGAGTGCATGTATATAGAATGTAACTTTTCAGATCATTGACCATAATGGCTTACGGTAAACCAGTCCCACGGGTTTTCGCCTTCTAAGAAATTATTTTCAAATTATATATTCGGATTTGTTTATTGTTTATACCATAAGAATTAACAAATGTCCGTAAGATTCTGCTAAAGTGTGTTTTCTATAGATTGCTACCTATCTTTCCTGAAGCTTCCCATTTATTCCCAGCATTTTCTAACGCGTTCATGGCACACTTAAGAAACCGCCCATCTATGTATATATCATGTGGAAAATTTAAGGGGACCCGCATGTCCTTTTCCGTAGAACGTAATCTCAGTCGTTTTAATGCTACATGTACGTAGAGCGTAGACAGACCGCTCTAATTCAACGTAGAACGTAGTTGGCGCATTTTGCGTAGAGCTTATTCGCCGTTTTGATTCTTTACGGCCACTTGGAATTTATCGCTTTCAATATTTAGCGCAGAGCGTTGTCGGGACCCCCCCCCCCCCATGCAGGCCCCCATTTAAGGTGAATGACCTGTGAGATTATGTGTCTTCAACCGTGCAACTGTCTTTCACAATCATCATCGTAAATCTTAAGGTGGGCCAAAGATGCAGCTTTAAGAAAAGTGATTCCCTCTCAAGGGAAAGGTTTATGAGTTTCCTTTATGCACAGAAGTCAATTTCTTGGCAGGGTCTTTGAAAAAAATGTCTGCTCGTCCCGAGTCTGCGTAGTAAACCCTTCTCTTCACGACTCCGAGGTGTAATTAAAACAGACCACAGTTTCCCATTCTCTGATTGGCTGATGCTTACAGACAGAACTCGTTATGTAACGGGATATCTAAGACGTTGCATGTTCCCTACCTCGTCATACTTGTAGAAGGTGTTCGGCAGTTCGGATCTAGGAACCGGTTTGCTGGGCTGTCACAGGTAGGTTTATCTTAGTCGTCTTCAAGTGCTCAATCTATTCGTAAGTCTGACAATTTTGTCTTCACAGGAACTGAGCGTCTCCAAGACCAATATTAGCTGATATTTTTTTTACGACGGTACTGATGATTTTTGTAACCTTAGATGTAGGTTAATTCAGACTATAAAACAGGACAGGGCAGCATGGAGAGAGAGAGTGGACTCGGAGTGGACTCGGTCCGGGCAACACGCCCGACCTGATGGATGATGGATGGATAAAACCTTTCCGTTACTCTTCTGTGGATAGATTTCTCAGGGTGGCAACTAAACGGTTAGCAAAGTCCAAGAAACCCTTCTGAAGTTTCGGTAGTCCTTATGGCCCCTTCCTCAGGGTAGGCGAAACCTAGTCTCCACCAGACTCCTCTGCGGACAAATAGTAGAAATCTGCAGACTGGACCGTCTATGGCTGGCCAACTCCCCTGCAAAGGAGTCTGGTGTAGACTATAGCTAGGCGAAATCCAGAGGCAGGGGAAACATAGAAGCATCCCTGAGAAAGGCGACCGTCTTTAGCTGAATGTCTCCTATTGTGTGCAAAACGATTTGATAACCAGCCTCGTAGCCTACAAGGACTTAGCCACTATCAGGCTTCTGAAGGCGGCTGGAAAGACTAGAAAGTGGCTAAATAGATAGATAACCTGCCGAGGGAGTGGCAAAATGTACTCTAAATTTTGCCACTCCCTCGGCATATTATCTGTCTATTTGGCCAGCCAATTTCTACTCTTTCCAGTCGCCTTCAGAAGCCTGGGAGAGACTATTGCTAGGGGAGGCCGGCATAGTATTGCACAATAAAGCCCGCAATGTCTGGCACTCAAGTTATTGTAGTGACAGACGACTGCTGAGCACAGTCGCCGAAATTTACAACCCGCCATCCTCATTGACCCAAAACTTGCCCCGTTCATCCCTTTGTAAGCGATCCTGCTGTTTAATTATTCACGATGATCTCCTGTCACGTTACTGATGTACCTGTTATTCTTCTGTAAGTGATTCTATATATATGT
>NW_017804387.1:29197-60229 GCF_001625305.1 Branchiostoma belcheri
ACAACACGGGGTATTCCGTATCGCCCGAGGTATCGGCCCGACCGCGGGTCGGATCGCCCGAGGCCGCAGGCCGGAGGGCGATCCGACTCGCGGGAGGGCCGGGACCGAGGGCGATGCGGAATACACCGTGTTGTATTTTATTTATATCATACCCACCCAAGAAAACGCGCCTTTCAATGCAAGATGAGCCAAAAGTTGGTGCCCCTAAACCCTAAAATGCAACAACATCAGTTCCAACGTCCGGATTCTGTATTCGAATTTTCGAAAGGGGCACACGCGGTTAGGGCGAAACGCGTTCGAATCGTTTTATGGAAGACATGGAAGCGTTCGATAACGGGTTCCAGACCGGGCCGTACCGTAAAGTACGGCCCGGTCCGGAACCCGTTATCGAACGTTATTGCGGCCCGGGTATGATATAAATATGTGTATGTGTGTATGTGTATATGTATATATGTATATATATATATATATATATATATGTACATATGATTAAAGATCCATAAACCATCCATAATAAGTCAACAATTAAATGTGTTGGTGATGGTTTTAGATAATAGCATTGTGCAACTTGTACTTATATTCCCTTATGTATGTATGTATGTATGCAAGAACACACAATTCAGCCTCTCGGCTGCCAGTTGTTCACTTGCAATAAACCAATTCCAATGTTAAACAAGAATTCCGACATTTCATACCTCCATGAAATATGGGCTTGATATGTAAATGTAAATTTCCTCTTTGCTTATACAAATTACCTCCGCATTAACATGACATATGCATCGTGATGTATGTTAACTTTTGATTAACTTACAGATGTCCCAAGTATGACATTCCCATTATTCACCATTAAGAAATCATAACTTTTTTTCATAAATTATGCAAATTAGCTCATCATTGGCATCATTCTTATCTGTTGATGTGCCGCCTGCCATAGGTTACATACATTACATGTATGAAAGTAGTATAATGTAAAACACTGTAATCATAGAATTTCCTCATTAATTATGCAAATAAAGTCCTCATTTGAATAATTTGCATTTAATCATGTACATCTTTCTCTCAGCTACCTACTCACCAAAAATTATGAAAATATGTTGTTCCTATCTGGACTTATTGGCTTTTAAACATTTCGCCAGAAAGTGCCCTGCAGTTCCAGAACAAGCTGCTAGGGGAACCAAACTCACATCACTTATTCCTGACAGGAAAAGCAATCTGTCACCAAAACATCAAGACCATAGCATGTTCAGGACAAAAGATACAAAAACCGGAAGTTCTGCTGCAGTACCAAGGTCATCCACCAGGAGGCCCATATTTGACCTTGACGTTTGTCTTCCTAAGACTTACCAACATACCAAATATCATCATAATCCATAAAGGCGTTCTGAAGTTATGCTGACCACAAAGTTGCGGAAACACACACAGACAGACAGACAGACACACACACAGACAGACAGACAGACAGACAGACACACCAAAAACAATACCTCCATTTTTCATGGATGTAACTATATAAACTATAGGATATCGAGCACAAGAGCTTATGTTATTAATTAGCAAAGCTGCGCAGTAGTTGTTTGAGTATTGTAATAGCTACGTTTATTTGCAAGTAACAACAGCCTACGTAAAGTGGTAGTATAGGCTCTATCTAGACAAGTTGTGAAGTAAGAATGAAAGGAAGAAAAGCTGAAGAGTGAAGATAACTGTGTATTCAACTAAAACTGAAATGAAAAAGCAATATTAATCTCTGTCGTGGAGACTAAGAGTAGCAATAAACTGTCCACTTTAGTCAATATGTATGTAGATGACAAACTACAATGTATGGAGTTAAGACTTAGCTACAGCCTGTAAATTCATGACCTACCCTATTTGCTTTGATTCATCAAATTGTATAAACATATATACTTATCTGTTCCTATATAAACATATATACTTATCTGTTCCTATGAGCACGAAATGATATATACCAAATGAATAAAAGAACCGAATAAAAAACAAGTTGATGGATGATGTTTGTGTAGAGCACACACACCCCACACCCCTCACCTTTTGGTAATAATGGAACCTTCCAGTGGAAACCCCCCTTCCCAGAAGCCCTTGCGAGGTACAAAAGGTGGACCACACCTGAGTACTTCCTCTTTTACTTCACACCAGGTAAAAGGTGGGTTCTTATAATATAGTAACTAGATCACTATATATTCACTGTGTTGCTGCTCCAGACCTGTCAGTGTCGAGAACAATTACAGTAGACTCTACCAGACTAACTACGCTGGTTATATAGGAGCCTTGTAGGTTTGACTGGCCGCGCAGTTAGAAACTACCTTCCGCGCACTGACTCCCCTGGTCAATTTTACTCTCCTTTTTTTCCAAATTCTACAATCCGTATTCCCGTAGAAAGGTCTGGTGGAGTTTAGAGAACCGTGAATGCTGTCCTGAGTAGACTAAACACTGGTGGGTACGACTGTGACGAAGTACTTCAATGAAGGCAACATTATATCCAGTTCAAACTTAACACCGTCAGATGCAACAACAAAATGTTTTAGATACGCGTGACACACATACACAGAACATTATGTACGTTGTCAATGTTTAAGTGAAGCTTGCAGGATTGGTGGAATCGACGCTGTGGTGGGCATAACAGGTAAATGTCGTTAACTAGTATACTTCCGGGTCTCAAGCCCACATATTACCATTGGCTGGGTTTTTCTATTCAATAAACGGTCCTATCAGTTAATTGCTTTAACGGAAAAGGGGGCCGAAAATATGGGGAATTTGAAAAATTACGCCGTTTGTAGTCTAGAATGTGCCACGTCATGTAGGAGAACCCCGGCCTTGGGAATCCCAGGTTGTAGTAATGGCGGGTCAGGGGTCAATGGGCTGAACCAATATCATGGTACACATACTTTCACTGTATTTTCTTGCAGATATTATGATTGTATGGCAATTATATAATGTATAAGTCGGATTTATGGAATTGAAAAAATGCATCAGATTTAACAATATTGCTCATGCATGAGTTCCCATATATGTCATTAGTCAAAGATTATAATGTACTGTGAGTCATTAGAAAAGCCACTTTTAGTGTCGATCAGTAGTTCCAGACCAGCTTTCCATTTGGCATTTGTATTTTAAAATAACAATAAAACGAATATGCGATAAACTGTAATTGGATGTCATTAGACCTTTTATTTTCCTTGTTCCTTGTTTAGGTCACCGACCAACCATGACGCCAAATGGGTGACCCGAGAAGTCAAAGGTCAAACCTGTCGTATGGGGATTTACCAAAAAACACAGTCGATGTGGTAACTAGCAGGTTAGTCTTTTGCATCGTGTTAACTATTGCGTACATGTAGGCACTCGGGGAACAGATTGTGAGCAAACAAACAAACAAACAAAAAACAGGCATGGAAACGGCAAAGACCAAGCTATCAGCAGTGGCGACGGAACTGAGTAAACTGGACAAGCGCTTCAGTGTTAACTAATATTGTGTACATGTAGGCACTCGGGGAACAGATTGTGAGCAAACAAACAAACAAACAAACAAATAGGCATGGAAACGGAAAAGACCAAGCTGTCAGCAGTGGCGGAAGAACTGAGTGAGTTGGACAAGAGGTTCAAAGATCCAGGTTCTGATCTGAATGCTGTAGAGAGGGAATACGCAGGGAAGTTGGTTCACGCCATCGGCAATGAAAATAAGGTTTTGGAATGTGAAGCATTGAAAAGTCTTGGGGATCTGTATCTTCACAAAGCAAAGATGAAGAAAGATAAGAAAGAGAATTTCAACAAGGCCTGTGCGCTGTACACAGAGCTATCTAGATACTACACCAGTGAGGAAGAGAAACAGGTTATACAGCGTCGAGTCAGATATGCAGAGAAATGTACGAAGCTGGTACACGATGAAATCTATGCAAACACAAAGACTGAGGATTCAGCCAACATCACATTGGCGGTGGCAGCGACACTTCAAGAAGAGGAAGAGAAGGTCAAGGCCAAAGAGCAGGGTATTGCAACCTTAATTGAAGGTTATACACGCGCCTATGTTAAAGCAATAGTAGAGCGAAATAAGCGTCTACAAGTAGAGTCTTTGAAGAGCCTTGGAGACCTGTACCTGGAGACGGGAAAGATTGGGAAGGACGAGACAGTCTTCACCAAAGCAGCAGGCCTGTACCGAGCGGCGCTGGACCGCTGTGAAGATTCAGACGGCAGAGAAACGCTGGAGCATCGCATCAAGTACGCAGAGAAAATCAGAGCAGAAGTAGAAATGGTAGGATGGCAAACTTGTGATTGTTTATAGAATCTTGTCGCTGTTTTACATTTAGAAAGTTGCCTGAAGTAAATAAGTCGATGAAAAAACTTTTTTTTTAATTTTGAATCATGCATTTCTTTCAATAAACGTTCAGATGTTGTTTGGTAGATGATGTTAGCTTCTGCAATTAATGAAAACTGGTGTTGTATTGTGAAGTTGAGTAGAAAGTATCCTGTTCGTACACAACAAATCTTATTACAGAAACGAAAAAAGACGAGACAACCCGGGAGCGGAGGGACCAGAAAAACTGTAGCGACTTCACATGGAAGAACCCATGGAACAAAGGAAGACCCTTACAGGTCTGTGATCACTTTAAAGTGTTAAATAGGGTTTATAGGTTGTGATATTGACAAACCCAATATTAAAAAGTCTCATATAATATCTATGACTGTATTTTAATGTTGTAAACACATCAAATCCCATTTGAGGCGATCGAAATACTATACGTTGAGTACACTAAACATTTAGGATGTAAAAATGAGGAAGATTTAGACATGTATATCCACTCATAGTTTGACATACATGCCATGTTTACTTTCAGTGCCTACACAGACCAGCTGCAGGAGGGCTGCAAGGCCCTGCAGACTGGAGACCTGGACACGGCAGAACGGCACTTTGCAGCTGCGCTCAGGACCGTTCATTTGAAAGGTGAGTCGGTCAGACTTCATAGTGGAAAGCTTTAATGCACCGTGACAATGTACTATATGTGTAGAAATAAGGACAGGATTACAATTTATGACCTGGAACTTTTGTTTGCAACAGATTCAAATACAGACCAGCACAGAAAAGAGGCAGAGCCCCTGTACAAGCTGAGCGATGTCTACCTGAAGAGAGGAATCCAGTCAAAAGACGGAGGAGACTTCACCAAGGCTGCAGCACTCTGTAACGCAGCACTGGTCAGAGCAAGGAAAGAAGACGGGAAAGGTATCAAACAAAGAGTCCTAGATATAACGAACGCATTTATCAAGCATGTGCTGAATGTCGACGAAAGTGTTGATAACGCTGAAGTAGAGAAACACAGATTGAGGCAGAAGGAAAGTCGAGAGTTTGTAGAGGAAGAGTTGAAAAGAATTGAAGAAGAGGTAGATCCGTACAGTCTCGATGATGATGATCCCAAGATAAGGGAAGTTGAGACGAACAGAGCAGAAGCAATCAAAAAACTGTTTGAGACACTCGTTGGTCATCGCAGAACGTTCATAGTTGGCCTTGTAGATGAATGTATAGAGGTAATGGCCCCCCCTCCCTGTAACTACGCCATGATAGGCCTGGGTTCACAGGCCACAGGGTTAGTAACCCCGTACTCTGATCTGGAGTTCGCCATCCTGATAGAGGAGGAAACAGAGAGTAACGTCGAGTATTTCCGCAACCTGACTCACTATCTACATCTCAAAGTGATCAACCTGGGAGAAACCATCCTCCCGGCCATGGCGATCAAGTCGCTCAATGATTTTCAGTCAAAAGACCCACAGGACAGCTGGTTCTACGACTCTGTAACGCCGCACGGGTTTTCGTTTGATGGAGCCATGCCGCATGCATGCAAAACTCCACTGGGCAGGGGCAAAACCTTTGAACTCATCCGCACACCGAGAAACATGACAAAACTATTAGAGGAAAACATAACGTTGCATCTGAAGAAAGGCTACCACCTCGCAAGTGTCCTTGGCAATGTTTCTTTGATCGCTGGAGAATGGCAATTGGCGGCTCAATACACCACTATGTGGGCTAAGCGACTGCAAGAAAACCAGGGGATCATTTCATCGCTAATAGCAAACACAATACTGACGGAAAATGCGCCTACGTTCAAAAGGCATGTTCTAAAAGCCAGCCTGTTGAATGTCAAGAAGGAAATCTATCGATTTTCAAGCATAACAGTGTCCTGTTGGGCACTACTTCATGGCATACAGCCAACCACAATCTGGGACACCATAGAGAACATGCACAAGAACGGAGTCATCAACAGTGAGAACGCGCATCACTTGATGGTGCTGGTCAGCATCTCAGCAGAACTGAGGCTGCGGACATACATGAACAACCGTGGACAGGTGGAGAACATGTCGGCCTTATCGTCAATGTCGTCAGGCACAGAAATAGGGGAGAAATTGAGGAATGTGTTCTACTTCTCCAATTCAAACCAGCTGATGAGATACTACTACACAGCGATGCCATTGCGATCCTTCATTTCAGAAATTAACGCAGGAGAATCACCAATGGAACCGTCCATTCTTTTTGATAATTCGTCAAAGCTGAAATCAGAGGTGTACGCAAGTCTGTGTGACTACCAAAATGCAAAGACATACACGGAGCAGGCCCTACAGAATTGCCTATCTAAATATGGAGAGAATGCCACACACCCTGACATCGCCGAGGCACTTGAAAGCTCGGGTATTGCTTTTGCACAAATCGGTGACCACAGAAAGGCCGTAGCCTATTTTGAACAGGCGCTGGAGATGAGAAGGAATATCCATGGCAAAGAGACTGCACACGCCGACATTGCTATGGCACTTATTGACTTAGGTACCGCCTGGAGTGACATCGGTGATCCAAGAAAGGCCACCATCTATTATGAACAGTCACTGGAGATGATGTTGGATGTCTATGGTAAGGACGGCGCTAACCCGTACTTTGCCGCGTGTTTCAACTACTTGGGTACGGCCTGCAGGGACCTTGGTGATCACAGACAGGCTGTTACGTACTACGAACACTCACTTAAGATGTGGCGGGCCATCGTTGGTGAGGGCAATGCTCTTCCCGACATTGCCATCAATGTGCTTAACAACTTGGGTGAATCATGGACAAACCTTGGTGATCACAGAAAGGCCCTCAGCTATAATGAACAGTCACTACAGATGATGCGGGGTATCTATGGTGAGAACACCGCGCATCCTGACATTGCCATGTCTTTGAACAATTTGGGGTGCGTCTTCAACCAACTTGGTGATTACAGAAAAGCGGCCAACTATCACGAGCGATCACTGCAGATGCGGCGAACTATCTATGGTGAGAACACTCCACATCCCAAAGTTGCTCACTCACTTAACAACTTGGGAGGTACCTTTCACAACCTCGGCGATCACGTAATGGCAGCCGACTATTACAAACAGTCACTGCAGATGTGGCAGAGTATGTATGGTGAAGACACTGCACATCCCGATATCGCTGCGGCGCTCAACCATATAGGTGGAATCTGGGCGAACCTTGGTGATCACAGAAAGGCCGCCAGCTATCATGAACAGGCACTTGAGATGATGATCAGAATATCCGGTAAGGATACCGCACATCCTGACATCGCCGCGTCACTCAATGGCTTGGGTAACGCCTGGAATAACTTGGGTGATCAAAGAAAGGCCATCTGCTATCACGAAATGGCTCTACAGATGAAATCAACGATTATTGGTGAAGGCACTTTTCATCCTGATATTGTCGCGTCACTAAACAATTTAGGCAATGCCTGGAGGGACTGTGGCGATCACAAAAAGGCTATCAACTACTTTGAACGATCTCTGCAAATGACTCGAAGCATGTTCGGTGACGAAAATGCCGATCGTGATGATATTGCTACGTTACTCAACAACTTAGGAATCTCTTTAAGTAACGTTGGTGACCATAGAAAGGCCCTTGCATACTACGACGATGCACTACAGGCGTGGCGAAGTGTCTTCGGTAAGAACGCTGACCATCATCATATCGCAAAAGTACTGAACAACCTAGGTAACGCTTGCATGGCCCTCGGTGATCACAAAATGGCCGTCAGCTATCATGAACAGTCACTGCAGATGAAGCGGAGAATTTATGGAGAGAATACCGCCCATCCGGCCATTGTCACGTCTCTTGGCAACTTGCGAAACGCTTGGAAGAGCCTTGGTGATCACAGAAAGGCGCATAGCTATTACGCACAGGAACTACAAATGATGTTCACTCTATATCACTCCTGAAATCGGTATGCTAAATGATGATGATGGCAACCCACGGTTAGAGCACTGCACATCATATTCTCACCCAGCTGTGACACTTTGAAACGATTGTCAGTTGTTTTAATCAGTACAAGAAAAGCTTAGTAGACACGACAACGTTAAAAAATGGTTATTATATACGGTATCATGTATACTGTAGTTGCCTCCACTTATCATTCCATTGTCCATTAGCCAGCCTTCGAAAGATCTGCTTGGAGATTACACAAAATGAGGGCATCTCATGTGAGCTGTTTTAGTACCAACCATATATATATCAGAAATGAGAGATAATCGCACAAATGTGTTGAAAAGTGGAAGTAAATTACAATCACACAAATATTTCTTGAAATAAAATGTCTCAGTTTTTATGCAAAATGTTACAAATGCCACTTTTAAGTTCAAAACCTTGAAATGCTTTGTCCCGGACAGCCTTGGAATTCACTGCACACAGAACTGATGACCTTCTTTTTGCAATTTTCACTGCTGTCACACATGAAATTAATCTGTTAATAACTTGTCACACAAATACATCACCATGTTACATTGTGGTTACAATATGTACAATGTAGACATTAATGACCAATTATTATTGGCTAAATAAAGACCTTTAAACAAACAAGTTAACGCTGAAGTTAAACATTGACATCTGCTCCTGCCATGTTATTAAAAAAAATGGAATTAGAATTTAGAAACAATAAATTGGTTCAGGTATTCCAGATTATATCTTTTCCTCGTAACCTCTATCTATTACACTAACGTGAATTTACAAATGTCTGCCACAGATTGTTTTTAGAATTTTTTTGTACTTTATAATAAAATTTACCACATATCTTAGCACTGTTTCTTACCAAATGACACTACGAAACGTCAGAAACCTCTGTTATCCTAAACATTTGTAAGCACAAAAATTGTTTAAAAAATCCACAAGACACACGAGCTAATGAAGTAATTATACAGTCAGAGAGGTTCTCTGTAACCTCCATGTTTCCCCTGTCACACATTCACGACCTTCCCCCGAGTATGTTTGGGGCAATCTGGCCACGCCCACCTTATAATATGATTGGAAACTAATTTGAGTCAAATTTGAGTCAAATTTGGCCTCCGAACACTGCTGATTGGCTGGAATTTTGCTGACTTACAGCCGAATACCAACCAACCATGGTAGAAAAATAGCTCTGTTAGCATTTAATTTAATATTTTAATGTCTTGGGGTGGTGGGACTACGGCGCACATGTCAACTTTGTATATTTAAACGTTAATTGTACCTTTTTTGTGTGTGGCGCTGTTAATATAAGTTGTTAACTTGAGTGCAGCGTCACACTGTCCTTGTTATGTCTTTATGTTTTGATGAATTAAAAAAAAAAACCATGGTAGAACCTCCCGACCAACCCCCGAATGTTTTAACCCTCAACAGTACACCTTCCCGGACTGATTAATCTGTACACTTGGGGTCCGCGCGTTTTTTGCTAATTTTTAGAAATTATCAACATGCTACCAGCTCAATTGTTTTGCACATTGATGTGTGAACCTCTGAGTCCACATTACGTACAAAAATCATACATTTTGACCTTTTCCTATTTTTTGGTGAAGAAAAGACAAAAAGAAGAAAAACCCCGATTTTTAAACATTTTGAAACATTCGGCAGCCGAATAACAGCCGTAATGGCCAGACGACCCAGCAGCCGACTTTGCCCAGACCGACCAACCATGTATGGTTGGGGGCGTTCGGCTGTAGCTAGCGTTCGGGAGGCCAAAGTTATAAGTGTGTGACAATGGATTAAAGTAAGAAAATACAGCGTTACGTGATTGTCCCAACATTTTCCCCTAGTACAAACATGTAGAAACTAGCAACACACATACGAGTACTGCATGTACGTTAGCAAACAATGGAAACAATTTCCAGCTCTCGGGCGGTGAAAAGTAGATCAGAAATTCTCGTAGTAGGAGACATAGTGCGCCATGTCTTTCTTGTTCAGTTGTGCGCATGCATCTTCGACATTCCTGGTCATGCCGGGAGGACCGCAGCTGAAAACTCCGATCTTTTTAACCTGTGGGAAGATAGGAAAAGATTTTATTTTACGTGTGCGGGAAAGGCGGTTACCAGCAGCGAGAGATCTTAAGAAATAGCTTCAGAAGATCCATAGGCTATCGTGTCTGGAACAGTCTACGATACCACAGTCTAATCGCAGCTAGTCCTTTCGGAGACAGCAAAGCCAGTATCAAATTGGCCAGACAGTATACATTTCCCAAACAGTTAAAAAAAAGGTACCAGTCCAAAAAAAAATGAAAGTACAGCAAAGAAAACATATAAAAACGCCTAGAAACTAGAGAAGTAACATTTGTAAAGCAAATGCATAATGTTTACCTTCGGACATGGTCTGCCCTGTTAATTCTTACTCAAACACATTCACATACAATGTACTACTAGTATATGGTGACAGGAGTAGAGCAGACCATGAAATTGCAACATTATGTTACTCAACACCGGTCACCATGGTGATAGACGTCAACAAATCATGTCATTGGTCAGGTCAGACGTTAGTGTTTGGAACAGAAGAGGAGAAAGAAACTGAGTAAAAACAATATGTTTTCCTTCGGTAAACATAATACGCCGAAATGAAGCAGAAGCCTAACCCCCGCTAGAAGAGTAGCAAGATAAGTGAGGAAACCCGGCATAGAACTATCGTACCTCCGGGTTCTGGTGCTGTATGGAGTCTAGCAGACTGACGAACTCGGGCCGGCCGAAGTGCGTGGTGGCCCGCAGGCCGGTGAACAGACTGCGCCCTGACAGCCGCTGGAAGTGACGCTCGTAGATGTACTGTCGGGTGAGAAATAAGCTCGTTTCAGACAGAAAATGAAGTACCGGAAATTCTATCAACAGTGATTGATATAATTCATAATGGGTTTGAATTTTTTTAAATATTGCAACATCTAATCACAAGACGTGGTGACGGCACACTCAAGCTTTTTCAACTTATATTTTGATTGTAGCTACTTGACGATGTATATATGTAACGTTATCTATATTCCATCCTTTTTTGTGACCTGTACTTAACCCGGTGGGTATGTGTGTACAATAAAGGTCTTCATTCATTCATTCATTCATTCATTAACGCCACCAGCAACACAGGGGACAATACAATACTCATTTTCACCTGCGCAAAGTGAGGAAAGTCGTGTTAAGTATGGCAAAACGTCGCACCGTGTCAAACAAGTACATGAAGAAGAATCCAAAGACCTCAGATCTCCCTGAAATAGTTCGTGTAAGGAAAACAACACCAGCTGCCAACTGTCATGGTGGTCATACTATAGTAACGAAAAACACCGAGCGCTACCAACTGTAGACAGATTGAACAGAACCGTATCCATTACAACCTGACCTAAAGGCCATGCGGAAACACAGACACACACACACGGACAGACAGGTATACCAAAACAATATATACGAGGGTGGATCAAAAAGTTCTCGGCCTCACCTAGAAAACGTCGTGGCAGAAAAAAAATTCTTACACTATGTTTCAACATAGTCCCCTCTAACTGCAATACACTTGGTCCAGTGATGTTCCGGGTTTGTTTTCCCCTTGTGGAAGAAGGTTGAATCTGGAGCCCCCAGATAGGGCTCACCCGCACTGATGACGTCATCATTACCATAAAAACGTTGACCACGTAAGTGGAACTTCAGTTTAGGAAATAGGTAGAAGTCCGAGGGTGCTAGGTCAGGTGAATTGGAAGGGTGGGGTTAGACCTCAAAGCCAAATTCGTTTGCTGCTGTCACTGACCCCTGTGCCGTGTGGACAGGTGCATTGTCATCACGCCAGCTCGGTGCTTTCCTCTCCTTATCTCTTTGATCGTTGTCCTCAACTGTTCCTATTCTGTTAAATAGTACTCCCCATTGATGTTTTAACCTATTCACAGGTATTCAGTCATGATTACTCCCTTGCTGTCCCAGAAAACAGAGACAAAACCCCTGTCAACGGATGAAACTCGATAAAACTTCTTGGGGGCCGGGAAACATTCTTCATTCATTGTTTGTTCTGTTGTTTTGATTTGATTTGGGGTGAAAGTGGTGAAACCATGTCTCATCTTGGGTGAAAAATGTTTTGAGGTAATTGCATGGATTGGACTGAATTCGTTCCTTGAAATGTCCAGCTTGTTTAACTTCTGATGTTCAGAAAACATTCTAGGCACCCACCTTACAGACAGGTTGCTCATCCCCAGGATGTCTGACAAAACATTGTGAACAGAGCCACAACACAGGCTAAAGACTCTGCTACATGTTGGACAGTCTCACATCTGTCATTTACTACCATGTGATGGATGGCCTCAACTGGATTGTCCATGGTGCTGATTTGTGGCATCCTGACATATGTTCATCTTTGGTGCTCACCTTGCAGCGCTTGTAGCTAGCAACCCACTTCTTTATAGTTGAATAAGAAGGAGAGTCATCACCAAGTGTCCTGACCATGTGTTCATGGATTTCCTTACGAGAAATCCCTTTTTATCGATATACATGATCACAGCACACGCTTCTGTTGCGGCCATTTTGTGATTTTGCCCTCACCCGCCCCATTTTCACGGGGCGTCACGTGCTAACTAATGAATATAGAAATTTGAATTTTTGTGTGCAGTGATGTAAGACATCATAGTATACAGTTATACTAAAGAATAGGAGTTTGCCCTTTATTTTCTAGGTGAGGCCGAGAACTTTTTGATCCACCCTCGTACCTCCATAACACCCCGGGTACCACATTGTTTACTTTCAGTAAAGTGAATGATAAAGATAGTGTTCTTCAAGTGCCAGCCTACAAGTTTGGAAGCATGTTCCCTTACCAGCATGGTTGTCCGTACGTCGAACTTCTCGAAGAACTGTGTGATGAAGATGTGGACGGCCACCAGCCCGCGCCGGTCCTGTTCCTCCACCTCACGGATGATGTCGATGAACCACTCAAAATGGCGCTGGGTCCGCGTCACCCACAGGAAGTACACCTAGCAACAGAGACAGTGACATTGTTTATTGTTTTGTTTACCTTTACGTTAGGTTTACCTTGCTTATTGTTAATGTTTACCTTCGCATGAAACATATTGTTATTGCTCAGTTTCTTTTTCCTCTTCTTCTTCTCCAGACAAATAAAGTAAATGGCTTGGACCAGACGTTTGCCACCATGGTAACTGGTGCTGAAGCAGACACCCTGTGGTGTTGGGTTACATTATGTAGCTAGGGTTGGAGGGGCTGGTCACAAAATAAATTACTATGAATGTGTATGAGTAAGAATAAAAAGTAGTTTGTTGGGCTAGACCATGTGAAGTTAAACATTAGGTCTTTGCTTTGCAAATGTTACCTTTCTATATAGTTTTTATCTTTATTTTTTTGCACAGCAGATGTCTAACCGTCATCGAAGTAACTTGGGTCTTCATGCAAATCTATAGCTTAGATAAAGGCCAAGCAGATCCGTTCGTCTCATAGATAAGTGTTTCTAGTCAATTAATGCATTAAATTTGTCTGTCCTTTAGAGTCGAAAGCACACGTATGTCTCCCATGACTTTGTTATCGATTTTGCTCAGTGCCTAGCCACATGGACCACTTCTAGGCACAAAACAAACACTCACTGAAGCAGCATCTCTTCTCTCTATGTCATAAACATTAAGCTTAGGCAAGCCTGACTTTAACTGACTCATGACAAATGGGCGGTTTTTCCTTAGCCTACCTTCTTGCAGTTCATGTTTGCTCCGGTAGAGGACAGGTAGGCCACGTCTTTCAGAATGGAGGCGAATGGCGTGATGCCGATCCCGCCGCCCACCAGCACGGCGACCTTGTACTTGTACCAGTCCTGGTGACCCTCTCCGAACGGACCGTCCAGGAAAATCTAGGCGATTGACACCGAGAGGAAACATTATACACTACCACATCGAGCGGCTAAACTAATGACAACATCCCCCAAATGATGATATTTTCTGCCTCTTGGACAGACAACCCAACCAGAGCCATTACAACCTGGCCTACGGGTCATGCGGAAACACACACACACACACACGGACACACACGGACACACACGGACACCCACAAACACACCAAAAATAATACCTCAATTTTTCATGGAAGTAAAAAGACTCCTGGTGTATGCAGCATCCGTTTGAGTATTAAGTAAAAAAAAATGTCCCGTCCCTTTCTAGTGCTATCTGAAACTTTTCTTATGTTCCCTACCTTCTGGGTCCCAGTAGAAAGGTTTTCAGGGTCGTATGTCCGACGGAGCTGTGCCGTCCATGGCCCGACCGCTCGCACGTGGACACTCAGGGTGCTCTCATGCGGGGCGGAGGTCAGCGTCATGGGGTGGTACTCGTTCGGACCCTGCTCCGGACAGGCTATGCGCACCCACTGACCGGACTTGTACTCAAAGTCGTCTGGACGTTTGAACTGGATGTTGGTCACATCTGTGGTTAAGGAATAGTTAAGTTACGACAAAGACAAAACAAGCTTTTAAAGGCACCCAATGAAATTTCAGGGCGGATAAAAATATTCTGGATGAAGGAATATGTATGATATCATTTGAAACACATTTTCGTCATCATTTCATACCTTTATTTACCAGCCTACGATATAGCCTGGGTGCCATCCAATTTGTAACAGCAACCCTGGACGGCTAACTACGAAACAAAACAAGCAACCTGACTAGTCTCACTGGGTCAGTCTACTGAGGAAGACCTGGTCGAAAGCTCTAGGTGAGAAAATTTACCTTGTGTTAGATTAATAGTTTAACACAAATGAACTTAAAACTTTAAACACAAATGAACGTTCATGATAGTAAAAGGACTGACTGACTACTCGTAGACTCGCCATACTCAATGGAGTGATATATTATGTAACACATATTGAGATGATACCAACTGGAAGTATGGCGGAGTACACCACCTGAAGGTAAGAGTTCCGTCTTGACGATGTCGACCAGCTGCCGCCTGTGACTGATGCTCACCAGCTTGTCCAGGGTAAAGATGATGGCCGGACCAACCAGATACAAGTGGAAGTTGGGGTTCTATGTGTAAGATGGGGAAAGGGAGGAAGAAGAAAGAGATAGACAAATACGTTATTATTAATTTATTTGTGTAAGGTAAAAAAAGAGACATTGTTAACCTTTTCAGAACATAATGTAATACTGAGTCAATACCGAAGGTATACATATATAAAAACAGATGACATTGTAAAAATTTGCCATGTTGGCCGATGACGCAGGTGACATTTTCGTTGGGTTTCGTGGGGAAAAAATCAGTGCAAAAGAGAAACCCCGATAAAAAAGCCTAAAAACACACAAAAAATACCCCCAAAACCCTAACCTCTGCTTGGAGAGTAATGTTTCATATTTTTTCTAGGTCCTTTGGATTCAGTCCCAATTAGCGATGTCCAACCTGGTGACGCCATTTGGCCACGTGATTTCATAAAAAGCTGCTCATATCATACACACTTGCTACCATGCATTATTATAAACTCTTGTTTTTACATATTCAAAACATTCATGGCAGCACTAGCTGACAAGTTCTATAGACAAACTGGTCAACTATTGTTTTGAATTATTTCTCTAGTATAAAGCGCATGCCATAATTACATTTTTATTGGAATTAGAGAAAATGACGTACCTTCTATCGTTCTAATATACGTAATGCGACCGTGCGAGTAGGAGAGTCTTCGGTAGAAGGTAGAACGATAGAAGATATGTCATTTTCTCTAATTCCAACAAAAATACAATTATGGCATGCGCTTTATACTTGACCAGTTTGTCGATAAAACTTGTTGGAAATATTACATCGAGGAAGGGGGAGGGGGTGGTCTTACGTCATATCCGTGACCGTTACTAGGCATTATGGGAAGTGTGAAATTGGTGAATGGTGTATGTACCTGGATGAGCCTGCCGCTGCCGTGCAGGACGGTGAGGATGAACAGGACGATGTACAGCTGGTGCGTGGCCCAGAAGGCGCTGAAGGCCCGCCGCCGGGCGTACCCCGTGGCGAACACGTAGATGATGGACACCACCAGGAGCAACAGCACACCGGTCACACCTGGCAATATATACATAATAATAATAACCTTTATTGTACATTCATGCCCTATCGGGCTAAATACAGGTGAACAGATGAAATAGGTAATATACATGTTTGTAGTACAAACAGCTCTAAAACTACTCTAATACAGAGGTTCGGCTTCTTCTCGTTTCTTAGTAATGTTAAAAATATAATTTGAAATGGGTTTGTATAATACAGGATGATCAAAGCGCATAAGAAGGATAATTTTTTGCAATATTAGACAAGTGTTGAAAGTATGGAAACGTACTTGTAATATATCTAAAAAGATCATTTCGTTCATTACTATATAAACTACAATCAATAACAAAGTGGACTTCATCTTCTACTTTGTTTGAGCTATATGTGCGTCTCACAACATACGATACACATAGAATCGCCTGGACATTCAGACTCACTGGACAAAGTACGAATCTTGGACACAGAACTGGACTTCTTTGCACGAGGGATTAAAGAGGCCATATACATCAGGGCATTACAACCATCACTCAACACTACAGAGACGGGCGGCGGCACAGACTTTCTGCAACCTATGATCCACTGCTCACGGAGTCACGTGCGTTATTTGCGTGACGTCACGAAAGCGGTGGATTGCTCATTCCTTGACAAAGGCTGGAGTTGTACAGTCCAAAATTTGGGTGAGTCCAATTTGTTGTGTTGGAAATTGCAGTTTAAACTTGCTTCATAATGATTTCTACCAACACAGATGAACTTTCAAGATATATGTGTGTGTTTGAAATGTCTGGAAGAGGGACTTGAAGAATCTGAGGAGGACTGGAAGGACCTTAGCTTGCCAGTTGCCGGCCCAGCCGGAGGTTCACACTGTCCAGGCAGCTAATATTGAATCAGGAAAAGCTACACTGATGCACTGTGCAGAAGGGAAGGGTATCCGGAGAAAAGAACTAGACCTGAGTCAGTTACAGATGTGCCCTATCAGGTTTAGACTGTTATTCTCGTATAGGACTGTTCAGCCTTAGACGAAGCTGTAGGACTGATATCGATAAAGATTTTACCATGGTCAATATTGACTGAAGGAGGTAATATAGGCGCACTTGTCAGTTACAAGACTCGAGACACAAGAAGAAACCGTGGTCATGAAATCGAAGGCAATGTCTCCTTGCTGTACAGGAGAAACAACAGGTGATGCTTACCTGCCATTGTTTGAAATGCCCACCAGTACCACTTCGGTGGTTGGTCAGATCTGAAATAAGAAAAAGCACACAGAGAAGTTAGATAGGTACAACCTCTGAGATCTAGATATGATTAGCAACGTGACAAAGTTTACTACACTTCTGCTAGCCTGGGTGCCAGCCCCTACGGCTAATGAGAGAAAACCCTTTCGACCAGGGAAGCCATGCGCCCCGCCAACCCCGATTTGGCGCCGTGGCTCTAATTATCTCTTCGCGTCCGCTGGCCCAAAGGGTTTTGGGCAGCCTGGGTTTGGGCGGCGGATACTGTAGCGGACAGTAGGGCTTCTTCCCACAAAAAATCTATCGCTTATGAACGCCAGCGTCTGGCACCCAGGCTACACCTCTGCTTGAAATTCTATAATGGATATGGACAACACAGGCGAACCTTACAACACAATTCTGAAAACATCGCCGATATTTCATAAAGCTACGGTCACAACCCGCCGTACGTGCTTTTTTTCCGTACGTTTTTGGGAGGCTACGTCTGCTACGTATTTTTCTGAAAACGTGGGGAAGGAGTGGCGTCGACGCACGTCACTCGCACGTCACTCGCACGGTTTCGCAAGGTGTAAGAGTGTGGTCTGCACGCCACGTTTGGCCGTGAGCGGTTGCGTGCATCGTACGTTGCGCAAGTGGTAAGTGAGTTGTACGTGCTTACAACTTACGATCTCTGTGCGATTGCAACTTTACCGTAAGGAGGCCGTACTCACACGTGCGTCTTTCGTACGGTACGTACGGGGTACGCGCGTCGCCCGTACTCGCTCGCACGGGTGGTGAATCAGTAGACCGCACGCAGAAAAAATTTTACATGCACTTCTACGTCGTGTCTGCGTGCTCCCAAATCCGTAGGATTCCGTACGGAGGCGGTACTCACCACGCACGGATGCCCTGCGTTTGCCCACGTTTTTGCACGTAGACAGCACGCAGAAGCACGTACGGCGGGTTGTGACCGTAGCTTACCAGTACGTACCCGTTGTCGAAGCCCCTGAGAGACGGGAAGAGACAGACCAGGTGGTTGAGCGGATGGACGGCGAAGTGGTACACGTTCACCAGGTGACCAAGCGTGTGGAGAACTGTGCAAGGAAAATTATATTCGGAAGTAGGAAACACACTTGAGGAGGTGTGTCGACACTACATGTGATACTTGACATATTGGCATTGGGTTGAATGCTTACTGGACTATTGAATAATTACCTTCGCCAAGAAGGTTATGTTTCCAGAGGCGTTCGTGTATGTGTGTGTGTGTGTGTGTGTGTGTGTCTGTAAACACGATAACTTTAGAAGGCCTTGGTGGATTGTCTTGATACTTGGTAGGTGGGTAGGTCTTGATGAGACCTCAAAATGATTAGATTTTGGACCTCCTAGCGGCTTGTTATGGTACTGCAGCTGCACTTCCGGTTTTAATATCTCATGATCTAGACATGCTAGGGTGACGAAATTTGGATGGTGGGTAGCTCTTGTGCTGGGGAAGAATTGACGTGAGTTTGGGCCCCCTAGCGGCTTGCTCTGGAACTACAGGACTATATGTTTGAAAATATTCAACTCAATGTAACTCAAGAACCGGTTGACGGATCGTCGTGATTTTTGGTATGTAGGTAGCTTATGTGATGCTTGATATAATTATTTGACAATTACGCAAATATGGATGTAATTTGCATAATTTATGGGGATATTCTATAAATCAGCTTCATTCCATGGTTGGACTATTGAAGCTTGTGACATTGGTAATTGAGAATAAGAGAAACACAGACAGATATTAATTATGTAAATGAGGACTTAATTTGCATAATTAATGAGAAAATTTTATAATTATGTAAAGATAACTGCCTAGAATTTCATACTTGTGGTATTTGAAAGTTAAGTGAAGGTGAACATCACTAAACATAATGTATTCAAATCAGGACCTTATTTGCATAATTTATGAGGAAATGCTAGAATGCCATTGTTTGTTAATATAAGACTGTCTTTTGGTTGAGAATATTGTAAGTAGCAGAAGTAGAACACCCCCGGGTTAGAATGGTACAACCCGCCACCCCCGGTGGTGAGTAGGCTAGTCCGCTAGAACCGGTTATATCCAGTTCAGTGTACCTCATGTTCTCTGAAGAATACATACAGATATACAGTACACCTCTCGTCTCCTCTCATCATTCCCTAACCTTGGGGTGGGGGACAGGGCGAGGAAATGGTACGTTACACTGGTGGCAGCTTCGGGATCATCTGGACCCGGCCAGGAGATCGGTAAGCCTGTCCCTCACCCCCGAACCAGACTTTGAGATGAGATTTGTTTTGCAACTTTTCGACGATGCCATGTGCTCCCGCCATGATGCGACCACACCGCGGGTGCAAAGTTTCGCGGGTGCAAGCCGGCGGTGAACTACCAGAGCAGGTCGAGTTTATATTTGTCGGACTCTAGAAGGAGAAGAAGTTCAGCTCCAACCAGGATGCCTACTTGTGTCAACAAAACCAACTCAGCAAAATTCCCCGATGGGACGGAAAACAACAAGGGACTGAAATGGTCACACCGAAGGACGCCCTGTCCTGACATTTAGCAGATGGTCGCACTACCACCAGACCTGACTGGACGACACCTTGAGACTGGAGGACAGTTTCGTGACTCAGTCCCGGGCCCACAAGCCCCCAGCTTAACCACTGGCAAGTTCTGTAGTCTACGGACCCCCCTCCCCCCAAGCCTCAATTCGGCCGTGGACAGCCGAGTCGGAAACCCCGACACTCCGTCATCCAGCCAGAGAGGTGGAGCCACCAGCGCTAAAACACAACGTGTTCTGATCATGAGTCCCGACCACGATTTTGCTGAAGGCGTGCAACACCTGAACTGAGCAGTTTAGTCTACCATCAGACTGCTACTGTGGTAAACATTGACAATCTATTCACGCGGAGAACCTGCCTCGCCAGGAATTAACTTTGACAGAGGTTGAAGACGAACCGTCTAGAACTTACACAGATTCTTTTTTTTAAATCTGTGTTTCTTCCCTGTCAAATTCTACCGTTGTATTTCATGTAGATCTGTCAAATGTACAACACATAGAACTGTATTCTCTTCATTATGTTTATGTGATGATATGTGTTGTTTATGTGATATTGTTAAACTTTAGTGTAAGCTTTTAGTGTAAGTCAAACTTTAGATAAGTTACTTGTTCTTGTGATGACATGTTTTAGGGTAAGTTTATTTGCTATTGTGATGACATGCTTTAGTGTAAGTTTTAGTGTAGGTTTACTTGTTTTTGTGATGACATGCTATAGTGTAAGTTTTAGTGTAAGTTAAGCTTTAGTGTAAGTTAGGCTTAAAGTGACGATATGTTTTAGTATATATGCGATAAGGATGTTATATTTCTATGATACTGATGTTTAACTTTTGATGATGTTTTGATGTATGATGATGTTTTGATGACAGCTTTAGTACAAGTTAAGCTTTGCATTTTGTTATGTTGAACTGTATACATTATAAGCTGTTCACTTCAGGAGAAGTTTTCTTCACGTAAGGGGGGAAGAGTGTAAGTAGCAGAAGTAGAACACCCCCGGGTTAGAATGGTACAACCCGCCACCCCCGGTGGTGAGTAGGCTAGTCCGCTAGAACCGGTTATATCCAGTTCAGTGTACCTCATGTTCTCTGAAGAATACATACAGATATACAGTACACCTCTCGTCTCCTCTCATCATTCCCTAACCTTGGGGTGGGGGACAGGGCGAGGAAATGGTACGTTACAATATGATAAAATGATATAATTCATGATTCTATTTGTTAAATCAGGGGGGAATAATCTATAATTTGTCAGTCATAAAGATTAACAGCATTTGGCGAAGGTATGAGATCAGGGAACTCTAGTTATTTAATGCTACTCTCTGAGTATTTAGAATAGCTATGTTTCAACGTGTTTCAAGAAGAGAAGAAGCAGTGATTAAGATGAACAATAGTACACATTGTTGCTTTAATACATAGACCTTAAGTGTTAAGCGTTAGAATGTAGCATTTCAGTGTTCTCTACTCCATGTTTTACATCCTCTAGACAATATATGATAATATGTGCATTTAGCCCATTTGAGCAGGAATATGCAATAAAGATTCATTCATTAATATAGGTGTTAAAGTTATTGTACCTACTGCTGTAGATAATCCAATATCATAACGTGCGTTTATCACTTGTCTCTCTTTTTTTTAACACTTGAAAATATAATAATAGTCCATCCATACGAGCTATGTGCCGGTTCTAGGAGTCTCCTCCGCCCGTAATGAAACCTAGAACCGGCACATAGCTGGTAGGGATGGATTCCAGGGTACATGACTGATGCCTACTGAGACGACGGACGTCGATGATGATGACATGACAAATATTAAGTAATTAACCGATTACTTACTTGTGAATACAAGTGCTGTGATGGCAACGATCTTGTGGAAGTCCACGGCGTAGTCAAAGGGGATGTACCTGTACAAACGAGGTCAGGTAAGAGTCAAATGCACGAAAACAGCGTCACAAAATCAACAGAGTATTCTTTGTGCTGTTACTAACACTAACGGTACTTGTAGCAATGCTTAGGGTTTCACCATGGTCAATATTGACCAAAGAAGGCCATATATTTTTCTTAAAGTTTCATTAGTCGGTACGCAATTAAAAAAAACTAATAACCAAGTTGATTCCAGCTATCTGATAACAACTAGTTTTGAAAGATAAGGAGTGGTAGGGAATTTCCCGAGTATCATTTGTAACCTCTGCATCGCCTATTGAGTCGGTTAAGTCAAGCTTGCCTACACTTGATGTTTCTGACTTAGGGAGAAGATATGCTACATGTAATACAATCAGTGTCGAGCTTCATCAGATCTTTAATTATTGTCTAGGTTTTTTTTTTATTATTCCAACATTTCATGACAAGACATGGTGACATATCAACTTATTTTATACCGTCACCAACGCAGAGGACAAGTACGGAACAGGACAATACTCATTTTTACTTGAGTTAAGTGAGGAAAGTCGTGTTAAGTGCCTTTCCCAAGGGCAAAAAATCGGCGGCATGTCAGGACTCGAACCCGGGACATCTGGGTTCCGAGTCGAGTACTCTTCCGCTACGCCACACGACCCCATTGTCTAGGTTGATACTGTTATAGTCCTGTCGCCCCGGTCTAGGTGTCTAGGTCACAAAGAAGACATCCCGAAGTCTCGCACCTATTGAGGAAAGTCTCGCGTAGTTTGGTGAGACTGTTCCTGCACATGGTGAGGAGAAGCAGGCTGAAGGAGAAGGACATGGAGGCGGCCGCGCCCCGGCTCGCGATGATGCCGTACTGGGTCAGCTGACGGATCCCGAAGTCCTCGGCTTCAACCGCGTAATCTGGAAATGGGAAAGATCTAACTTAGGCATCAAGTCAATTTTTCACGATTTCAAAGGACATTGGGAATTTGAGGCACAGGTTGACAGACAGACACACACACACAAACACACGCACACATACATACATACATACACACAGACACAAATGCACAGACACACACACACGCACACACACACAAACACACACATACACATGTACACACACACATGCGCGCGCACACACACACACACACACATTTACGCACACACACACGTGCATACACACTCTCTTTCTAATCAGAGATGATCGTATGTTGGTGGCTGTAAAATTATTATTTTACAACCACCAGTAAAATGTCAAAGACTGTACTATCATGAAAGTTCATCTGTGTTGGTAGTTACATGTGTACAACACAAAGAAATTCTCTAACCTACAGCTTTCGACCAATCACTGTGGTCTTCCTCAGTAGACTGACCCAGTGAAGCTTGTCACGTGGCTTCTTTGAAGTGTGACGTCACACCGGGATAAATGTATCTGTGTTGACGTCACACTTCAAAGAAGCCACGTGATAAGTCTCACTGTCTATTAAGGAAGACCAGAGTGACTGGTCGAAAGCTCTTGGTGCACGTGAGAGAATTTCTTTGAGTAGGATCAAAGGCTGTAGTTTTACGTTATCTTGCAACAGGCTGCTTACGGTATGCTCTCTCTGCGAACAAGGCGAATGTGATAAAGAAGTAGAAGATGAGGTACAGGATCTGTAGCCTCTTGTTCTCCACCCATCGTTTAAAGGCCTGCATCTTCCTCTGGTAAGCGCTGGTGGGGTACGCCTCTCTCAGGAGGTTTACCTTGATGTCTGAGGACGAACGGCCGGTCGACCTGCGCTTGCCGTTGGGAACTGTCGCGGCATCACTTTAAAGAGAAGAAAATATTAGTGTGTTCGACATGATAATGTCCTTATCAACATATACAGTCAAGCCTGGTCGAACGAGAACCTTGCTCACACAGGCAACTGCAGTCACAAGCCACATCTACATAGTTAGACCCTCCTCCAGGCAGACAACTGGAAACTTCCATCTCGTATATTAGTGAACACATTATGCGTTGCATTGTTGTATTTACAACTACCAATGGCTTCTTCAGTGACGGTGAGAGCTAGTGGATACTATAGCTGAAACGTCTGACGTTTCCAAAATCATATCCAGTTGCTTGAGTAACTGCTTTTTGGCGTATCGTATTACCTGGATGTCTAACCTTCATCGACGAATCTATATAAGATAGTGTAATCTATAAGCGGTACAACAACACAGGAAAGGGAACAAGGACGTGGAAGACTGATACATGTGTACTCTGTCTACGTGGTGTGAGTGAGTACGGGACACACCTGGATATGACGATGTCACCGTCTGCCATGTCTGTATCAGGTACAGAATTGATGGGATCCAACTTCGGTGACGTCTTTCGTCGAGCGGCAGAGACGACGTCGCTGCTGGACACCACGGGCGCACTGGCCCTCCTCAGCCGCCAGGGTCCCTTCGGAAGCACCGAAGAACTCCGCCGTCTGCCGGTCTCCTTCGGAGCGCTGGTTCGGGTGGGACGAAGAGTCGTCCAGTCACTTCCTAGAATTAATTTGTGAAATAGCAGGAGTACTCAGGATGGGACTTCAAAATCGTTTGAAGCTAATCCAGGTAAATGTTGCATTGTTGCTCAATGCATTTCTCTATACAGCACCATTCATGCTCATGTGCTAAAGTACCTGTTATCTCCAACTGCCTCCTGAGAAAAAGTCAAACCCCCTAATAGCATGGCAAGAATAGTTTAATAGAATAGAATAGATTAGAACAGCAGTTACCTTGTTCCTCTTACCTGTTCATATATTGCATATCTACTGTTATCCTGTATGTATACCAACGTTATTTTTTGAGATAGTAGGTTTGATAAGTATATCGTACACGTAGAACTTCATGTTAGCAAATAGTCTTATATCACCACATTTTTCTTGTCAATGTCTGTTTGCAATTAGCCCTCGGGCATGAATTTGCAATAAACAGCTTCATTGAAAGCGTATACGTCTGACATTCGCTTGGATACCAAACTTAATCATGTCAGCAATAAACAAGCTTTCATCTCAAATCCTTTTGATATCAGATGACATCGACTAAAGGGAATTTACGATCCATCTAAACATGATAAAGTGATTTATTGTCAACTTGTCGACTGAAATTGTGCCACAGTTTGCAGCCACATGAGTGGCTGAATTGATGTAAGGACATTACAATGATATACAAGTAGTAGACGTTCAGAATTACAACTCACACAAGTACACTTTAAAATACACACATAACGCATCAAAATAACAGTATTGGTGATGTAAAATAACATAGTATTAGATCTGGTTTAAAATCAGAAATTGCTTAAAATTTGGGTCGATTAAAAGTCAATATCAATTTCAATATTGCACGTAGTACATTCTGGTGGAGCGAAGAGTTTAGCAATCTGACAATGTGGGATGTGTTTTAGAGCTTTTTGACGCGGAGTAATTATTGAACGAGACCATAACAAGCCGTACTTACCCGCTATGTTGAGCCGGGCCTGGTTCAGTTCCTCCTTGTGGTCCTGCATCATCGACACGAACTTGTCGAAGCTCATGTCCTGCTCGCCGTCCATCCCCGCCTCCGCGAACATCGACTCCACCAGGTCCTCTATCCGCCCCGTGGTGTTGTTACTCACCAGCTCCATCAACGAGCTGTACGGTAAAGTAAGGTAAATCTTATGCATTAAGCAGGAGCGAAACGTCTACTTATAATACAATGCTGTGCTAGAAATTAATCTTAGAGGAAAAAAAAGAAGATCCAAAAAGTAGATGTCGTGAACATTGTCAGAAAGAGAACGTATGTTTACCCACTAATTTGTCACAGTATAGTAAATAAATCGTGTAATCTGCCACACCTTTTTTGCAGACTATAGTATAATATCATTTCAGACATATTTTCTTGTGTGCGCCATATTAATGAAAATGTTCAAAAAAGTTATAATAGTAGTTTATTGACAACACTCCAGGTACACGGCAGCGTATAAAAACGCTGAATTACGTACTTAGGATTTAAAAACAGATTAAACAATAAGGTCGGCTAAACAAACAAAGGACATTGACAAACTAGGTAGAAACATAAACAAATACTGGCTGTACACAGTTATAAATATAGATCAGAAGTATCTGCAAATAGATTTAAAAACTATAATGGTCCGGTACTGGGAGATTTCAACCTGCTTGTTTATTTAACAAATCAGTGAAATGGGGAATTGGACTCGTTTTGTACCGCTTTGTTTTCGTCAAGGGGATGTCGAGTTGATTTGCCCCCTTCAGGCATCTGCCATGAATATCTGAGCGGGATGGGGGTAACCAATCTCGGAACGTAGGGGGGTTAAAGAGGGACTTTGCAAAAGTTAACCATTGACTCACCCCAGCATGTTGGACAGTTCGTCCCTGCTCAGATAACCGTTCCCTTCCAGGTCGTACATGTCGAACATGACGCGGAGTTTGTCCTCCATGGTTCCTGTGGTAAATACAAATGTCATCAATAATACACATAGGGCTAGGTTTTTCGTAATGAAGCGACAGGGAACATTCCGTCCATGGATGGACCCTTCGATGGGTGAACATGCCATTGCCTTGCAGACATGCCGCATGTCGCTAGATGTTGTTGTTGCTTGAATTAAGTCATAGCGAAGGTTCAATGTTTCTCTATTATGTTTGCTCTTTTACGTTTGTCTGCTGCATTGTTCTTACTCAGGAATGTCAACTAGCTCCTAATGAGCATCAATTCTAGTTATCTTTTCCTAAACTATCTACATGCCAATAGTGACAATCCCAATGTACATGTGTATGTAGTATAGCATAGCTAGATTTCAATCAAAGACCTTATCATCACTTTATTCAAAGAAAAAAAAACATTGTTTGCATACGATTTTGTTGTGCAAAAATACAACGGCGGCAAACGACAGCTTTTTGTAAAAGCACTTGTTTCACATAAAGATGACTGGTAATTGAATAAGGTTGCATTAAAACATGTCCTCTTCTGGTATTGGATGTCTTTTATATATATCTACTTCGCTGAATCGTTAAACCAACCGTAGCAATACCCCAAGTTTGCCAAAATGAGGGCGAAGATTATCTATGCAGTTGCCCACGGCGTTTTAACAACCATAAATAACACGTGGTATCATTTCAGCACCAAGGACAGACCCCTCGTGTTTATGTTTTAACTATGTATTTCAGTATTCTTTAGCCAGTGGCTCGATCTGTGACAAGACACCACTTTACAGTGAGCATGGGCTACTCTCCAAGCAGAGGTTGTGGGGGAATGATCGTTTTATATATGGTCGTTTTTTTTGGTCCCTATCCCCACCAAACCATCGGTGGCTGGCGACCTTCTGTGGCTCATGGATACTGCCTGGCCAATTTGATACTGTCTTTTATGCCTCTCTTGAAGTAATCCTGTTTGGTATCCAAGATTCTGACCCCCTCCAGATCCACTGTGTGTCCCGTGGGATTACTTCAAGAGAGGCATAAAAGAGGCCATATATATCAGGGCACTTCAACCATCGCTCAACCGGGACGGGGGGCGATATCGACTTCAACCTTTGACCCTTTGCTGACGTCACACGTGGGAAAAATCACGTGTCCACAGCATTTGGGTCAGATAGCTGAGGAAGACTGAGTGATTCAGTCGAAAATTTCTGGTGAGTCAAATTTTGAGTTGGAGAAAAGTTTAAGTTTTCATAATGTAAATCGTGAAGGTCATACCCTTAGAGAAGATGACGACCAGGTCCAAGAATTCCCGGAATGAGATGTAGCCGTTCTTGTCCTTGTCCACGAGGTCAAACATTTGCACCACGAACTGAGAGTCCGGGCGGAGGGACATGGCCTCGGCAAACTCCACCTGCACAGAAACAGTCAGTCAGTACTCACTTCTTCATCTGTAATGGTTTTTGTGTGTGTTTTCCGGTGATTTCTCACTGCATGAAATTGTATTTTCACGGACACCTTAAAGTATAAGTAAAGGTTCATTTTCGTTACTCTAGTAAACATTTACACGTGCTTTAAACTGTGCTTAAAGATATTATTTCTTTATGTCTTCAAACTTGAGTACAGCCCACATTGTACTAGTCCTTGTATTGTTGTATTGTTCAATAAAGAAAAACATTCTTGTATATAGTTTTTTTGATAGACTAGTTTACTTGTGTAACAAGAATACATTGTGTGCTTGTGGCTTATAGTCTGTAAGTAGAATGTACGTTTTGAATGACAGACAAATGTGTGACAAGCTAGCAACCCTTATACAAGACGTGCTATGGCGTGTCTTTGGTTTCAATTTCAAATTATATTCTGATATTTCATCTTTGGCGTCAAATTACATTCTTTAATTTGTCTTCCCATTTGCAACATGCATGTATGTTGGAAGGTATTTGATCCACCCTGCCCCTTTCGAAGTACCACAGTTTGTAAGGACTAGAACTATCCGGCTGGATACCTTAGTCAGCTCACAGTCCAGAGCGTTCTTAGCCTTCCACTTCTCAGGCTGCACTACCCAGTCATCGATAGCACGGGAACTACTCAACGCCTGGGAACACAGAAACAACAAGAATCCGGAGATCTCAGACCTCCATGAAATATCTAGATCTTGTGTGAAGGTGGTTGTGTCCTCTTCTCATTCACCATGGTGTCTACAAGTCGTTCTTTGTCGTGAAAGGGAAACGCCACCGGTTGTCAACTGTCAAGGAGGTTATGTCATTACATTCGGTAAACAGTCACCAACGAGACTTCCGCAGCAATGCAACACCCAGTGTTACTAGGTCAAGTCGCACACTAAAACGTGTCATTTCTGTAATGATTTAACACCATTGCACATTCAGCTGCAGTCAGACCCAGTTAGCCAGGTTATGTACAACCTTAGTATCATTACACCAGAAAATACATTGCTATTGCATACCTCAACATCAACGTGGTTCAGCTGAAAGAGATAACAAACATTAGACACTATGGCGGTCTCATCTCACGCTCCATGTACTTCATGGACATCACGTACCAACGTTATCTGTCATTCATACTTCACATGCTATTGGCTCCTGTCAAAATAATCCACACGCTACATATAGAAAACTTTCGCCTGGAGTTCAAACTTGTTACCTCCGGGGGAGGAGACATCCTTCCGCGGAAGGGTTTTGTGAGAGATTTAGATTTTTATGTTCGCAGCTGTTTCTCGCGTTTGGGTGGACGGATTCTTTTGAGACTCGGTATATGTTTTGCTATTGGGCTGCAGATAAAGCACGTTCTTTAGTTTTCATTGTATATGTGTTTTCGGGCGTGAAAATGGTGCCTTTTGGTGGCCCCAGAACACCCCTTTGAGCGTAAAAGTGGTCGCGACCGTTGACCTTTGGCGTGTATTAGGTATTGTCGGTCTCGTCCACGAAGGTAACCCCTCGCACAGAGGGGTGTCCGGTCTCGATAAATTCTTTGTTTAAAACCCTAGTCCTGCGGCGCGCAACAATTGTTGTTGTAAACAACATATAAAACTAGAATTACGAGATCTCATACCTCCATGAAATATGATCTTGATATGTAAATGTAAATTTCGTCTTTAATTTTGCAAATGACCTCTGCATTAACATGATATATGCATCGTGATGTATGTTAACGTTTGATTAACTTACAGATGTCCCAAGTATGATATTCTCATCATTCACCATTACGAAATCATAGAATTTTCGCATTAATTATGCAAATTAGGTCATCATTTGCATAATTAGTATCTGTTGAAGTTCCGCCTGCCATAGGTTACATACATTACATGTATGTAAGTAGTATAATGTAAAACACTGTAATTATAGAATTTCCTCATTTATTATGCAAATGAAGTCCTCATTTGCATAATTTGCATTTAATTATGTACATCTCTCTCTCAGCTACCTACACACCAAAAATAATGAAAATATGTTGTTCCTGTCTGGACTTATTGGCTTTTAAACATTTCGCCAGAAAGTGCCCTGCAGTTCCAGAACAAGTCGCTAGGGGGCCCAAACTCATATGACTTCTTTCCAAGCACGAGAGCTACCTTCCATCAAAATTTCATGACCCTAGCATGTCCAGATCGCGAGATATCTAAACCGGAAGTTGCGCTGCAGTACCAAGGGAAGCCACTAGGGGGACCAAAATCTAATCATTTCTAGTTTTCGTCACACCCTACCAACACACCAAGTATGAAACCAATCCATCCAGGCGTTCTTGAGTTATCTTGTTGACCAACAGACAGACAGACGGACAGACGGACAGCTCATGTTTGCCATCCAAGCTGACGAATTATACATTTTTTTACTGCCAATATGCAAATTATAAGAGCCCATTTGCATATATTATATAATTTGATCATATTCTCCGCCCAATGACAGGGTTATCTTAAGAAATAAGGCTATTCTAGCGTTTCCTCATAAATTATGCAAATGAGGTCCTGATTTGAATAAATTATGTTTAGTGATGTTCGCCTTAATTGAACTTCCAAGTATGGCAAGTATTAAATTCACAGCAGTTACCACCATAAAATTGTACCAATTTGCCATTAATTATGCAAATTAGGTCTTCATTTACATAATCAATATCTAGCAATGATCTTGTTGTTCTCAATTACATATGTCTAAAGTGTTTCATAGCCCTAATATGGAATACAGCAGATTTATAGAATTTCCTCATTAATTATGAAAATTAGATCCTGATTTGCATAATTGTATTTTAATCATGTCAAGCTATCATTTCAGCTACCCACATACCAAAAATCATAACGATCCATCAAACAGTTGTTCAGTTATCCTCTCTCGAATATTTTTAAAGAGACCATCCTGCAGTTCCAGAACAAGCCGCTAGGGGGCCCAAACTCATGTGACTTCTTCCCAAGCACGAGAGCTACCTATCATCCAAATTTCATGACCCTAGCATGTCCAGATCGCGAGATATCAAAACCGGAAGTTGCGCTGCAGTACCAAGGGAAGCCACTAGGGGGACCAAAATCTAATCATTTCCAGTTTTCGTCACACCCTACCAACACACCAAGAATGAAACCAATCCATCTAGGCGTTCTTGAGTTATCTTGTTGACCAACAGACAGATAAACGCAACTGAAAAATATAACCTCCATGACACATTTCATGGAGG
>NW_017804387.1:60249-72218 GCF_001625305.1 Branchiostoma belcheri
CCCCCACAAAGCTGAAAGGTCCACTTTTTGGTCCACTTTTTATGTTAAGGTCTAAGATTTTTCTTGAAAAGATGGACTGGAACCGTAGAAAAACTGCTCCCTTTGTCATTGAATAAAAATTTATCTCTGAAGCAGTGGGAAGAACCCCCCCCCATTCAAAATCCTGGCTACGTGCTTGTTTTGAGTGTGTTTTCCGGTGATTTCCCACTGCACGAAATTGTATCTTCAAGGACACCTTAAAGTATAAGTAAAGATTCATTTTCGTTACTCTAGTAAACATTTACACGTGCTTTAAGCTGTGCTTAAAAATATTATTTATTTACGTCTTCAAACTTGAGTACAGCCCCACATTGTCCTAGTCCTTGTATTGTTGTATTGTTCAATAAAGAATTCTTGTAGTTTTTTAATAGTCTAGTTTACTTGTGTAACAAGAATACATTGTGGGCTTGTGGCTTATAGTCTGTAAGTAGAATGTACGACACATGTCACAGACAAATGTGTGACAAGCTAGCAACCCTTATACAAGACGTGCTATGGCGTGCCTTTTCAATTTCAAATTGTATTCTGATATTTCATCTTTGGCGTCAAATTACAGTCTTGAATTTGTCATCCCATTTGCAACATGCATGTATGTTACAAGGTATTGATCCACCCTGTCACTTTCGAAGTACCACAGTTTGTATATATAAGGACTAGAACTATCCAGCTGGATACCTTAGTAAGCTCACAGTCCAGAGCGTTCTTGGCCTTCCACTTCTCAGGCTGCACCACCCAGTCATCGATGGCACGGGAACTACTCAACGCCTGGGAACACAGAAACAACAAGAACCCGTATCAGACCTCCATGACATATCTAGATCTTGTGTGAAGGTGGCTGTGCCCTCTTCTCGTTCACCATAGTGTCTACAGGTCTTTCTTTGTCGTGAAAGGAAAACACCACCGGTTGTCAACTGTCAAGGAGGTTATGTCATTACATTTGGTAAACCGCCACCAACGAGACTTCCGCAGCAATGCAACACCCAGTGGTACCAGGTCAAGTCGCACACTACAACGTGTCATTTCTCGACTGTAATGATTTAACACCATTGCACATTCAGCTGCAGTCAGACCCAGTTAGCCAGGCTATGTTCAACCTTAGTATCATTACACCAGAAAATACATTGCTATTGCATACCTCAACATCATCGTGGTTCAGCTGAAAGATACAACAAACATTAGACACTATGGCGGTCTCATCTCAGCTTGCGAACGCTCCATGTACTTCATGGACATCACGTACCAACGTTATCTGTCATTCATACTTCACATGCTATTGGCTCCTGTCAAAATAATCCACACGCTACATCTAGAAAGCTTTCGCCTGGAGTTCAACCTTGTTACCTCCGGGGGAGGAGACATCCTTCCGCGGAAGGGAGATTTAGATTTTTATGTTCGCAGCTGTTTCTCGCGTTTGGGTGGACGGATTCTTTTGAGACTCGTATATGTTTTGCTATTGGGCTATTTGTTTTTATTGTATATGTGTTTTCGGGCGTGAAAATGGTGCCTTTTGGTGGCCCTAGAACACCCCTTTAAGCGTACAATTGGTCGCGACCGTTGACCTTTGGCGTGTATTAGGTATTGTCGGTCTCGTCCTCGAAGGTGACCCCTCGCAAAGAGGGGTGTCCGATATGGTGCAGCATGTTGGCAGAAGGTACTTTATCCGTATCACGGTTTTCAATGGATGTTTGCTCAACGTTGCAGCAAAGTTTGCCCGTTGCAGACGATATTTTTCCGACACAAGAATTGTAAACTAAAGACGGGATGTCATCTTTAAATAGGCGAATACGACCTTGAACGAGACTTTCTGTCCGGGGCGTACGGTCAGATTTTCTTGAAGCCGAGATGGCGGTCTATAGGCTCATGCTGGTCTACAATATCTGCTTGGAGAAGAGTAGTGCACTAATGTTGTGTTAGCTATTATAGTTTTTAAAAAATGGTCGGTAGGTGGGTTTTTCATTTACTTTTCCAAATTTTAGCCGAAGTGATCTAAGTAGTACAGTTAATACAACACTAAAATGAATCAGTACATTTGTACTATTATTTATTTGGATCCCAGCTGAAACTTTCGGCCTGGTTCTAATTCGGTCCAGTGATTCGGTACGCACTGTACCACTAGGTCATATCGAATATTTTATGTCTCTCGTCGCCCCCCGCCCCCCCCCAAGGCTAGGGTCGGGGGGGTGCTATGGTCAGTCGGGGAACCGGAAACACGACATTTGTTCCTAAGCCTAAGTAAAGTAAGCGACATACCTGTAGAAAAACGCTGCAGAAGAAGTCCTCCAGTGTCTTCTGTCGGTCCTCGATGGTGACAGCCTGTTTCTGCAGCTGGCCCAGCTCAACCTCCTGCAGTTCCACGGGCACCTGCTGGGTGGCCAGGAACTGCTTCAGGTCCGACAGGAACGTCTCCCGCTCGTGGTGGCTGGAGAACTTCAGAACCTGTACGGCAGGATGAACATGAATTTGGAGATCTCATACCTGCATGAAGCTTCGGTCACAACCCGCCGTGCGTGCTTCTGCGTGCTGTCTACGTGCAAAAACGTGGGCAAACGCAGGGCATCCGTGCGTGGTGAGTACCGCCTCCGTACGGAATCCTACGGATTTGGGAGCACGCAGACACGCCGTAGAACTTTAAGTGCATGTAAAACTTTTTCTGCGTGCGGTCTACGGATTCACCACCCGTACGTGCGAGTACGGGCGACGCGCGTACGTACGTACCGTACGAAAGACGCACACACTTGCACTTGCACGTACGATGCACGCAACCGCTCACGGCCAGACGTGGCATGCAGAACACACTCTTACACCTTGCGAAACCGTGCGAGTGACGTGCGTCGATGCCACTCCTTCCCCACGTTTTCAGAAAAAACGTACCAGACGTAGCCTCAAAAAACCGTAGGACAAAAAGCACGTACGGCGGGTTGTGACCGAGGCTTGAAACGTTCAATTCTAGTGTGGTGGTATCCGAATCTCATTCACCACGGCGCCTAGAAATCTTTCTTTATCGTACAAGGGAAACAGCACCAGCTGTCAGCTGTCAAGGAGGTCATGTAACGAAATACACCTGTGAAAACAGCGAGCGCTACCAGATGCGATTAATGACTTTCTCTCTCTGTCACAGACTAAACCCGACCAAGGTATCCATTACAACCTGACCTAAGGGTCATGCGGAAATACACACACACACACACACACACACACACACACACACACACAGGGACATACAGAGAAAGAGAGAGGCTGGTCTACAATATCTGCTTGGAGAAGAGTAGTGCACTAATGCGCGGCGACAACGGATGTTACAATCCTTCAGCAGACAATACCAAGAATTCAGCCGCAAAAGTTTGTCTTGTACAGACACGACAGTGAACCTCTTACTGAGACATCGTGTCCAATTTGTACCGTCCAGGTCGTGACTTACAAAAAGTGAATAACCACCGTTTGATTACCTCCACATACATGTACATCACTGACAAGAGTAGCCTCTACCAGGCTTCGGAAGTGGCTGGAAAGAATAGAACTGCTAGGAGAGTTGGTGCGCTAAGGAGTACATTTTGCCGCCTCCCTTGGCGGACCAACGTCCCTGGCATGTTATCTGTCTATTCGGCCGATTTCTGCTCTTTCCGACCACTTTAGAAGCCTGGTAGAGGCCATGACAAGAGGATATGCTTCTCAAACGACAAAACTAGAATATCCACGTTACCAAGTCGTATTCCCTGGGGATGTGGATGGACAGGAACTTGCAGCCCCTGTCCGTGGACACGAGGATGATCCCTCGGGCGATCTTCGCGATGTTGACCAGACGGACGACGGTGTCTCTCGTGTCCCTGACCTCTATCAGAGACGGGCTCTGCAGTTTCACCACAACCTGCCTGGTGGGGACTCTCCTGCCCTGCCATTCCGTTGCTACACGAAAGGAGGTATTGTTATTACCCTATGGGTACACCATATAAACCAAATAATCGACCAAATGAGGGTTTGTGATTTTGAACCGATTATAACTTGGGGGCGTGGTGCATATATCTTTATGATGTTTGACAGGTACGTTGGGGTTGGGACGACACATGTCAAGGTTAACTAAAAAGGCCGACATTTGCTTTGGAGCAAATTCAGCATGACTTCACCACATTTCACGACATGGCAGAGAAAGTAGGAGAAATGCAAGGGAAAACAATTCTTTACATTGATATAACTATAGTATGAAGTGACAACAGTTGGGTAGCTATCCCTTACATTATTGGTTGGGATTTTCAATTGCATACTGCAAACTGTTCATTTTTCAAGATAAAAAGAAGCGTTTATGCCCCGCATTCCAATGCTAGAGCTTAACATACATGTACCTACCAGAACACTTGAATAAAGTTCATACTGTCAATATGGCATGGCTTTGTACAGGTGTCATTGAGTTAATCCAATCAGATCTGAACAGCCAATCAGCAAGGAGAATAGAGGAAAGCTGCATGTCTATTGGTTGCCTGCTCTACATGCCATTCTGATGACTCATCCCCAAATATGGTAACACACTGCTATGTAGTACATTTTCTATAGCACAGCCAAAAAGCTCAAATAAAACCATTCTAAAAGCCTGTATCACAAAAATGAAAAAAACAACGCTTGGGGGTATTTGCCCACTCTACCGTCATTCCAAATTTCATGTTTGAAGGAGTTCAATCAATTTAAAGAAATGGCAGGAGGGGAAGACGTAACGTGAGCAAAAACAATATGACTCACCACTAGGTGGTGAAGTCATAATTATGGGTAATATAGCAGCTTTGTACAGTATTGCAGCTATGTACATGGGTGTGCTATCTCGTGTTGAGGACATGCTATGGTCTTTTGAGTGGGGCATAGGTGTTTGTATCATAGGTCAAGTAGTTTTCAACGAAACAGCTGCGTTTTTTAAACTGCCTTTAATGATGAAAATACACTAGACAGGTTAACTGTTGATGTCGTGGATGTGTTGTCAGAATACTTGGTAGGTTGGGGTCGGGAATACGAAGGTCAAGTTCGACAATGACCGAAGGTATGAGACCTTTGACTTCTAGTTTACTGACTGATGTAGTGAGTTAGAATATATGATAGTCTACGTACGCATATGATCTCGAAGTTGTAAGAAATGATGTTAATTAATGACTTTTAATTGTTGGTGATTACCGGTGGATGACGCCCATTGTGTTTTAAATCGTTTAAAACTCCTGTACGGCGCAATGTAACTCGTCAAAGTATAACATTATAATCAAATATCATCAATCTAAACTGTCGCCGACAGCTTGTCCAAGCCCCTCTGTGTACGCACACACTCCCATGTTTTGTTTTATTCAGAATACAATTAACAAAATAAGGGTACAGGACAAAGTGACGACGGGCTCAAGTTAGGTAACTTATGTTAGCGCCGCCACTTATTCGAATAAAACTAATATTACTAAACAATGCAAAACACTAACGAAGAAAAAGAAAAGAACAAACAGTCGAATTGATGAAGCGAGAGTCCACATTCCCCACCCAAAAGATGAAAAGGGCACAAATCGAATTTAAAAAAAATTAACGTTTTGTTGCTAAAATGTAATTTTGGGCGGTTGACATAATTACAGTTTACTCGAAAAGAATAAACCGGGGAATCGTTCAAAATTTTTAAAAGTTGTTTCGCTCTATGTGAAAGAGTGTGTAAGATAACAGAGTGTCCTAAGATCCCAGAAAGTTTGCTGAGGAGTTCTGAACGGTGGAAGTTATGTAAAGGGCAGTGTAATAGGTAATGAGTAACTGTTTCGTATTCACACCCATGTTGTACTATGTGTAGTGTGTACCCACCCTGATAAGCGCTAGGAGGAAGGTCCAGTTTTTCTTGGGAGTCTGCATTCGCCTCTCTGTCCGGAGTTCGTTTCTCCACGCTGCCACCATGATGACGAAAACGCAACCTAAAAACGCGGTTGATGAGTTTAAGTTCAATCCATCATAGGCCGTGTTTAAGTGAAGTCACCCAAGGCGCTTTACATTAACCCGAAGCCGGTTTCAAGTGGCTCCATCTGAACGCTCCAAATCACATTGAAAGCGCCTCGATCCCAAACCACTTGTATAGGTGGTTTCGAATCGGTTTTCCCGCATCGCGATTTTCGTCTGAACGCAATGTGATTTCAATGTAACTTCGACTGGTCATGGATTACGGGGTGATATTTCTTTATTTATATGCAATACCAACTTTGACGTGGCAGCAAGTTAAAGAGCAGTAATGGTCAAATAATGTGTCCGTTCTAGGGCGAGCTTCACCGCCTCTGGCGGGACCACGTCGGCATTCGGCCGAGATACGCTGGGAGGGGGCACCAGCAAGCAGGTCGTTGACCTCTGACATTAATAACACGCTACCTTGCGTGTTTTCATCAAACAACAATAAATGCAGCTCAAGCGAATTGTGATTGGACAAGGTTTCAAAGGATTGTGTGGCACGTGGACCAGATGTGAGGAATGTGAGTTACCCGAATCGCGGTTTGGGTGATTTCACTTAAACACGGCCAATATATGCCCAATGCGACTCCTTCGCACAACACACTCGCTATTCATCTGCGCAGCTGTTCAAGGATACACACACCATTGGAACTTTTTGCGTAGTACCTGTACTAACGTATACTAAGTCGTACTAACTTGTACTAACTTGTACAAACTACCATTGCATCACGATATCGTCGTGACATAGCAAGTACTACATATTACTACACAAGTGTCTACGTTTCTGATGTAATTTTACATAACGAGCTAATCATCTTTCTCAGATAAAGTATAACAGATTCCAAGAGACTCGATGCTAGCGCAAAAGACAGATTTGAATATATTTTAAATGCGATAGCTCCCACAATGCAAAAAAAAATAGTTAAGTATATAAAGACCGCTTTGTTAAGAAGAAGAAAAATGATGAAATTGACGATTATCCCAACTCGACTCTAACGCTATATCAACGACTCATACTAGCGCTTATTGTTTTAGTAATTAGGATTTTAAGACTTATTCTATACCTATCTTTTCACTATGTTTGTTGTTGCCATACATTGTACCATGTTAAGTCATATTTCTTCTTCGTAATAAAAAAAAACAAGACTGGCAATGAAAACATACATTGCCATGGCGACGGTGGTTGCTGTTAGGGTTATTGTGTGCATGGCACTGCCATCATTTCATGATTTTGAGGTAGACTTGGTCTAGACAGATACAGTGCACTCCTCCCCTGAGTGTATAGTGAACGAGCCCCGGGGTCACAGAAAGTAGGGCCATCTGGGGCAGAGAGGTCTTCCCAAGGGTTTCCAGGAATGTGGGCATAGATGTGGGTCAGAGAAATGCCTGTGGACATTACATTCCTGTGGACAAAATGCCTGTATCATTCCTACAATTCTTGCAAACTGCACACAATGCTGTACCTTTAGGCTCCTCCCTGAGACGTCGCAAAAAATTAGGAAACCTACCGAGAGGAAACAGACACAGGACGATGACGGTGACGCCGAACGTGACCCAGTCTACGTTGTCAAAGTAGCTGAAGGTCGTCCTGCCGGTACACGGCTCCAAGTCGGCAGGGTCCACCTCAAGGGGAGACCCGTTACCATCTTTGTGAAAAGAAGTAACACAAGTTACATACATTAGACCACAGCAAGTAATTTTTATTTTACAGATGACACAAGCGCGCGCAATGATTTTTGCCTGATTTTGAAAAAAAAAATGTTGACAGTGATCAACATGCCAAAAATGCATGGGCAAAATGGCATGTCTTGCCATGCTGAAACGTGTATGGAAGATAAAAATGCAAAGAGGAGACAAGACAAGACTTCTTCGATGCAGTGATGTATTTCATTCAGTTATATGTTCCCACTGAATCAAAACCATTTGTACAATGATTAAAAACTTTCCTTTTCCAAAGTTGTTTCAATGACAAATGGATGTTTTGATAGTTGGCAGCACAATATAGGTTTACTATCATTTCTTCTTTAACAGGGTTTATGATGTCAAAATTTGAAAATATAGGAATCTTGTTTTGGGGGGCTCGCCTTGTATTTTACATTAGATTTGGAGTCTGCGGAGGATGTCATCCATAAAATTGACTTACTGTGGCCTTAGCATGAAAGCTCATCTGTGTTGGTACATTCCATAATGAAGTTAGTACTTTGGTTCAACACTCCCATGGTCACGTGCTCAGAGTAATTGAATCACTTCACTACTGAAGAAGGTCGACGGATGAGCAAAATTCGAGGTGAGCAACAGTCTGATTGTGTTGAATGAAAGTTTTCTGATATCGAACAAGATAAGGGCCATGATAACCTATGGTTGTGCGATAGTTGTTCATGGTTTAGCGAGAATTTTATCAGCCGTCATGTATCTAACAATAGGGAACATTGATTGTTCAAGTTCATATCATCACTAGTGTATATTATATGTGTATTTGTGTAATATTTGTAAGTGCATGACCTGTGTTTAGCCCAATTCAATTCAATTCAAAGCCCTTATTTTGGCTCGATGGCCTGTTCGGCCATACGAATGCGCGGCCCTGCATGATGCGTGGTTGTAGAAGTTTTTTTTTATTCCAACATTTCATGAGTAGACATTGTGGCGGCTAACTCAAGTTATATCAACTTATTTTATGCCGTCACCAACGCAGAGGACAAATACGGAACAGGACAATACTTTTTTTCACTTGAGTTAAGTGAGGAAAGTCGTGTAAAGTGCCTTTCCCAAGAGCACCGGATCGGCGGCATGTCAGGACTCGAACCCTGGACCTCTTGGTTCCGAGTCGAGCACTCTACCGCTACGCCACACGACCCCACAGCAATGAGGCAAAAGTATACAGTGAAGGTGGTCTTCATTTGTTCATTCATTATCCATTCATTCATATTTAGATGATAAACAAAGTTATTAGCATCCTGGTCTCTACGTGGGTTGGTCCTTCAAACTACTTACCAGCACATCGGCAGAACGTACTACGCCTGCGCAAAACCCGTAATGTCTTGGGCATAGCACTTCGTCAGAACGTCTCGTGTAAGGACGTCATGATTTGCATATTCAAGGATGACAACCTGTCTATAGCTTTCAAATGTTGTATGGGAAAAGATGTCGTCTGCAACGAGCGATTTTATGATGTAGCGTTGACCAAACGCCCAACAAAACCCGTGAGAATCCGGGTTTCGCGCAGGCGCAGTACGGGCTGCCGACGTGCTGGACTCACCATTTTTCCAGAAGAAGACGTCATCCTGCAGCTGCGCAGACGGGACATCTGTCACGTGACTGAGGATGTCTTTGAACTTGATGCCGCGGATAGTGTTCAGCTCGTCGTCGCTGAAACCACTGCAAAACCAGGAACAAACGATTCAGCTATTTATCTCATTTTTTAATTTAAAAAAAAACAGTTTCAGTCGAAACCCGTGATAACTACTTTCACACGTGATAACGGTTGAATTAATGAGATAGAGGGTCGCTATCTCATTAATTCACTAAAACAAAAGCAAAAATTCTTCTTCTAGTGAATTGTTGAGATAGCGAACCCTTATCTCATTAATTTACTAAAATATGAATGATCTGTATAGGAACTTATTGTAGTAATGAAATACTTGCACAAAAAGGAATTATCACCAGTTTTTCCAGTTATCACGGGTTTCGAATTGAAATTCCATTCTCAACTAAATAAACGTGATAAATACAAGTCTACAAATGACTACTTAGTCTGGTACTAGTACATCCTACATGACAACAGTAAACATCCCAGCTAGGGTGCGTGGATAGGGGCTGCCTTCAGAGGTGTATTTTGACCTACATCTTTGCTGTTGAACGGCAAAAGATCTGGGCTTCCAGATGTAAGGCACTGTTTGAACAGTTCTATTTCTCGCAGGCTGAACTAATAACATTTATCAAGGAGTCTTGAGGGGTGAAACTACGTACGGAGTTTGTCCGGCCGGGTTCATCAAACTTCGAAGTATAGGTGTGATACCGTACGCTGAGCGAAGGTAGAGGGGGAAGACTGCTCATATGGTTCTGTTCTAAGCCCCCCCCTCCCCCGTTTTGTCGCACCAATATCTCACTGTAAACTGTCTGTTTTTCATGACCTTATTTTCTTTTGATATGTCAAATTGAAACTTGATTGGTGGGAGCGAATGGACAAGTAACCTGTCGTGCGAAGCTTGACACATCTTTTTTCTTCCCTCTGTCCCATACTCTTCAAAAACTTATCAAAAAAGACAATAGTTTTGTTTCCTCTGTCTAATTTTTCTTCTAGTTATACCCCAATTAAAAACGGGAGTGACTGTCCCGTTCATGCCTGTGTAGTACCTGTGAATGACGGTACATGACCTTACTTTGGATTTCAGAGGGGCGGCAGAAATATATACGTGATTACCGTACAGAATCTGTGCAATGTCGTTGACCTAACCACGGTGAATGTGTGATGAGCGAGCGTACATTGCCTTCTGAGGCAGGTCGTTGAACGGTAACGTTAATGCGGCACGACGTTCCTGGAAATCGAAGCCAGGGGAACCGTCCTTACCAAGAATCTTGTTTGATTGACGACCAGTAGAGGCGGCAATTGTCATTCTGACAAAATCGCACGATGTGGAGCGGTTGGAGTATTAAGATACATGTGTTAGACGACAAAAATTTATCTAGGCGATAAGCTTGAGATGTGGCGTTGCAATATTTAATCTCCAAGCAGATTCTGTGGAGCAAGGGGAGTCTATACTGGCCGTCTGTATCCATTGGCATTCTGTAACCGCTGGCCGCCCCACTATTCGGGAGAAATGTGTGGTTAGATTTAAAAGGTTTGAAGCCAATATAGACTTGCCCCACAGAATCAGCTCGGAGATTAGGCAATCACAGCCAGAAGAGTAGTGGATGCTAAAACTGCAAGGAATGTTGGCAATGAAAACAGGAAGACCAACTAGAAGTACGTACCGTAAATGCGGAACAGTAGACTCATTTCACACATATCGCTACATGAGAGACTCGCCTTGTTTGTGAGTTCTCGAACCAGAAGCGGTCAGCATCTCGGAGACGTAAGAACTGTTGTTTGATGATGGTCCTGTAGAGTTGTCCCGGCGCGCCGGCTCCAGCCCCCGCCAGCATCCCTCCCACCCACACGTCCAGCCTGTCCACGGAGCCGTACAGGGTACTGAGGTCAGACAGCATCTGTGGAGGGACGAGGTAGTTGTACGTTTTAGAAGCTGTTGGGGCAGAAGGTAGCCTCCTGTGCAGGCCCCGCGGCGGTGGGGAGTTTTTAACGCGTTATTTTAATATAGCCGTCCATCCTACATAGCCGCCGAGAGAAGGTTCCATTCCGCCCACGGAGCCTGCTCCCATTCGGCACGAAGAAAGCGAAAGGGGATTAGAAAAGTCTTTCAGAGGGCTCATTCACATGCCTGCGACGAGTAATTCACACCCGTCCGCAAATATTATCCGTGGGCGGAATGGAACTTTCTCTCGGCGGCTATGTAGGATGGCCGGCTATATTAAAATAACGCGTTAAAAAATCCCCACCGCCGCGGGGCCTGCACAGGAGGCTAGCAGAAGGACTGTCAAAAACAATCCTTCAGTAAATGAAAAAGGGGAAGGCAGAAGAAAAATGGGCTGACAACATCCAACAGTAGAAAACTGCGGAAGCCCTAACTCTAACACAACCGAGAGGAATGGAGGCAGATGGTCAGACACTCCAACATGAAGTGCCCCCACGATCCTAGACCTCGGTTATTAGGGACCAAGTTACATAGTACTAGTAGATGTTATACTCAGATGTCGTACACTACCTGTAACTGCCTGGGATAGAGAGGAATACCAATTATGCAAATGCAGACCTAATTTGCATTATTGGTAAGAAAAGACTAATTCAGTGATGGGAAATAATGATGATGATTTTACTCTTAGTTTGTTTATTATTTGTATTCAGGCCCATGGCCCATATCAACAAACACAGTACATAC
>NW_017804387.1:72238-73059 GCF_001625305.1 Branchiostoma belcheri
CAAAGGCTAAAACACAGAGATACAGAAACTCACCAATACCCTACCTGACTCGATTGTTGAACCAGCATGACTTTTAATCTTCAACTTATTTTTAATGCATTGTCAATGAGCGAATATTCTCTTACTGTCACTACCAATTCTTTGTATATATGACGCTCCTCTTTTATCGATTATTGTACTATATTTTAATCATGTACTGTATTGTACTATTGCACTACCTTTTAACCCTATATCGCCAACCATTATATTGTACTTTTATGTAATATTGATCTTAATTCAGTGTACTCCACTGCGACATCAATAAAGCCAATCTGAATCTGAATCTGAATCTGAAAACTGCGGAAGCCCTAACTCTAACACAACCGAGAGGAATGGAGGCAGATGGTCAGACACTCCAACATGAAGTGCCCCCACGATTCTAGACCTCGGTTATTAGGGACCAAGTTACATAGTACTAGTAGATGTTATACTCAGATGTCGTACACTACCTGTAACTGCCAGGGATAGAGAGGAATACCAATTATGCAAATGCAGACCTAATTTGCATTATTGGTAAGAAAAGACTAATTCAGTGATGGGAAATAATGATGATGATTTTACTCTTAGTTTGTTTATTTATTTGTATCAGGCCCATGGCCCATATCAACAAACACAGTACATACAATTAAAAACAAATCTAAAACTATCTGGAGAGGACTTAGTCCACATAGTGCCGCCAGAACGTACTGTGGCGGAAGGCATCGGAATGCACAAGGAGATAGATAATCTCATTGTCTAACGACAACAGACGAGAAACGAATGAGTGGTAACTTACGGCGTTA
>NW_017804387.1:73079-73603 GCF_001625305.1 Branchiostoma belcheri
CACGGAGCCTGCTCCCATTCGGCACGAAGAAAGCGAAAGGGGATTAGAAAAGTCTTTCAGAGGGCTCATTCACATGCCCGCGACGAGTAATTCACACCCGTCCGCAAATATTATCCGTGGGCGGAATGGAACTTTCTCTCGGCGGCTATGTAGGATGGCCGGCTATATTAAAATAACGCGTTAAAAAATCCCCACCGCCGCGGGGCCTGCACAGGAGGCTAGCAGAAGGACTGTCAAAAACAATCCTTCAGTAAATGAAAAAGGGGAAGGCAGAAGAAAAATGGGCTGACAACATCCAACACTCTCGGCGGCTATGTAGGATGGACGGCTATATTAAAATAACGCGTTAAAAACTGTTGCCCAAGGCACATTACTGGGACCTATACTCTTCCTTGTTTTGATCGACGATGCCGCTAGTGATGCCGTCAGTTATGCCCTGAAATACGTAGACGACATGAACTTTCTTGAAACAAGATCCATCCATCTGCCGTCCTGTCTCCAAAACGACCTTGACCAACTACATT
>NW_017804387.1:73623-98483 GCF_001625305.1 Branchiostoma belcheri
TACTTTCCCGTTTCTTTTTTTATAACTGCCGACTGCATCAGTAATAGACAATCTATGTGCAACTCACGACTATTCGTGATTTCTTTAGATCAGTCTTCTCATAAATCACAACATTAAAAATGAACTATCCTGACAAACTACTGCTGTTTATTCTTACTTCAACACATTCATATATAAGATATATTGTGACCAGCCCCTCCATTGCTCCAACCACTGCTTCATAATGTAATTCGCTAGTGCCCCCACTTCGAAAATTCTCAACAAAGACACGTCTTGCCACTTCCACCGAAGCAAATCACCCTTTCTTCCTCCATTCACCACCTCTTAGGAGGAAGTTCCATGCTGAAAGCTTCCTTCCAAGAACAACATCACTTTGGAATAAGCTACCTCGTGATTGCTTCCCCTATGAGTATAACCTAAAACTCTTTAAGTCTAAGGTCAACAAACATCTGTCCTCACTGGCTGTACTGTAACCCAAAACATTTTAAGTGGCTCCCATGAGCCTTGTTTTGTGGTGACCAATGAAGTAAATAAAAAAAAGTAATCCAACACCACAGGTGTCTCTGCTTCGGCACCAGTTACCATCATGGCAGCTGGACGTGGTTGTCCAGGTCGACCTTATTTGTACGAAGAAGAAGAGTAAGAAAAACAGAGCAAAAACAATATGTTTTCTTTCTGCGAAGGTTAACAGTGGTATATCTGAATATTATATCAGCCTTTGGTCCCAATGATTCGTACATACTTTTTACTTCTTAAGAGAACATCTTAGATTGTTGACGTGTTTTGAACATGTTACTCGTACCTTGCAGGTCCTCTGATACGATGTTCCTCCCGCCGTCTGCGATCTGACCAGCCATGCCTGACAGAAGGCCGTCCACGTCCTCAGCAGTCTGGATCACGTCCTAACAGTTAGACAAGCGTGCCATGAGTTTCAGTTTATTTGGATCCACAATTAGCCTGCATAATTGCTATTCTTCCTGTGGTTCTACATGTAAACAACACTACATGTCACACAGGAAAGTAGCATATACAAAAGCATGTACACTGACAATTAACAATAAGCAAGTAACATAAGAGACAACTTGTCCATAAAGTCCATAAAGTCCATAAAGTCCTTAAAGTCCATAAACACCAACTGAAAATGATTATAGTTCTCCTACAACTTCCGATCATTTTAGATGTTAGACAGTCTGCACAGAAAGCATTTTCTTACTGAGCAATTGTTCTGAGTTTCGGAGGGCGAATGGTTCGTGATTTCGATGATCTGGTGATCTGTTTATATAGGAAAACGGGTCGCCTTTCAGCCATGATTCTACTGAAAAGTCCTCAGGCTTTTCTGGTGAAGGCTATTGTAGAAGTAGAGGACAAATAGCCAGTATAACGTAATTCAAGATTCAAGATGGATTTATTGTTTTTTCGCAGTTAAAAACAACTGAATTGTAAACCAATTTACAAAACAATGGTATATCAAAACGTAACAGCTCTTCGGTGTAACACACTATCTTCGCAGGCAGCGTGGAGGCAGCTGGTAATATTACGCTGAACGGCCTGCCATGTCAAACCTGTGAAGATCTAAATATGCATAGTTCATTGAGCTTAGACAGCGCAAAAAAACAGGGCTTAAACTTGCTAAGCCTCCAGTCTTACCTCCACATTCCAGTAGGTGTTACAAGTGCGAATGGCCATCGCGTCTCCAGAGGAGTTTCTGGAAAGTCAAATTCATTCAAGTCAGTATAAGGTAGAGGGGATTCATTCTTCAAGCTAACAGACATCTATCACACCGCAGTCGTCCCTCAACTAGTGAGACGTCGCCTCATAGTTTCCATTTAGAACTTTTATGCTGCCTGTCAAAACCGGTTGCGCGCTGTGGACTTCTTCAAGAGCACAGAGGACGCAATTTGATGAAGTTCTCACTTTCCCTTGCAAATCGCCCTGGTAGTTTGATGGAAGTCGATTTTCTCTACCTGTACGTATAAGGTATCAAGCGTTATCCAAAAGTTCCGTGGCTGTGATAAGCTGTGCAGATGTTTGAGATTCCCACAGAAGTAAACATTTTCTGTTCTGACCGTTCTACATATGAACGCTTTTTTTAAACATTGGAAAACCTTAACCACCAATTTTGATCCTTATCATTAGCCCGGTTTTCAGTCCATCGTGGTGAGGGCGGGCACTCTTCGGGGCTGCACGAGCTCTTCACCTCAAAACTATATTAGCAAAGTCTTGACCGTTTCCAAATCATATCCAATTGCTTGAGTAACTGCTTTCTGGCGTATATTAGCAAAGCTCCTACAGTCCTAATGATACGTATACTCCCATCGCACGGTCATGTGATCTGGGCGGGGAGAACTCTATGTCGCCCCGAAGAGAGCCCAACCACGATAGGCTGGACGCCAGGCTACCCTACCGTTTGAAGACGGCTGACGGCACCATGGAGTGTCCATACCGCATGGCTGCAGCCGTGAACACGTTAGACGGGGACGGGTCCACGAACCGGTTGTACCCTTATAAAACAAACAATATTTTCCCCTTCATACATGTATGTTTTTGTATGCTCAATAGAATACTTTGTGTAATTGGAGTTGTCTTCGATTGCGTGATCTTCTCTATCAAAATCACTCATTACTGAGCCTAGTGACCATACTCAACGGGTCGGCTTACGGTTACTCCGGCCGGCCAGAGTTTGTTTGGCACTCATCGTAGCAGCCGGCTGTTTCCTCTGGCCGGCCGGAGCACCCCTGACCGAACCGTCTGAGTATGGTCACCAAGTTACTCATTACTTATCCTAAAGAAGGAGACAGAAGTTGTTGAAAATGTGATCGTTGTGTACCATGTAACATGATCACTAACAGACTACTAGATGGACTTCCATAAAAATCACCATATTGTCTTTACATGTAGATATGTCCCACGTTAGTTCTCGATGGAGAACCTATAAAATGCACATATTTATCCCATCAGTTTGGCAAGCAGTTAAGTTAGATGCCGTGTTTATGTGAAGTCAGTGAAGGCGATTTACATGTGGTTTACCCCGAAGCCGGTTCCAAGTGGCTCCATCTGAACGCTCCAAATCACATTGAAAGCGCCTCGATCCCAAACCACTTCTAGAGGTGGTTTCGAATCGGTTTTCCCGCATCGCGATTTGCGTCTGAACGCAATGTGATTAGTCATGGATTACGGGGCGATATTTCTTTATTTATACGCAATACCAAATTTGACGTGGCAGCAACTTAAAGAGCAGTAATGGTCAAATAATGTGTCCGTTCTAGGACGAGCTTCACCGCCTCTGGCGGGACCACGTCGGCAATCGGCCTAGATACGCTTGGAGGGGGGCACTAGCAAGCAGGTCGTTGACCTCTGACATTAATAATACGCCACCTTGCATAGCAATGAATGCAGTTTCAGAGAATCGTCATCGGGCACGGTTTGAAAGGAATGTATGACACGTGGACCAGATGTGAGGAATGTGAGTTACCCGAATCGCGGTTTGGGTGACTTCACATAAACACGGCCTTAGTTCATCCAGACTTTGCCCGGGTTAAATGAGGGTACCTGACGCACCTGTGTATGGCTCCACGGTATCGTTGATAAAAGCTGGCAGCCATTCATATAAAACGATGTTCTGACAAAAATATAAACTCTGTAAGAATATGCATATGTTTTACGATGTATATGTGTGTACACAAATATCTGTGCATTTACGGAATGAACATGCAAAAATAACCAGTAATTGGTCCCGTGAAACATTACTGAGTAATGATGTGTAATAGAATGAAGTAATTTCCTACAAACAAAGATGTTCAATATACTCAGGACCAGATGAGAATATAATGAACAGACCCATGAGTAAGGAATGGCGGTGTTTAGTTAGGCCACAATGACTTCATTATATGGATGACATCCGCGCGTCCGTTGCCAAAAAATTTTCGACCAAATCGTACAAAGCAAAAAGAAATATGGGGAAATGATACTAATATCGTGGAATGTCAAAATGAGAGAAAATGCGAAAAAAATGAAAAGTCTATTATTCGCCATACCATACTGTGTTTAGTCATTTGTTCAACCTTCATGACCATTAGAGTTTATTATGAAGGCAACCTTTTTTTTATGTTGTAGAATATAGTATAATGTTAGACGTAGACGGTCTCACATACCGCTGTATTTTCTTTCTATGTTGTTTGTAACTGCAATTAGCCCTCGGGCATGTATTTGCAATAAACTTTCAATTTATTCGCATGCTCGCATCAATTTTGGGATTACCAGAGGATGTCATCCACATAGACAAATCCACATGGCCTTACCTGGTAGGTAGCCACCACCCATCGTTTGGCTTGCTGGAACACCTGGTCGTCCGTCCAGTCAGGGTGTTGCGTGTGGATGCGATGTGCCCAGTGGTTGTGCCAGCGGTTCCATGCGGTGCTGACCGCCAACAGGAACGGGTTCTCGTTCCCACGCACGTTCCCAAGGGCTGCAAGGTGAACATGGCCGTCAGAGGGCGCGTCGGCACACCGTACTGCGCCTGCGCGAAACCCGGATTTTATACAGGTTTTCAAAGATGTTTACATCAGAATTTTTCCCGTTGCAGACGATATCTTTTGAAAACTACAGACGGGATGTTATCATTAAATACACGAATATGACCTTGAACGAGACATTCTTTAGAAGTGCTATGCACAATACATTACAGGTTTCGCGCAGGCGCAGTACGTTCTGTCGATGCGCAATTGGTAGCTGTTGCTTACAATGTAACACCACCACAAGTTTTTTTTTTTTTACTTACTATTGTTAAAACTTTACTGGTAGGGGTAGGCGGTCTACTCTATGAAGTGTTCTTTCCTAAAGCTGATTGGCCAAGAATTGACTTCGGGCATAAATGGGCCGCATAAATGTCGCTCTTTTCTCTTTGTAATATCCATGTATAGTTGTTGTTGGTTTGGGTATATGGAAGGAGATCTAAGCCAAAAGACAATTGCTGCCATGCAATTGAAAATCCTGGAGATGACTTGCGGTCGGACTGCACTACTGCAGCCGCGCAATGATGCTGATTTTGTCCTAGTGCAACATTACGTCCCGATTCTGCCTTGTATTGAGAAAGCACGTACACGTATGTGTAGCAAGGCATTTTCTGCGATTTCCCTCGCCTTGTCATTAAACTAGAACTGTAGATAATTTTAGTTTCAGTATCAATTTTGCCAGAAAAAAAAAGAAGGAAATCCAAGATCACAGGCCGGCCTGGCGGTGTTTTACCGGCCCTTGAGCATAGCTCCTTACTTTCTGACAACCTATCTTTCCTACTGACCCTTCCGATTACAACCCGCGCGAAGTGATTGACCCCGACTTAGTAAATAAAACACCGGCATGTGCTAACGGAGCTAGGCCGGCGGGAAACACTCTCATCACCGTAGGCATACCGGGAGCTTGCGATAGTCTGACTCGTACCATGCTAGTAGAATGTGGCCCTGAAGGCTACCTAGTGGACCATGAAGATATCCTGTCAAAGATGGTGGGATCCACCCACACGTATGTGCGAATCCTGCTCCAATGTTACTAGTATACGCAAGCTTTATCTCTTAGCTAGCTAGGCTCCTATCACCAAGGACGTTTAAACTTCTTTCCTATCAACCATGCATCTGTGCGCCGACTGTTCCCCGTCGGGCGATTTTGTCAGAATGACACATTACCATCTCTAGTGGTCGTCAATCAAAGCAAAAAGCTTCCTGGTACTGGTGACTCCCCTGGCTTCGATTTCCAGGAATTTCGTGCCGCATTAACGTTACCGTTCAACGACCTGCCTCAGAAGGCAATGTACGCTCGCTCATCACACATTCACCGTGGTTAGGTCAACGACATTGCACAGTTTCTGTACGGTTGTTCCGGGTAATCACGTGGATATTTCCGCCTTGTACCGGAATCCCAAACTAAGGTCATTGACCGTCATGTATACATGGATGAACGGGGAAGTCACCCCCTCCGGAGGTTACTCGCGGTCGTTGGAGGATATTACCCTCCTCACAGCTGTTCACGATGGGTCAATGACCTCGCAAAGGACTGTGGGTGATGCGGGTACCCGTGCCTTTGTGATCCTGACGCTTTAATAAATACACACTCTTCAAGCTGTCTTTACCGAACTATATTGCAGGTTTTGCAATATCATGACTCGAGGCTCAACGGGTTTCTTGTGTAATGAGGTGTTCTCAACATGTGGCCTAGTTAGATAGGTGACCCACATTACAGGCCTCTGGAAAATATCGATCGTTTTCACACTCATTTTCACACGTTTCGAAAGATTTTGGAGGAATGACGGAAAATCTTTACCAGTGTCTCACAGCAGTTCTTTTTCCCTCCCAGTGTGTCTTGAGAAAATAACTGGAACGGAAAACTATGTGCGTGGATTTTGTATGTACGGAAGGGATTTCAAAGGGGAATCCGTTTGTTATGAGTATATATTGTATCATACACTGTATGTAATCTGCACTTCAACTACATGCTCCACGGGATATTGCAATAAACACAGACACATGTCACGGATACCGCCTCTGGCGATGTGGAATTAGTATTCTGGAGGCCGCGGAACGCCGCCTGGAGTTCTGATTAGGCCACACCGACTTAATTTCATGGATGACATCCTCTGAAGACCCCTAAGCTAGTGCGCGCGGGAGAATAAAAAAAAATTCCGACCAAAAATAAAAATGCTACCAAACCACAGGAATACAAAGTGAATCAGTGCAGCAGCACATAGCGACGTATACAACAAGCCGGCACATGCTGGCTTTTTGCGGAATGTATGAATCAGCACTGTACGTGTGTACTGAGTTCTTGAGTCGTGGAGCTTCGGTAGCCTGGGTGCCATCCTCCAGAGTTACCACCGGCTCCGTATTGTCGGTAACTACCATGGGCTTCCCATGGCCAGGCTAAGAGCCAGGCCAGAGCCTCGGAGGACGTGATCTTTCTTTTTTTTTTTTTTTGAGAAGAGGCGAAAATCAATGCGCGCATGGATGTCAACCATAGAATTAAGTCGGTGTGGCCTTATAAAATGTGCACGAACATGCGCTTGACATGGTGATGCGCTTTCTGTGAATCCTGGAGAGAATAGACATGTGTGAACCATACTTGTTGGTCTACTTCCGTAATGGCTTTTCTTCTATCATTCATAAAATGAAAGATACACCACTCACCCATTAGATAGGTATTTATTGCTGCCACACAATATGAAACTAACGTTATAGGTTACATGAGGGGCCTGAAACTGGGAAAAAACGGCATTGCAACTGGGCGAGTAAAAGAGGCAGTTTCCCTTTTGCGGGGATTTACGTTTCAGCTTTTTCGAGCGTTGTTGTCCACGGCCCGTACCGGTCGATTAAAACGCCCACTATATGGCCTATATTGATATCAGCGCTTACGCCTGCGCAAGTAGTACACCTCAGTGTTAGCCCCAGGGCACTGTTGTCCCGATAATGGGAACGACAAACGAGTTTAATGGGCTGGGAATACCCGCGTGACTTCTCATGACCGAGAAAAGAAGGTAAAGGCTGTTGGAGGTTGTTATAAGGGTAACGACACACGCCAGGTGCATGTCGGGACATCGCGGGTATGTCAGGACATCGTAGGGCATGTCGGGACATGAAAGATCCCGGATGTCGAAGCGTTGTTCAACAAATTTTTTCAACACTTGGGACCGGGGCAAATGGAGTAGTGATGTGTGACTTTCTGGTAACCTTCACCTGGCCTTCCCACTGGGGAACGGATCATAGAATTCGGCAATAAAGAGACAATAGCGGGCCAGGAGAGAACTCTACAGTGACCAAACTCCCCTGGCAAATTATTCTCCCTATTTGGCAAATTTTACTACTCTCCAAACCAGAAGAGATTTGGGTTTTGGCTTATTTTGGGCGTGTTTTTAGACCTTTTTAATCTGACTTACTTTTTCGCACTGGTATATTTTCTTACGCCAACATAAAACAAGATAAACCTAAACCTGAAAACACAAAAATAAGCTAAAACGCAAACGTCTGCTTGGAGAGTAAAATTTTATCGATTTTCAACACAGTGCTAGTGCAGTTACTTATTTGATGTCACTTGAGCGTTTACTGATAATCTTGAAGTTTACTTGTTCAGTTGGGATTTTCCCGCGCACTAAGGCATTCAAATCTCCCTGCCTGAAACCGCCAAGCACTGGTGGGCGCTTTGGCCTGTCTGGCCCAAGCTTTATCAGGCTTGGGGAAGCAGCGACTGTAAGGAGAGGAGTAGAAGTTGGCCAAATAGACAGATATCATGCTGTGGGAGTTGGTTAGCTAACCCTAACCCTAACTGTACTCTTTAGCGGACCAACTCTCCCGGCATGTTATCTGCCTTTTTATCTAATTCAATTTCTTCTCTTTCCCGGCCTCTTCCTGACGCCTGGTAGAGGCTATCATTGGATACTGTGTGTGATTGCCGTTGTTCAAATCACGATTTTGCGACCGAAAGTTCTTGGAAATTATCCGCTTGCACCCTTTTGCCTTACCGTAAAGTTTATCCGGCTTGTGAATTCGCTGGTACTTGGGGGACGGCAGGTTCTGCATGGGGAGCCCCATGGCATTCGTGCCCGGCAGCTTCCCGCCATGACTTGCTCGCAGGCTCCCGTTGACGAAAGATCGCAACCTGTCTTGCCATGCCTCTGACACCCCATAGATGGCGCTGCCGTCAAGCCACGACGTTGCTGCATTAACCTGTATCAATAAAAGGAGACGAGGAAAAAGTCCGTTAAGTCGTTTAAGGGTGTGGTATTTGAACTTTTGTCAATATATTTTAAGAAAATCACCTTAATTTCAAGGCTAGCATCCCTTGTCTCTGATAATACAAATTTTTCATTTGTCGAAGTTTAGGAGATGTAGAATTTCGTTTGGCCACACCAAATTTGTCAGCTGTATGGAGGAAGTGTAATGTGAATGCTTTTGTTTTAATTCATCACTATCAAATCATCCAATTTTGCAGTTGAAGATACACAAGGCATGGACGATCACCTGTTGTCGGGGATTGTTGGCAGACGTTCCCGTCCCAGCTCTGTACACAGCTCTCTGAAAGGGCATGATCTTCTCCGTACTGTCAGACTCCGCGGAGCTGTGCAGGGGGTCCCCTGGTTGCAGGGCTATGTTGCTATACTCCGCGGGGCAGGCGATGCTGCGAACGTCCGCAATGTCATCCACGACATGCTGACCTATGGGGAAACGCGTTAGGTAGGCGTTTTGGATTAACATGTCACAAAGGGTGTGGGCTGCTTTTCGACAGGTTAATTCATTGTTTTGACATTTATTGCTAAGATTGGTTAATACTAATGTAAGGACTCTTATCAGGTAACCTTTGGAACTATTAACTTCTGTACGTGAACGTGAACACGTACGCCCAGTTGAAGTCGTTTTACTTACTTCCACGTACGTGCGGAGGGTAAGGGAAAGAATTTAGAAGAAGGCGATTGTCAGGTTATAAATTATCCAGACTTCCAGCTGGCAATACTGTGTCGATATTGCGCGTAGTTCAGACGAAACCTGCGGATTCAAGTGATCGCGTTTTTGTGAGAGCGATAATTAAGGCCGCATCAAGTAATTTTTATGGATGCGCGCGCATAAATTTTCGCCTGATTTTGGGAAAAAAACAAGAAATTTTGTTGCCTTCTGACAGTGGTCATCATGCCGAAAATGGGCAAAGATGTCTGTTGCAATGTCGGAAGGTGGATAGCAGATAACTATGAAGAGAGGAGACAAGGCTCTGATTTAATGTTTTGTTCTTACTTTGATGCAGTGATATGTGATGCTGGCTGTGTATATGTGATGTTCCCACTGAATCAAAGCCATTTTTACAATGATTGAGTCAACATTCTAAAATGCAGGAACCTTGTTTTTTTCGGCCCGCCTTGTTTTTTTTCGCCCGCGCGCATTAGATTTGGAGTTTGCGGAGGATGTCATCCATTAAATTTACATGCGGTGGCCTAACTTTGATTTCGATCAGTTGACAACGCGACATGATTTTACGCCCGTTACCAGGATGACTGTTACATAAAGGTATGTGTAATTAATCCGATCATCATGAATGATGTCTCAGTATAACATACATGCCTTACGTGTATTTGGTTAAGGTATGCTACACTGTATATACATAGTATTGTATAAACGATTTGCATAGCAACGCATTATGTCGGCCGTGTATGACCCATGCACTAGTTTTAATTCAGGCATAATGACCCACCCTGAGGTGTATGTGGTGTCATAAGACCTGGTCGGCTCCTATAGCTACCCAATAAATCACGAGTGAGAATGGGACAACGTTTCTCTCTAGTCTGAATACCGTTTCTACTTCTTTGCCCCCCCCCCTCAAAGGCGGAAGTACACAGAATATATCAGGATGACTGATAACAAGACCATCGGATTATTTCAAGTAGTCACCACAATCTCCCCTTCCTTTTAAAAAAAATTACGTTTCTACTAAGATCACATCTTGCAGAACGTGGGGCAATATGCACTGCTTTCAAAGAAGAAGTCAAGTCTCATATTAGCAAAGTTTAACGTAGTATAAGTAACGCTACTAGTTGTATGTTTTCTATTGCTTTACTCATCCTGTACATGCAATTGGCCTTCGTGCACGATTTTGCAAATAAGGAAGTTTTATAAATTCGCCTACCTCCTTAGCAGAACCTACGACTGGGCCATTTGACGATATTTGTTTCAGAAGAATTTCACTTGATAACCATAATATACCTTGAGGAGGGGCGTTCTTAGAAACGAAAAAGTAGACGATAACTATTGTGGGACAAGGGGGGACTGAATGAGCTTCTGCGTAAATTAAAAAACTCCTACCGAAGAAGACACACAGGACAGTCCGACCAGTGTCCGTGGCGGTGTTGGCCAGATGTTTGACCAGGGCCCGGCTGACCAGGCGGGGGTTGGGGCGGTCGGGACCGGACGGTCTGTACGCGTCATCACTGTACGCTGGCGGGAGGTCCCGGGACAGAGGCATTCCTGAGACAAACGGAGAAAGACTTGATTTTTCTCATGCGTATACCTTTCATATATTACTCAATGTTTTCTTATGAACGTGGAAGGATGAGATCAATACGGTATTTGACTAAACAGGATAACTTTTGACGTTGTGATTGTCTTCTCATAATACTTGGTTGGTAGGTTGTGGTCGGGAATATGAAGGTCAAGTTTTGTAATTGGCATTCTAGCGGCTATCCTGGAATCTAGGTCAATGCATTCTAGTAGGACATGCTGTTAGCCAACAGGTGTGTGACCACATACTAGTAGTATCCTAAAAGGTCGATTTGAGCCGAAACAATTTACATCGATACATGACATAGCGTACACCCAAAGAATTTACTAAAGGAAGCCCAACAGAAGTAACAAACGACGAAGGTATGAGATTTTTGCTCTCTAATTCCCTTTTAGACGATAGTTTCCTCTCAAACACATCACTTGTATACCGTCGACACGTGGCGTTCTCACACCATTAAAACAACATGACAAAGTCGAAAGTGAAGGATATATGGTGCAGGATCGGTACAGACCGGTAGAGCCGTAGTCCGGGTGCGCAGCGTTGTTGTACCAGCCGTCACACAGCGGCATCTCCACGTGCGGACCGCCTGCCGCTATGGGGAACACAAGGAAAGAGTTGAGCTTTACAGACTGATTACATCAATGTTTCCCTATTTATACACCTAAGTAATACCGAGATATGAACTGAACTCTATTTGCTTCTTGCCTCAAATGGGCTATGGCAACATACATATTGCATTGTATTGTACTGTACCAGTATTGTATTGTATTGTATTGCATTGTATTGTATTGTACTGTGCTAGTATTGTATTGTATTGTATTGTATTGTATCGTACTGTGCTAGTATTGCCTTGTATTGTATTGTACAAATGCAATATAATACTTCTACGTTACGACTATTTAGTCACTTTTGTCTAGAGTTCTTATTTCCACTCACACTCTATGCTTAGCAGAAACACCAACACTTTCACAGGTGGAACCTTCTAGAACTATAGGCTTCTCCCACAATGATCATATTACCTTCTCGCGTCTTCAAATCGTTAAGGAAGACAACAAAGTGGCTTAATGGTGAGTTTCTTCAACCCTTACATTACAAGTACCACTCAGCTTCATTCAATGGTTCTTTTCTACCTCCATCGATGACGTGGTTTCCATTCCATGTTCATCAAATTTCCGATTGAAGCCTTCCCATGTATCAACTAAGTCCATGCTTTTTGAACACGAGAGTTTGTTTTTAAGCCACTCCTAGTCTAATTATAGACTAGAGATCGTGCTGAAATTCATCAACTGTTTTTCTCTCGTACCATCCAAGGAGATTATCACCTCCTAGTAGGGATGTCACACTAAAAATAGGGGGGCACCAAAGGATTATTACAAATGATTCCAGGTTATAGAGTAGATTATTCCGGTCAGAATGCTTAATTTCGCATAAAAATTGGACAAAGTTGAGGTTTTCTAGAATTTTTCAAAGTTTATTATTTTGACGTTTTCATTGGAAGATGCTTAAGTATTGGTCCTATGGGAATAGGCTAATTAGTCATGGCACCAAAAGAGACCATAAATCAACAATATCTGACATACATTTTATTGTATCTCTTAACGTTTTCATGCTACAATCTTCAAATTTTCAGCATCTTAGGATCAAACAGTTTGCCACAAAGGTCTTTAATTTCATCTTTTTACATACAAAAGCTTGCACATTTTTCCTAATTAGGCTAATGATTACATAATTACATAATTACGTCCTAGTACCGACGAGCAATTCTGTTGTTTAGCGGCGAAATCATTCTGGTGGCCTTAGGTGTTATCTTGATTTGATAATTTGGATGACATCTTCTTGGAAGCCCAAACACTGATGCGAGCGAGCAAATAAAAAAGTTTGGCAAAAAAAAGGTTGCCTTCATTATGAAATCTACGTGGTCCTGAAGGTTGAACAAAAGGTTGACTAAACACACATAGTATGTTGTGGCGAATAATGATATGATATGATATGAATCTTTATTGCATGTTCTTGCCCAGATGGGCTAAATGCACAAGAGGACATGCAGTATGCAAAACATGAGTATTGCATACTGGAACGCTATATTCTAATGCTAATTGCTAGGAATTTATACATTATAACAATACTATATACTACCTATCATCTACTGTTAGTAGCCATTTTCATCTTTTCCTTTGGAATTGATTTTATTCCACGCATTCTACGACATAAGTATTGTTTTCGAATATTTTAATGCAATTTGCGGCATATATTTGCTCATTATGACTTCACCTAATGAGCACATATATGCCGCAAATTGTTTTTGCTCTTGTTTCTTCTCCTTCTTCTTCTCCTGCCATTTCTTTAAATTGGTTCAACTTCATTTTGGGGCCAAATAACATGAAATTTGGCATGAAGGTAGAGTGGGAAAATACCCCCAGGCGTTTTTGTGATACATGCTTTTAGAATGGTATTATTTGAGCTTATTTGGCTGTGTTATAGAAAATGTACTATATCAGTGTGTTACCGTATTTGAGCATGAGTCATCAGAATGGCATGTAGAGCAGGCAACCAATAGGCATGCAGCTTTCCTCTATTCTCCTTGCTGATTGCCTGTTTGGATCTGATTGGGTTAACTCAATTAACACCTGTACAAAGCCATGCAAAATTGACAGCATGAACTTTATTCAAGTGTTCTGGTAGGTATGTCAAGCTTTCCTGCTCCAGCATTGGAATGCGGGGCATAAACGCTTCTTTTTATCTTGAAAATCAACAGTTTGCATTATGCAATTAAAAATCCCAACCAATAATGAAAGGGATAGCTATCCAACTGTTGTCACTTCATACTATAGTTATATCAATGTAAAGAATTGTTTTTCCTTGTATTTCTCCTACTTTCTCTGCCATGTCGTGAAATGTGGTGAGGTCATGCTGAATTTGCTCCAAAGCAAATGTCGGCCTTTCTAGTTTTGCAACTGCTTTGTATGGATGAAAACTGTTTGGGGGGAGAACTAGCGAAAATGTATTCCATATAACCGCATCAACATAATATTTATCCAAGTACACAGCTGGACGAAGGTACTAGACTAAGTCATATGTTGGAAGGGTACCGTGGCCGACAAGGACAAACCTGCGTCGCCTGCGCGCACACCTGCGTCGCCTGCGCGCACACCTGCGTCGCCTGCGCGCACACCTGCGTCGCCTGCGCGCACACCTGCGTCGCCTGCGCGCACACCTGCGTCATCTCTGCAAAGAGCTTCCTCGTCTGCGCACGACTACCTGCGTCGTGTCTGCCAAGAGCTTCCTCACGCCTGCACAGAAAGAGCTTCCTCGTCTGCGCACGAATACCTGCGTCGTGCCTGCCAAGAGCTTCCTCACGCCTGCACAGAAAGAGATTCCTCGGCGACCTCGCTGCGCGCAACGAAAGCTCGCTGCACGGAAGAATACGTGTCACCCCTGCCTTGTTGAAGAATGGACGGTCCCCTATTATAGGTCAAGGGTCACATCGCAGTGACACTGTTCGCTGTCGTTTTTGTTTACTTCAGTCTCAAATTTTAGTTTTTATGCTTACAATGTCCGGCTGTTAAAATATGTAAATATTTATGCTTAATTCATACTCAGGCCATTCCAATTAAATTTCTTGGTACTGGGATGATTTTCAGAAAATTATTGGACACTTGTCTAACATGATACTTGTCTTCTAGCTTGTCATCCCAATGCTTCCACTGTTGTGAAATCATACTATGATTATCTATAAAAAAATAAGGCAACATAGACAATTGCATGGCAGGTTTTGTCTTTAATGTGTATCAAAAGGAATGCAAAAAACATGGTACAACACAGGCAATACCTTGGGTTTACGATAATAATATTTAAAAAATTGTACACAGTGATGTAACAAGTTATTTCTATCATGATCATAATGATTCCAGTCAAAATGCATGTATCTATAACCTTCCAATATATTAAGGTATGTCTTATTAGAATTGATCCTACCACATACACATATACTTGTCTTTAGATATCATAACACAGAACATTATAATGCCAACAATGAAATGGCTTGACTTGCGTAGATATATATATATAATACACTGTCAGATTTTAAACCAAGGTACAAATATTCTGGTCTTAACATTAAATGATGAAAGGGAAGATAGCAATAGATAGTGATCTGGTGTCTTAGGCAGGGTTGAACTCCACATTCCTGGTGTAGAACAAACCAGTACCACCCTTGGTCCGGTACTTTAACTAGAAAATAAAGAGAATAATAATGAGATGAAAGCACCATAATCATTTGCTTTTCTTTCTGCAGACAATCAGTAACTAAAATACTGTCAAATTTCATACTGCATCACATAACATTGCATAGATAATCCTCTGGTACATGCATTACATTTCTATTCATACACCATGACTTTGTATGGCTTTTTCTAAGTTGATACCCCATCATGGGTTCCTATTCCACAATAATATTACTAGTATTGGCAGTGCAGCTCATAGGTGATCATGAGTGTTTATAATAAAATCCAAACATTGATGAATATCATTTAGTAAACATTTAATGCAGGTGGGGGAGGGGGACCTGGCCAATGCTTACACTAGGTGTATCATTCTCTTATGCTCATGCTTCTGGTTGATAGGAATGTATCTCTTTGAAATTACAACATATGTTAGAAATATGTATATATATGTACTACTTTTCTACTTTATTTGGGAAAAGATCCTTTATTTGTTTGAGAATTTCTCCCTAGGATAATAGTTGACACCCAAAGCAGTTTTGAGTGTCCACAATATGGATGACAAATCATTGAACATGTTTGAAAGTCTGTAATTCTTTATCAAAAACATGTACATTTTCAATATCCTGCAATATGTTGGACTTACATATGTAGTTTTGTTTCATTTGACTTTTAAAGAAATCTGTTGTGGTTTTGAAATGTATGCAAGTACCTGAAATTCCCACAATGTAAACAATATGGCTGACAAAATGTTGGGAAGTTTGAGAGTCTATATTTCTGGATCAAATGATGGATCTCTTCTATATCCTGCAGTAGTGGGATAGGAGATATGCAGTTATGTTCTGTTTGACTTTGAAGAAGATCATTCTATATTTTTGAATTTATGCCAGCACATGATGTTCACACACTGTAAACAATATGGCTGACAAAATATTAAGCAACTTTGACAGTCCATATTTCTGGATCAAAAGTCATGATCACTTTGATATTCCAGAATATGTGGGAGTGACATAAGTAGTCAAGTTTCAGTTCAGTTTCAAGAAGATCAGTTGATGTTTTTGAATTTATGCCAGCACCTGAAGTTCACACATTGTGGCTGACAAACAATGTGGCTGACAAAAATAAAGACAACTTTGACAAGGTGTATTTTTGGATCAAATGAATGGATCTCCTCAATATTCTGGAAAAGGTTGGAGGGATATCTCTAGTTATGTTTTATTTTACTTTAAAGAAGATTGCTTCATTTTGTTGAATTTATGCTTTTGTTGAATTTATACTGTAACGTTACATATGCCTGCCCCCCTCCCCCCTCCTCCATATCGTCGCCTACTTCAAATCCGGTCTAAAACCGTGTATATCGTCGCGGGTCGGGAAGAATCGATGCCCAGACTGCCATAGGATGTCCTCAAAATGTTTCTTTGGAATTATTCGCTTTGTTCATGCAAATAAACAACGGGCACTTACCGGGGAAGATCGAAGACGACGAGGTGGTTCTGTTGTTGGGGGCAGGTGTTGTAAGGGCAATATTAACATAATCTATGCAGGATTTCTATTAATTAATTTTATCACTAACGGGCCCGTTATTGATTAATAAACGCGCCGGACATTGTAAGCATAAAAACTAAAACAAATTTGAGACTGAAGTAAACAAAAACGAATGTGACCCTTGACCTATAATAGGGGACCGTCCATTCTTCAACAGGGCAGGGGTGACACGTATTCTTCCGTGCAGCGAGCTTTCGTTGCGCGCAGCGAGGTCGCCGAGGAATCTCTTTCTGTGCAGGCGTGAGGAAGCTCTTGGCAGACACGACGCAGGTATTCGTGCGCAGACGAGGAAGCTCTTTCTGTGCAGGCGTGAGGAAGCTCTTGGCAAACACGACGCAGGTAGTCGTGCGCAGACGAGGAAGCTCTTTGCAGACATGACGCAGGTATACGCGCAGGCGACGCAGGTGTGCGCGCAGGCGACGCAGGTGTGCGCGCAGGCGACGCAGGTTTGTCCTTGTCGGCCACGGTAGAAGGGAGCATGATCATACCCTTTCTCCAGCAGTTTTACAACTTTTGTTTCGCACTTAATGTGCAAGGAACTGCATATAACAGGAAGATCGGGTGAAGATATCTCTTACAAAACATGATAGTACACCGGGGCATGTCTAGGATTATCTTCAGCGCCGTCGATGCAACAAGAAACAAGAGTTTTTCCGTGAAAAAGTACGCAGTAATTATTCAACAAGATGTGAAGTGAATCAGGATACTAAAAGGGCTCGGATTTTTTTCTCTTTATAAAGTTTGAGAAGAAGTGTAAACAGATACCAGGTGCTCGTACTCCTAGGTAAATATGACCTAACAGGCTAGGTTAGATCACACAACCTATCACATGTACAATAGCGCATTTACTGGCCTGCCAGACACATCATGCCTTTCTGAGGTTGTCGGAACCAACAATTTCTCAAGAGCTATACACCTTTGTCCGCAACATCAAAGTAAAGTATTCAACGGTTACGAAGCAGGTGCAACGTAACACGGTTGACATAGTCTATTGCTTTATTTTCCATGTAGTAGGGTGAGTTGGTGTTTTGATAGCAGGAGACTACATTCGAGTTGGCAAATCAAACATACCAAATGAATAGACTGCTCTCAATCTGCACTCAATACTAATGGTCGGTCTACAAAACGCTCAACTGGCAACGCTTCAGTTGAAAATAATGGTATAATTTTCCTTTCTGTGCTATTAGGATTCCAATTTTGAGCCAGCGTCTTTGACCGTGTATTTGTCCTGAAAGGCCTCATTGAAAGGCGCGAATGTAATCGTTACTTCCGTCTTAGACTTAAACCTACTAATTAAGTTGCCTGGTTACCAAACCTATAATAGCTCCCGAGGCATACATTCTCTCCGCAAATCTATCTGGTTTGGTAACCAGGCTTCCAGTTTTTTTTTCGGCCAGTCCCAAATGCCTCAGGTTTGCTTCTAAAATATTACATTGACCTCAAAAACAGCTACGGTAAAAATAAAAATACGTCATGGGCATGCCTCCAGACGACGTATAAAATCACATGCCGTTTAAACAAAGGGAACCGTGTGTTCTAGCTGCGAACACGAAAACCGACTGACCACAATACTCCTGCAGGAGGGATACCTCCTTCCCGGAGTAATAAGACAGATACGATGCGTTGGTTTAGTGGTTAGCAACCTCAAACCAGACTTTCAAGACCATAGCGTCAAATTTCAAACCCTGCCCACTACTGCCGCTCACCCGGAATGCATGCTACTGCAAAGGGTCTAGTATTCATTAGATCTTGTCCTAAAGCACTAGTGGGATTTCCTTTGTACAATGAGCCTATCTTCTTGGTATTGAATTGATAATTCCTTGATTAGGTGGGGTGGGATACGTTTGGCAAACTTCAGTTTTCATCTTTCTGTTTGTATTTACATATTATATATTTGTTTATTCAAGCTAGTGGCACTGGCAAAATAAGTTGGTCAACTTGAGTGCAGCATGTCGACGTAGTGTTGTTATTTTGTATAATAGAAAATAGCCTTTTTGACCCGTCTTCATTTTTCCGTGCGTTAAAAAAACTGGGCGAGAGGGTACCCAGGCTACTCCGCGCAAGCCTTTGTAAACGAATAAAAACGTAACAGAACAAGACTGGCAATGAAAACATACATTGCCATGGCGATGGTGGTTGCTGTTAGGGTTATTGTTTGCATGGCACTGCCATCATTTCATGATTTTGAGGAAGACTTGGTACTTGGACTTTGGTTAAGTCTAGACAGATACAGCACACCCCTCCCTTGAGTGCATATAGTGAACGAGCCCCGGGGTCACAGAAAGTAGGGCCATCTGGGGCAGACAGGTCTTCAGGGTTCCAGGAATGTGGGCATGGATGTGGGTCAGAGAAATGCCTGTGGACATTCCGCATGCCTGTGGACAAAATGCCTGTACAATTCCTAGAATTCTTGCGAATTGCACACAATACTGTACCATTAGGCTCCTCCCTGAGACGTCGCCAAAAATACCGGGAACTCAAATTTCAACGTGTGGTCACGTCACGTCGACAATACCGTCTGTCCGTCAATTGTCTGACTCTGTGCTACCTTTGAACGAGCGCCTTACGCGACACAGGAATGCGAAGTGCCTGACAATGCGTTCCGTCACCAATCCTTCAGTTTGTGACCAGGTGGATTATTTGGTGTACGTGTAAGTATGGCAACGATTAGCCTGTAATGTTCTAAACAATATAAAATGCAATCCTACATTATATAAAAGTTAATAATACTGGCTTATTGTTCTTCGTGTACTTGTTACATCTCGCAGAGCATGGGCCCTGAATTGGTTGCAACTACAGAATGTGCTAATTAGTTAAAAAAAATAATTACCCTTGTTCAAAATAACAAATATACAAAGTGCTCACCGTCGGACAGTACTCACGACGACACACCAGGAGAATTACTGATTTACACATTCAAATTTCTATTTACACATACAATGGTTAAAATGGGACACGACTCATTAAAAATATTTTAGAGCGTAATAATGCTTATATTGTATACAAAAAGCTAGATATACGTACAAACGGGCAAACTACTAAAAACAATTATTAAAAAAGAAACTATTGGTCACATGTGTTTAGCAGACGTACCAAGTAAGGAATGCAGCTATTGCGGTCAAAAAAGTCAACCATATTGCCTTTAGGTTACAACAGGCTACACTTCTTTTTTCTTGCTAGACCAAGAAGGATCAAATGCGATCTCATTTAAGCCTCCTTGGTTTAACTGCTAAGACTAATGTGATCACATGAGCGTAAAGCATTGTCCACTGTGCCTCTTGTTTCAGCAACAGTTTTTACAGTGGACCCACTCCTTGGAAAATGTTCAATAAGGCCAATTCAAGAGTAAAAGCACACGACTTATAACAGGAGGCGACTGAGAACACTCGCCTCTCCATTATGTTTTACAGTAATGTGGTATACGCATTCACAAACACTCCTAGCCATGAAGATACATAAACATTTGAAATTAACAAAGTTTCTACACAAGAAAATTGCTATTACACAAGCAACTGGATGGTTAATCTTGCATATCTCAATACATTGATGTGTAACAATAATTGAGGAACAAACTTTTATTTCACCGCTATCTCAAATTCTACTTTGATGAAGTGTAGTCTTACCTGTGCGACAGGCTTGCTGGAGGATGACACAGGTGAGAGACACCACGAGCAGGGCATGGTGCGGGGACCACGCGTGCCCCATCTCTCCTCAGTCTGCACTACGGGGCCGCTGTCCGACCAGGAGACTGCTGAAGGTTTGAGTATGCCGGCTTCCTGCTTGAGTTAAGGCGTCTCCTCTCGGTGGTCATCGACCGTTCTGTAGGTAAGATTAAAGCAACCTTAAGAACGTCTACCTCCTTTTTAAAACGGACTATTCCACATGGTTAGGGGTGCACAGGCCTCTGCCTGCCCACCTTTGTATTTATTGCGTATCGAGTGCACATAAAGGCCCCCCTTTCACGCTATGAGTGGTTTGTTCTAATTCCCTTCCCTCTCATTGCGCAAAGAAAAGCATGCCGAAATTACGATTAGGTTTCTTAGTGACTCATTCCACCAAATAGAAACTGGACAAAGTGCCCGGCGCTGTGCGTACGTGTTCTCAGCGGACCGGGATTTTCTTCCACCGAACCCCGAGACAAGAGAGCACCAGAAGGTAGACTGTTCTGACTATAATGCTTCTAGCCTTGAGAAGTTATACGAGCTCCATGTTCATTCATTGGTCTTTTGGGTGTGACAGTTTCACCAAGGACACATATCAAGTGGGTGTGTAAAATGACAGAACAATTTTGCTCAGGTCAACCTTTCGACCGAAGGGGGTAGCAATCTTTTGATATGGTACATTTTCCGACATTCTTTACTCATACGTGATCACATTCTCCGCGATTCTTACTGGTTTCCCTCTTAGCTTACGCGTGAGGTTTTTACCTAGATAATTATCAAGCTAAAAAAAGCTTTCTGAAATCACTTGCAAGTGATCAACCCATTTGTCCAATTACCGTAACCAAGGACATTATACAGAATGTCCTTGCCGTAACGTTATATAAGTGCCTGACACCAATTAGCCCTTACAGGCTTGCGTATTATCCACCTGGCCATACTTTTCTGTTATCAATAAACGTTGTATAGGTGTGTGTGTACTGTTCGGCACTACTAATTCGGCTGGACAATTTCAGACGTCTGCGTAGTTTTAATGAGCAGATCTGACTGGGGGGGCTGACGTTACGTTGTTGCATTGTCAGTGCAGCTTGAAGTTTCTTGAGTGACTTGAGGTTTGGCATACTAAGTACTCCATCAAATTAGGCCACAGCAAGTAAATTTTATGGATGAAATCGTCCGCCGACTCCAAATCTAATTCGAGCGGGCGAAAAAAAGGCGGGCCGGAAAAACAAGTTTGCTACATTTTAAAATTTTGACTCAATCATTGTACAAATGGTTTTGATTCAATGGGAACGTCAAATATACATAGCCAACATCACATATCACTGCATGCATCAAAGTAAGAAACAAAACATTAAATCAGAGCCTTTTCTTGTCTCCTCTCTTCATAGTTATCTGCCATACACCTTCCGACATGGCAACAGACATCTTTGCCTATTTGCGGCATGGTGACCACTGTCAAAAGGCAACAAGAGTTTTTTTCTTTTTTTTTTTCAAAATCAGGCGAAAATTAATGCGCGCGCTGATGTCATCCATAAAAATTACTTGCTGTGGCCTAACTTGGATTAGCGGAGTCTTTTGTGTACCACTGCTCTGATATGAGAACACTTCGTGCCGGTCTGGTTAGGTCATGTAGTGGCTGCCAATCACGTGAAGCACACGTGTAAAATAACAACTCAACAACAGAGGCTACTTCGATAACGTCAGAATGAAAGGTTTTTTTTTTATGTTGAACATTCTTACGCACATAGGTGTGACGTCTGGACTCAAAGTTCACAGTGACGGCTAACTCTACACCCGCTCAGATCAGCTCAATCGAAGGTGAAGCCAATATACAGGTAATATAATCTATACGGCCCCCTGCATGGATTGTGAGTTACGCAAAATTCCAGGCACAGATTACGAATTACGTTGAAGTCTCGATTACAGGGGTGCCAGAGTATACAGTGCAATTTTACGGAATACTGCGCAATTTCACGGAATACTGCGCAATTTTACCGAATACCGTGCAATTTTACCGAATACCGTGCAATTTTACCGAATACCGTGCAATTTACGGAATACACTGCAATTTTACGCAATACAGTACAATCGTATTAGTATACAGTGCAATTTTAAGGAATACAGTGCAATCGTATCAGTATACAGTGCAATTTTACTCGTAAAATTTTACTCGTAAAATTTTACTCGTAAAGTTTTACTCGTAAAGTTTTACTCGTAAAATTTCACTGTATACTAGTAAAATTGCACTGTATACTTGTAAAATTGCACTGTATTCCGTAAAATTGCGCTGTATTCCGTAAAATTGCACTGTATACTCTGGCACCCCTGGATTCCGAATCACATTAAGAATTATGTGAACGTAAAAGGCAAGTCGGTAAATCTACGTACATACACCCCCAGGGCAGAGACTAGGAAAATGTTTAGGTTGTGCTCCAATTCATTTACCTTCGCCAAAAACGTTATGTTTTCGGTAACAGGGGTGCCCTAATTCCGACCTACCCCTAATTCCGTACTAGTTTGATAAAATCCTTGTTGCGGTGTTATGCATGGGAGCACGCGCCTATAAATAGCCACAAGAATGGACGAAGTTTTTGTGTTGTTTATAGTAAATAATAGTAAACAATGTTTGTAGTAACGTCTCTACGTACTGTATGGTATCTCAATAAACTTAGAAAACCTTTACTCAGCCGATAAAGAATTTGTATATATTTGAATATATTCCCACCTGTGAGGCACAAATCGGACGACAATGTGAGAGATACTTCAGTGCTGATCCGCCACGGAATCACTTCTGCATGGAAAGAGATCTGTAATCTGTCACTTCGTAAACAATTAGTCTGTCAAAACTTCACCTCTGACATGAACAATTTGAACATCACGGATACCTTTGAGTGGCGCATAAAGTGGATATTCTGTGACTTTCCATAGTGTAAATCGCTATTTTAGTGCATTTGGCTGAACGAATATCATAGAAGGACCAACATCAGATGTAAGAATAGTTTATGCCTACTTGAAATACCATACTGGAATAATTTAGTCAATCAAGGAAATGTTGGGGTGATGACATTTTTAACCACACCTTAGCACACCAATTCCTGGCACGTACACAAAGAAAGGTCGTTCACCGATTAGATCAAATGTAGATTACGAATTTACGTTAAATGCGAACTGCTGCCTACGAGGGATCGAGCGAGGGGCAGGCATCTAGTGGCTGCCGATCACGTGAAGAGCACGTGTAAAATAACAATTCATCAAGAGAAGGTACTTCATGACAGGTTTCAGATGTTGAACATTCTTGCTCACACAGGTGTGTCGTCTGGACGCAAAGTTCATCGTGACAACGAGATCATTATCTATACCCGCTCAGCTCAACTCGATTTCAAGTAAAGACAGGTAATTTATCTATATGTAGAGACATTTGCCAAGAGTCAAGCCGAACAGAGGCATTTGTAGACATATCCGTACATTGCCCTTAGCTATACAATTAAATAAAGGTCGCTTTGATCTTTTATTTTATTATATTTTATTATATTAACGCTGTCAAAATTGAAACAACTTGAATGTCTTTTCTCCACGGGAAAGGGGAAGTCTACGATTCAGATTAATCTGTATGGCTTCATGACGTTTTTTTCTCCAAAGTTGGCAGAAAAAGACTGTGAGAGAATGGGGCTACTGGACGGATGGCCGCCATTTTACCCCGAGTTCAGGACAGGGACGATGTTCGCCAGCGAGCTGTTCCCTTACGTCATCGTGGTGCTGGTGTTGGCGCTCGCCTTCCTCGCTCTGGCGCCCGGAATCCGCGGGAAAACTAAGGTGAGAAGTACCACAGTAAAGCTAAGGTCCCAATTGGGAAAAGGGGCCCTGGCGGGTAGTTCCCGGGCTGTTTTTTACCACTTTCGGGCGGGACCCCGACGTGGCCCCGCGGGGCACCCTGCGGCTACCGGGCTATTTTTTGGCCCGTCGGGGCCCCGATAAGAATTTAATTCTGAGTTAAATTGTACCCGGGCCCCTTTGACAAAAAGACGTCGTGACCTCATCGTGAGAACACCGAGAGGTACCCCTCCGGTTGCCGGCATTCCACCGGGACACATTTCTTACGTCACAGACCAGATGAACAGAATAAAGGTGTGTACTTCGTAAACCCGGGTAAAATGTGTGACCTCACAGATCAAATGATCACAACAAATACGTGAATTCTGCATTACGTATAGGTCAATACAAGACATCGTCAGAGAATCTGCTGGGTACCTGCCGGGTGCCTGCCGGAGACCGACCAAAGAGGGTGACAAAATTTCTAACAAAATGCTACTGAAGGAAACTTTTAATTGTGACCACGACAGCCGATGCCCGCTCGACTCCTGAACCCGGCCGGGGCCAGCCGGGGCTACATCCCCGACGGGCGCCGGTG
>NW_017804387.1:98570-122773 GCF_001625305.1 Branchiostoma belcheri
CACAAGGCTCAAAGGTCCACTTTTTGGTCCACTTTTTATGTAAAGGTCCACTTTTTGGTCCACTTTTTATGTAAAGGTCCACTTTTTGGTCCACTTTTTATGTAAAGGTCCAAGATTTTCCTTGAAAAGATAGACTGGAATCGTAGAAAAACTGCTTCCTGTGTCATTGAATAAAAAGTTATCTCCGATTTTTTCTTTGAAATCCTCTCAAAAACGCACGAAATGCCATTTTAGAAGGTTCATTTTTCAAAATTTTCCGGGGCCCTAGGAACCTCGCGCCTTCGGCGCTCGCCTCGCGCCTACGGCGCTCGAGGTCCCCTCAAGCAGTGGGAAGAACCCCCCCATTCAAAATCCTGGCTACGGGCATGGCCTTATTCTTACTCTCCGAGCAGAGGTTGGTGGGGAAGCTTGTAACCTTTTCATCATATTCCCCCTTTTCCCCCTTTTTCCTTTGCTACAGTTGGTGTGGGTATCGACAGGGAAAAAAAGAAAAAAGAAACGGGATATATGATAAAAAGATCACAATCGTCCCCACCAACCTCTGTGAATATAAAGTACTCTCTATACTTATTCTCACCTTCTTACCCGGCCGCATATAGACCCGCTGGTCTGTCAGTTATCAGCCCCAAGACCTATTCTGTGTGAAGAACTAAAGTTTCTCTTCCTCCAAGTCCCTCTGCTCTCTCTGCGACCTCTCTGATCTGATCTTCCCACCTCTTTCTTGATCTACCAGTTATTCTTTTCTACAACGTTCCACCTAATTGGAACCATACAAATATGACCTAGAATTAAGTTGGTAAAGGTTAGAGGGAGGTTAGAATAGGACTTGCCTAGAGCGCTGTGTTGTTAGCCAGCCGAGAGACGATATTCCCATTTGTCATGTTTGATTGTTGCCCCAAGGACATGATCCTTGGTTGCACACGGATGGCAGGACCTTGACCAGCAACAAACGGGAGACTTTTTTACCCACACGCGTGCGGGTGGGCGAAGACCTTAGCACGAATGAGAATAAAGGCATTCATATCTTTAAATACAATAACTCCCACAATGCAAAAATAGGTAAATATGTAAAACACTGCTTTGTCATTAGAAAAAAACCCATGGTTAACCCTACTCGTTTGTAACTCTATATCAAAGACTTATAGCTAGCTCTTATTGTTTTAATAATTTGTTCAAGACAATAGTTTTGTCATATATTGTACCATGTACAACTGTCGTGCAATTAAATTTTTACGTACCACTGCAGGTAAAATAGTGTTTGCAAAACTTTCATCTTGATTCAAAACACCCCACCAACCTGTGAAGTAGGTAAAGAGGAAAAAATGATGTTAAATCGACTCACTGGACCGTTTTGTTTTGTTCCGTCCAGTGTGGGATTAAGACAAGGAGAAAGTGAGAACCCGCTCTTCAGCGTCACAATAACGGAACTGCTGAAGCTTGCGGTAGAAATGTCGGTACTTAAACATACAAAAACATTTTTTTTCTCTCTTTTGTGGATCGTCGCGATCTGTAGGGTACTTTGTTCACTAGAACGTCCACACCTGAAGAGGTACTATAACAACACACTGCAGCGCGTTAGTTGAGGATGAGGTTCTGGTGGTTACAGGTTGAAGTCATCTGTGACAACTACACTGGTCCGAAACTACCGGGCATTTGTGATAAATAATTAGAACATTGAACCATCTACAAGGGGTCGTGTGGCGCAGCGGTAGCGCGTTCGGCTCGGGAACTAGAGGTCCAGGGTTCGATCCCCACCCATGTCACCGATCTTGTGCCCTTGGGAAAGGCACTTTACACGAATTTCCTCACTTCACTCAGGTGTAAATGAGTACCTTCGGTTAGGGACGTCCCTCGGATAGGACGTAAACTGGAGGTCCCGTGTTTGAGGAGAGCCACACCTCGAGCACGTTAAAGATCCCACCACACCTTTCGAAAAAGAGTAGGGGCATGCCCCGGTGTGCGATGGTCCAAATTCTACAACCCAAATACCACAGTGTAGCAGAATCATCAGCAAGTTGATGTTGGCTACCTTAACCTCCAAGACCAAGACAAGTTTTGACAAGTTTTGACTTTATGTCTAAAGCACAATTGGTTTTAAAAGGGTCGTGTGGCGTAACGGCGGAATGCTCGTCCCAGAACCAAGAGGTCCCTAGTTCGAATCCTGCCATGCCACCGATCTTATGCCCTTGGGAAAGGCACTTTACACAACTCTCCTACTTCACTCACTCAGGTGAAAAGGAGAATTGTCCTCTGCGTTGGTGGCGACATGAAAATATATATAAAGTTGACTACTTGAGTCTGCCGTCACCATGTATTGTCTTTAAATGTTGTAATAAAAACGTAAAAGTAAGATCAGGCTGCTGGACTGTGGACTACAGGTGGATTCAGTCTGTTTCTTTCTTAACATTTGATTGGCGGTTGTTAAACGTTCCGCAACGTCATGGAGGTCACTAACCAGTATCAATCAAAAGAGATTTTAAACAGGTTTACAAGGACTATGTACACAACCATGTAAGCCACATTGTCACTGATTGGTTGACCTAGCTTTAAATAAAACCGCGCTGTAGAGCAGTTCAAGTGACCTACAGAACAGCAGGATACCCGAAGGGGCAATGATAAAGTTTAATATTAACGTTTGCCAGACAAGAGATGAATTGATATTTCTAAATTAATGGTGGTTTCATCGGCCAAGCTTAGGCGAGGTCCCCCTATGTCACCAGGTAAAAGCTAAATAGTTATTAATATGCTTACACAGACGCTATTGAATTAGAAACCGAGCTACGCTAAGCCGAAGCACGTTTCCGTCTCGTGAACGGACGTTGCCATTTTAAATGGTCGATGACATTTCGCTGAATGTTCGCTGCATGTCCGAGCGTATCATAACTTTTTTTCGGATAAAAAAAAGCAACATTTAAATTGTAAATGTGCGACAGCATGATAAAAATAGTAAATATATAAGCGAAAAGACAGAGCACAAGATTCGAACCCGGGTCTAAAAAGCCTAATCCTTAACCCCAAATCCTCCACAGGATGGCGTTGACGGAACGTTCTGATCCACTTACGACCGTATAGAAGACGAAAATTAGCTTAGCCAAATGGAGATAAAATGGAGATAATTGTTTTTGGTGTGTCTGTGTGCGTTGTACACAAAGAAAACCCCCCAAAATACACAACTCTCTACAGCAACGTAGGAACATGATAGGATAACCATTTTCGAAGTTGAACTTTGTTTCTATAACGTCTGCTCACCTATCAAATATCATTAGGATCCCTTCACAATTTTTTTAGTTATCCTGCATACATGCAATTGATAAATGTACAAACATTCCGCTAAAATACGACTTAAAAAAGCCAGATGCGCCATTTTTCAACTTGAACTACATTTTAGAACAGCTACCCACATGCCAAAAATAAAAAAAATCTATCCACAAATAATCGAGTTATGGCGTTGACCTTAATACGGGGACACGTCACAGTTGCTCCACCAAAATCTACCGATTCCATATTTTTCTGACGAAAGCAAAGATATACTAAAGGCCATGTGGGGCGCTGATAGCCTGACTGAACCTCGCTTTTCGCCGGCTCCCTACTTAGTCCGCCACCTTGGGTCCGCCACCATCATTTTCCTAATGTCTCCAACTATACCAACTATACCAGTCTCTTTGCAAAGTTCAGGCATAAGTCACGTCGACGGGCATCTAGTGTAGGCAGGTCTAAGATGCTGCACGCCTCCCTGTAGGATGTGTAGGCCGGTCCAAGAACTATGCGGCAGGCCCTTCTCTTGAGGGTTTCGATCCTGGCACGTTGTGCCGTTCTAAGTCCGGCATACCACGCAGGAGCGGCGTACTCACATGCAGGGCGCACAAGGGTCTTGTAGCTCGTCAGTAAGTCTTCTCGGGAGAGGTCGAAACACCGTAGTCCTTGAGTAAGAACAGTTGTGTTTGATATGATAAACTTATCATAAGCTGTAGACTCGGAAAGACAATATTGGCGATTGTCCGGACGCCTGAAGTTAGGAGACGATAACAAGCGCAAGGATGGGGCATAGATGGCAATGGAACAAAATGCTTCTGTATCTGTGTAGCCGGTATAACCACCCCTCGACGTAACACACCAGCTGCAAAGACAATAGAGAAAATGAAATTATGTTGCACAGAAGAGAAACTGTCGCCCCGAAAATGATACCATGTAAATGTAACGTTACATGGTTTCTAGTTCAGAGAAAATATCATTTACATCCCATGTGTCCCATGTTTGTCCTACTTTTTGAGCGTTTGTCCATTCTTGGAGAACAACTGACAACTCTATTTGGGTTAAGTTTCCCTTCTCAAAACCGCGCCTTGTATCTTATGTTCACGTCACATGTACACGTCTTGCTTCTACATCTATTGTCAGTCTTTGACTGTGATCAGCCTCCGTCAGGCCTTACAGGGGCACGGATGGTAGGATTCGGTAAAAAGGGAAGAATAATTGGCCAGGAGAGTCAGCCCACGGGAAGGGTAATTTCCCGCTAACGGCGCGGGTAAGTGAACTCTAAGCCGGTGGCCAAACTTCCATGGCCAATTATTCTCCATACAGTATTTGGCTACATATTACTGCTTTTGAACCGCGTTGTTAGTCTGATATCTGATGACAGAGACTAGACTGTGATGTCTGATACATTATTTCTTTCATATGATCCACCAGAGACTGATGTACTGCGTCCAAGTGTTCTTCGCCATCGTGGTTGGTGGGATCATCATAAGTAAGTACACGATAGATCTTCTTTATCGTTTGTCGGACATATTCAAAGAGAGAAATGAAATGAAGTGTTAAAGGCATCCAACGTGATTTCAGAGCAGCAAAACTGGATTTTCAAACTCAATTTTTCATTTTTTTTTTGTCATTCTAATGCAGTAAGTTGGATCATCCTTACTTCATCGCATACTGATATCTGTGATGCAAAAATGCGATGTCACTGACGGGAAACGGTTCGTTGTTTCGTATAGCCCCGGTCACAACCCGCTGTACGTGCCTTTTGTCCGTACGATTTATTGGGAGGCTACGTCTGCTGCGTTTTGGGAAGGAGTGGCGTCGACGCACGTCACTCGCACGGTTTCGCAAGGTGTAAGAGTGGGGTCTGCACGCCACGTCTGGCCGTGAGCGGTTGCGTGCATCGTACGTTGCGCAAGTGGTAAGTGAGTTGTACGTGCTTATAACGTACGATCTCTGTGCGATTGCAACTTTACCGTAAGGAGGCCGTACTCACACGTGCGTCTTTCGTACGGTACGTACGGGGCACGCGCGTCGCCGGTACGCTCGCACGCACGGGTGGTGAATCCGCAGACCGCACGTAGAAAAAGTTTTACATGCACTTAAAGTTTTACGGCGTGTCTGCGTGCTCCAAAATCCGTAGGATTCCGTACGGAGGTGGTACTCACCACGCACGGATGCCCTACGTTTGCCCACGTTTTTGCACGTAGACAGCACGCAGAAGCACGTACGGCGGGTTGTGACCGAAGCTTATCCTAGGCCGGTTCTACCTATTGACGGTCCCCGAAATCATTTATGTATTTCTTATCTAGTTTCTGTCTTTTCTGTGGTAAATTAAAAGATACGTCTCACGTAGCTTGTTTTGGGGCTACTTCAAACGCTTCATACTACTAGTACGGTAAATGGCACTAAATGTCAGTATCAAAAAGATTTCCTCATCCAGAATGATTTTGTTTTGCTGGACTGAAATTGCATTGGATGGCTTTAACCACCAACACATATTTACTGTCGAGTAGTACCAGATGTTGTTATTATGCCAACCTGAAAATTCGTGCCCGAGGAAAAGTATTCTCAGAGGTTTGGACTTTTACTTACTTTGTTTTTTATCGGGCTTTCTTTTTGGCACACAAAAAAGATACAGTATAAAAAAAGCCCCAAAACACGTCCCAAAAAACAAGCTAAAGGCCAAAGCTCTGCTTGGAGAGTAGAGGAAAAGGTGGTTTCTTTAATGTTGCCTATGTGCCTTTATAGGCGAGATGATTCCTCATCCACCTTGAGTCTTTATTCGGCTAGGCCTTTATTCTATAGCCCCAGTATAGGATTATCGACACCAACACAACCATGTTACACTGAGATGCTGACAGTGATCAATGGAGCTCATGCTCTCCAGGGCACCTTAATGCTAATGGCATTGCCTAAGGACAGCTTTATTGCGTCAGCTAAGGACATCGTCATTGAGTCAACTAAGGACATGTCATCATTCTTCAGTTACCTAAGGACATCGTCTTTAAGGACATCTACCTGCTTTTAGCTATTCTACGCACAATATTAAAGACAGCCAATGCAATTTCAGGGCGGCAAAACTGGATTTTCAAAGTCCATTTTCTGGTCGTTCTTTTAATGTAGAAAGTTGAAACAATCCCAGTAAAAGGCAGTATCCCATAACATACTGATATCTGTGAGGCAAAAATACGGTGTCGCTGACGGAAAACGGTTGCATGTTTTGTATCGTAGTACAGGCTGGTTCTAGCTATTTATAAACGGTACCAAAATTAAAAAAATAAAGAGACGCATCGCGTAGCTTGTTTTGGGGATATTTCAAACATTTGAATATGCTACGAAAGGGCAGTAAATGTAAATATCAGACAGATTTCGTCATCCAGAATATTTTTCTGTTTTGCCGCCCTGAAGTTCCATTGGATGTCCTCAATGTCGCATTTCTCGTAGATCGGCTATTACTGGTAGCCTCTACCAGGCTTGGGGAGGCGGCTGGAAAGAGTAGAAATCGGTCAAATAGAGAGATAAGCATGCCGGAGGAGTTTGTCCGTTAAGAGAACAGTTCGCCGCACTGAGATAGTTCTTCTGTTGGAATAATGAGGGGATTACTTTTATGCCGTTTGATCATGGCGACTCCCGACAGGCTTGGGGTGCGGCGAACTGTTCTTTCAACGGACAAACTCCCTTGGCATGCTTCTCTCTCTATTTGACCGATTTCTACTCTTTCCAGTCGCCTTCCCAAGCCTGATAGAGGCTAGTTTATTTCACCTTATGATATGTTCCGTCCCAGTTTGCGCATACGGACAGGACTGGGACGTGGCGTCCGTCAGTACCGTGACGGCGTACAAGGCACGGAGCGCCGCCCACATCCCGGCACAGATCTCCGTCAAGATCGGGCTCAAGTCCTTCAACGTCACCATGACAGGTATTTTACCATCAAAGTTCATCTGAGTTGGTAAATTATATGTACATATAGAGAAAATCAAACTGTTTTCCAACTCGAAAGAAATTTGACCCACCGAATTTCTTAACTGAACTAGGTATTTAACCCAAGTGCTGTAGACACTTCTGATTTTTTTCCGCACGTGTGACGTCAGCACTGGGTCAAAGTTCGACGGAAGTCGGTACCTCCCCCCGTCGCGGTTGAGAGCTGGTATGCCCTGATGTAAATGGCTTCCTTCATTTCAACATCTTTAATTGACCCAGTGCTGACGTCACACGTGCGGAAAAATCACACTTCTACAGCACTTGGGTCAGATAGCTGATGATCACAGGTATCTATTCACACAGTAATTGTACCTTTGCTGTCACGTGACTATGACGTGATTTAGCGTCCGCCATGTTGGTGGGTTAGATGCGTGTGAAATCATCACGTGAGAAGTGTTCTTGTCCGTTAATTTTTCCTAATTCAAAAGTTCCAACACATTTTTATTACAAAACGTACGTGAAAAAAAAACTCTCATCTTTTGCCTGTCTGCTCATATTTCTTCCAGGTGAACGCCTTCGTATATACGAGTGTGACAGGGGCGTGCCTGATCTCACGGCCATTCGAAACGCAATGGCCACCTTCACAATAATCCATGTACATGTAAGCATGCAACACTAAGACAATTTTTCATCATCCTTCTATACCAGGCATGCCGGGTAACCAGTCCGGCGGCAGACTGCAGTACAGTGAGCGGTACGCGCTGGACCTGCGGGAGTTTTCCCAGGACCTGCACACGTCCCACCTGGCGGGCGTGCCCTACCCCGTCATCAAGGTGGCGGAGGACATGGCTCTCACCAAGCTGGCGGAGTACAGCACCACGGGACACTACACCATGATGCTCATGTGGTAGGCTTCACTCTCCAAGCAGCGGTTGGTGGGGAAGAAGGTGACATTTGAGCCCTGCGACCTGTGGCAGAAGTGGGTGGGAGTAGCGACAGAAAACAGGGCATATTCACAAATTTCACACTTCCCATAATGCCTAGTAAAAGTCACGGATATGACGTAAGACAACCCCCTCCCCTTTCCTGGATGTAATATTTCCAACAAGTTCTATCGACAAACTGGTCAACTATTGTTTTGAATTATTTCTCTAGTATAAAGCGCATGCCATAATTGCATTTTTGTTGGAATTAGAGAAAATGAAGTACCTTCTATCGTTCTGTAAGAAACCAGGAGGAGACAGTAGAAACAGATAAAAAACCCTTGGTCCCGGGCCGGATTCGAACTCACGGCTCCCGGGCCACAGTCAGACGCTCTAACTGAGTGAGCTAAAAGGTCTAGACCTATTAGACCCGTTGGCTGGGTCAGTTGGTAGCGCCTATAAACCCCCAACTGTTACAGTTCTAATATACGTAATGCGACCGTGCGAGTAGGAGAGTCTTCGGTAGAAAGTAGAACGATAGAAGGTACGTTATTTTCTCTAATTCCAACAAAAATGCAATTATGGCATGCGCTTTATACTAGAGAAATAATTCAAAACAATAGTTGACCAGTTTGTCGATAGAACTTGTTGGAAATATTACATCGAGGAAGGGGGAGGGGTAGTCTTACGTCATATCCGTGACTTTTACTAGGCATTATGGGAAGTGTGAAATTGGTGAATGGTAGAAAAGTCACAATCTTCCCCACTAACCTCTACTTGGTGTGTAGTAAGCCTCTCTGCAGAGACGCTGATAGAATATTTTTACATTTTCAGGCCGCTTTACTTTTCTGGCAGCCAGTTATCCCAGCTTCAGTTTTCGCCGTCATTTCCGTAAGAAATCGAATCTCAGGGAATTGTTTACTCAAGCAACTGGATAGATTTTGAAGAAACTGTCAGACTGTTTCAAGTAGCATTTTTATCAAAATCTATGCAGTTGTATGAGTAACAATTTATTGTGTATCTCATTACCAGAATGTCTAACCTTCATCGAACTCGAGTTCTCATTGTGGCCAAAGCTTTCTCCAAATTTCGAACGAAAAACAAGACAAACCAGATCAATTTTCTCTTCAAACCTTTTGGATGTAATTTACAAGTTTTTCTTCCCTTGGTGCTGGAAGGAAAATTTTTCAAACTTTTCGTTTGTTTTTGTTTTCATTTCGCAAGAAATTTATTAAACGTGCCTTGTCTCTCAACGCGGCAGTTTTGTAGCCTCCGATCCGAGCGGGTTTGTAGAATTGTAGAAGCGTCTTTTGCCGCCGACAGATCCGCCTCGAAGGCAAAAGCTAGAAGAACACGCTAACAATTCTACAAAACGCCCAACCGCTCGGAGGACTGCACAGGAGGCTAGAAGTTTTGCCCATCGATCCATCAATGCATGATGTACAAAATGACTAATAAACTGGTGGACGTCCCAACTACTAAGTACCTAATACCTGCCCAGAAAAGAACAAGAAATAACCATGCCTTCAAATATCAGAGTTATCAACCAAGGATTGAGGCGTTCAAGAATTCATTCTTTCCTAGAACTATCGCAGAGTGAAACTCACTGTCACCAAGTACAGTAGGGGCATTGTCATTAGATAGCTTTAAACAATGTCTAGAGTTAGATGTCCAAGGGCTATGTGTAACGTCGATTGGTGTAATGTAGCCAGCTGCGCCGCCACGCCGCGTGCCTGCGAAGCTGGTATGTAACGCCAAGGGGCGGTTATACCGGCTACTAGTATATAGAGTACAGATACAGATACAGAACGGTTTTACCCAACACATGCAGGCTGTCCCTCTCCCTCTGGGTGCTGACGGGGCTGCTGTTCTCCCTGGTGCGGCGGTACGGCGCCTACTGTCTGCTGCTCACCGGCATCACGCTCATGCTCGCTGTCGTGCCGGTGGCATCCACTCGACTCGGACCTGCACATGTCATCCACTTCCCCAACGCCACCTTGCGATTCTCGCTGGGATGGTGCTTCTGGACAGCCCTAGTCACTGGTGAGTAGTGTGACGTGCATGATATCTTAATACGAGTTGTCTACAATGATTTCTCACACAACATAGAGTGCGGTTTATATATCACCGAACAGTGTTAAAGCCGATTTACGCCTGTTAAGAACTGAACATAGCTTGTAGGACATTGCGGCATATGAACTGTAGTACTCATCTGGAACACCACAGTTGTATCAGTCTGTATGTAACGTCTAAATGTAATTTCCTCCATGGGAAATGGAGGTATTATTTTTGGCACGCCTGTGTGTGTGTGTGTGTGTGTGTGTGTGTGTGTGTGTGTGTGTGTGTGTGTGTGTGTGTGTGTGTGTGTGTGTGTGTTTCTGCATGGTCCTTATGTTAAGTTGCTATGGATATGCGTGAGTTCAGTCTGCCCCAAAGGGAAAAAGTCACGTCTACTTCTGTTAGTGTTAGCACTCACGGTTTACACAGGTTTTTCGTTACATGACCTCCTTGACAGCTGGTGTCGTTTCACTTGCACGATAACGACAGACCTGTAGACACCATGGTGGATGAGAGGAGGACTGTGTAGTCACCATCACACAAGATCTAAATACGTCATGGAGGTATGAGATCTCTAAATTCTTATTTCCGTCTTTTATAACCTCACACAGGCTGTCTGTGCACGTCGTCTGGTCTGGTCTTCTCGATCGTAGAGCTTATCAAACACTCGCGAGACTTGGAATCCTCGCCGAACCAGGAGGAAGTGAAGGTTGGCTTCGGGTCATCCGGGGTCACCAACCTTGCCTTTGAGACGGACGAACAGTCGGCGGGAAACACGGTATACTGATCTAAGGCCACAGCAAGTAATTTTTATGGATGACACCAGCGAGCGCATTAATTTTCGGCTGATTTTGGAAAAAAAAACAAGAAATTTTGTTGACTTCTGACAGTGGTCAACATGCCGAAAATGGGCAAAGATGTCTGCTGCCATGCCAGAAGGTGGATGGCAGATAACTATGAAGAGAGGAGACAAGAAAAGACTCTGATTTAATGTTTTGTTTCTTATTTTGATGCAGTGATACGTGATGCTGCTTGTGTATGTGATGTTCCCACTGAATCAAAATCATTTGTACTATGATTGAGTCAAAATTTTAAAATGTAGGAACCTTGTTTTTTCGGCCCGTCTTGTGTTTTTTTTCGCCCGCTCGCATTAGATTTGGAGTCTGTGGAGGATGTCATCCATAAAATTTACTTGCTGTGGCCGAACTTTGAACTCATCGATTTTAATTTGCTCGAGATGATATCAAAGGATGTTTAAACTTTAGAACTCTTAATATAAGTGGTATTTCAAACATATTTAAACCTTGGGACTATTAGTATAAGTGATACTACAAACACGTTGATTTATGAATTTCTATACACTTGTTCGTGCTTAGTTGTAGTAGACCTTACAAACGTCGCTGTACTTCCGTTGTGATAATAAAGGTTGTTAGTCAGACGTAATGTCCCGTCCACTGTGAACTTAACTACATTCTGTATTGCTTTGAATGCAATGTCCAGTACCTAGCTATAACAATCGTGACTGAAACAAAGACAATGCTTCTATTGGGAAAAAAACACCTCCGAAATCTCTTACCTTCCTTCTACCGTTAGAACCAGACCACGTCCATGAACAAGTCAGGACTGATTTCGACCGAAGAGAAACCACCACACCGGACTGTGGACAGGAAGCAGCCGCCCACGTTTCTGGCAGGGAGGTACGTTGGTCAGCATGATCTTGTGGTGTGATGGTAGGGTATTTGGCCCAGAAAAAGGTCCTGGGTTCGACTCCACCTTGGGAAAGGCACTTGACAATGCTTTCCTCACTTCACTCAGGTGGAAATGAGTACCTAGCTTTGGTTAGGGACGTGTCTCGTGTTTTTGGATCGAGAGCTAGCCTCTACCAGGCTTGGGAAGGCGGCTGGAAATAGTAGAAATCGGTCAAATAGAGAGAGTTTGTCCGTTGAGAGAACAGTTCGCCGCACCCCAACTGTTCTCTCAACGGACAAACTCCCTTGGCATGCTTATCTCTCTATTTGACCTATTTCTACTCTTTCCAGCCGCCTCCCCAAGCCTGGTAGAGGCTAATCGAGAGCTACACCCCCATTAACAGCTAGCATACCTTTTGAAACAAGACTGGCAATGAAAACATACATTGCCATGGCGACGGTGGTTGTCGTTAGGGCTATTGTTCGCATCGTACTGCCATCATTTCATGATTTTGAGGAAGACTTGGTACCCGTTAAGTCTAGACAGATACAGTGCACTCCTCCCCTGAGTGTATAGTGAACAAGCCCCTGGGTCACAGAAAGTATGGTCATCTGGGACAGACAGGTCTTCCCAAGGGTTCCAGGAATGTGGGCATAGTGGCATGTGGGTCAGAGACATGCCTGTGGACATTCCATTCCTGTGGACAAAATGCCTGTACCATTCCTAGAATTCTTGCAAACTGCACACAATACTGTACCATTAGGCTCCTCCCTGAGACGTCGCCAAAAAAGAGTAGGGCATGCCCCGGTGCGCGATGGTTCAAATGCTTCTATCTGGTGATTCACGCACGTGTGAGTACGGCCTCCTTACGGTAAAGTTGCAATCGCACAGAGATCGTACGTTGTAAGCACGTACAACTCACTTACCACTTGCGCAACGTACGATGCACGCAACCGCTCACGGCCAGACGTGGCGTGCAGACCACACTCTTACACTTTGCGCAACCGTGCGAGTGACGTGCGTAGACGCCACTCCTCCCCCACGTTTTCAGAAAAAAACGTAGCAGACGTAGCCTCCCAAAAAACGTACGGACAAAAAGCACGCACGGCGGGTTGTGACCGAGGCTTTATGAAAGACCTCCAAGCAGATCCTACGGTGGCAAGATAGTATCTATTAGAGGAGTGACCATTAGCCTTTGGTGGCTAATGGTCATTCCTTTGGCCAATGGATACTGTCATGCCATCATATGATCTGCTTGGAGATTACTATAAGACAGCGTCTTTATGTGGGGTGGGCAACTTGAAAGATAGCCACAGAACGACTTATCAAATCAAATGTCCGACATATACAAACTTCATTGCTGCACTGCAGGTATTTGAAGTGTTTGTCTTTCTCTCCCATACGATGTTAAAAGCTATTCCCCTCTCCATGTCTGCTTTAGACCTTCCCATTCGTAAAGTGGCCTGTCTTCAATGCACTGGAGTGCCTCTAAACGCTACCTGTATGAACCGGTTTTTCTAATGTTACTGCCATTACATTTGTCTGCAGTGACGTGTGCGGCCAGATTGAAGAGGAAGAGACCGAGAAAGAGGAGGACGAAGACACCCAACTGTAAACACTTGAAGGCAATCCTGAACACATTGTCTTTACAGACATCCGTACACGCGGCTTCCACATCACTGCACGAGAGATGCTTGAAGTGAAATCGCGAGCCTGCTTGGCCCGTAAGCATACTTAATCTTAAGTGGGACTTGAAATTCGAAGTCTGTTTCGCAGATGTATTAAGCCTGCCTGCCTGTCTGCATTTTTGACAGCGAGTTTCTGTGATGTACTTGTGTGTCAGACTGTTTCCAGGGCCTACACAGGAAAGTTTCCCGGCTCCAGGGCCAGCATGCCCCCATGGAAATTATACCACAGCCCCCCTATCAGTTAGGTTCCTACCGCTGGCTAGCTCTAGGCCTAGTGTGTTTAATATGGGTCTGGCATCCAGGCTATGATATACTGTAATGTAATGTAAATACGTTCAAAATCACATCAAAAGTCAGCTTTTGTCGAGCATCTTATTCTATACTTTTTGGCTTTAAAATTTCGTTTATTGACTGACTTCCATGTATAGACGGCAGGGAGTCATCTCTTACACCCCCCCTCCATGTATCAAAGCCCGATGTATAACACTGTAACATGGAAAAGTATACTGCCTCCGTTCAACTTTTTAAGTATGGATATATTTGTATACAAACATTGCCAAGAAAAAAAAACACACTGAACGTTACCGCTTTGGTTTAACAACATAAATGTTGATGCTTTAAACCAGATTTAAGTTGTGATTTTCTGTGTTGTGTGTTTAATATGTATATGTATGCAATGTCCTGTAATAAAACTGTTGTACACATGCTGGCTATTTCTCCGGATTTTTTTTTTTTTTTCATTTTTCTTCTGACTCATTCCATATACATTTTGCACACAATACAACATGGGGTCATTAAAAAAGAAAATGTAAATTTTTATTGACTTTTACAAGGGGTCAGTTATAGACAAAATCATGCACCCGGATTTGCCATGTACGCGGTAAGTTACAACAGACAATGTTGCTCTGAACAGTACGCGTGGTACAATGGAGTGGCCCTGTATCAAAAATAACGGGACATGTAGTAAGACCGCCCTTCACAACACGGCACCAGACTGGTCATTCAACCGGCAGTCAGGCGCTGGGCACTGAAATCAGGGCTATTCCATTACCAACTGCATGGGGTGGTAGTAAAGTCTGTGTACTTCTCTCCATTTCTCATTATTCTCGTCCCACTTTTAAAACATCAATTCTTCCATCAATGCCTTTAAATAAAGACTTCCACTTCAAAGATAAATTTCATATTTTGTCCTGTAAATTTCCAGTCCATCACAATAATATTTCCATCATTTGTGCACCTCAGCACAGCCATTATGAAGGAAGTTTTAGTTTTCCTCACCCCTTTTGTTGAATGGAATAGCCCTTGGAATGACAAGTAGCACACTACAGCAAGCTCACTGATATACATTGTAGACAATATCCAGAACATTTCTTACATCTCACAGATGGTGTCCAAACGTGATTGGCTCCAAGTGATAATTGAATTATCCACTAATACCTGTATATAATTACAAAACTTCTGTAGAGGGGAAAGACTGCCCTTGCTTCATTCTAAAATCATTTCATACACTTTCTGTGGTAGATATTCATTTCTTTAAATACACATATCCAACATAAAATTTAAAACAATTAACATGTAAACTTTTCCAGTACTTTATGTATTGCCCACACCAATAGTAATAGTAAAGTCAAAGGATACAGATGGAAAATAACACTCATGGAATAAATAAAATGAATTTATATTTTTCAGGAGTGGTTGTCCTGATTTTGTTGGTAATCAATCTAAGAATTTGAAATGGCGACACAGCCTTTCAGTCGACTGCCAATCTAGTTTGGCCACCACTGCCGAGCATACATAACTCAAGACCAGGGCAGGCCACTGATATATAGTGATCACAACTCATCACAACAGAATAGAAGGTTGTAGAAGTAGAATAGTACATGTACACCTTCTACTCTGGACAATGACAAGAACAACAAACTATTCAAACTACACCAGGGGTAAAATCATCACTTGTTCAAGCCCTATTTTGTTTTTGGAGGTGTTGAAATGAACCAACTTATTGCAGTCATACTCATGCAACACAACCCACCATTTTTCATATTGTAACCCCCAGAGCAAACTCTTTCCATAGAGGTGAAAATGTAGAACTGGAAATCTTGACTGTAGAGTAAAAGAGTGACTTATTTCTGGACTGCCAACACCTTCAGAAGACTGCTGTCCAACCTTGGTACTGTTGGTACAACTGTGCAATAAAATGGACAATGTTTAGGTGACTTTTGCAAGCAGTTTACTGCGCTGTGAATTTTGTCATGGATCGTAGTTTGTGGCAGTGTCTTCGATGTAACATTTCAAATAACCTGTTTTCAGGTAAAATACAGAAAACCTTTCCAGGTTTCCAGATGAAAACTCACGTCTTCCTTCCCCCTTGCTTCTGTGCAAAATTTGTCTCAAGATGTTGGACAGAAACTTGGATTGCACTTGGGTTTGCAGGTGTCTCAGAAGGAATTTGAATGCATCCAAAAAAATTTATCACACAAATACTGGAGAGAAAAAAAGTGAAGATTGACTGGCACAATACTATGACAATATCCCTCCTTGCCCTATTTTTGCTGTGTGTACTTGAGTGTAGACTTGACAGTGGAGTAAGAGGGGTGACGGGTAAGGGCTCAAACACGACATGTACGACGAACATCCTTGGAAGACGCAGCCCTTTTTCGCTCTACAAAGTATGTATGGGGTTCAGTCAGCAAGGATGACAACAGCCTTCCAAGGTCTTGACACGTGTGACAGGGGTACAGCACAGGCATTGTACTACCAATAGACATGTACGCAACACAGCTGCTGTTCAGGCCACAACTGACAGCATACACCAGACATGTCAGCGGGTGGGTATGTCTACCGTCTTCTACACAAACAGCTCATGTCTGCGGACACGCTACAAATTTTTTTTTCTGTGTTAGATTTTTTATAAATTGTTATTGTCTCATAGATTTTTCTTTCCACAAAGGAACATGTACAGCAATTTTTGTGTTAATAGCTGCAAGGGAAGCAGATATGAGGGTAGAAAGCACTATAATACAATCTGATAGACCAGCCATGGACCTCACAGCTGATAAAACAATTAGAGATATCTTCTTGGATATACAACTACACTGCAAATCATAGTCATCAACATGCTTTCCTTCATAAGGAAATTGCTTTTTTTAACCATCTACTACATATTTACCGACAAAAACATGTGTACATGTTAACCAAAGCCAGTTATATTACATGGCTAGCATCACAGGCTGTCGACAGAGCACCAAGCACTATTAGTACAATACAAAAAATATACGTTAAGAGAATCCACTAGATAAGGTTTTGGTAATCTCCATCTAACATTTGTAAAAACTAAGACAGCTAAATATTTTTTCCTTGTTGGCGTTCTGTGCAGCTGACGTTACTGTTGTTTTTGTCCTGAGCTGCCAAGTGTGAGTAGTACAAACTTCCTCCAAAAATCAGCTAAAAATGACAAAGGAGAAGCGATTGTTCGCAGACACGTCTCCTCTAACCTGCCATCTCAACTCAGTGCCTGCTGTGGCCAGGACGGACGGTCCAAAATATCCTCACATATCAAAAATATACAACTTTGAAGAATGACGTCTCCGGAAATCTCTCAAGATGCTTCCAAACCAAATTTACACAAGAAGAACCCGAGTCTTCGGTTTAGACAATTTCAAACCAGACTTTCACCTCTGGTGCATTTGTTAGATCAAAGAAGAAATTAAACAAGTGCTTCTTTTTTTAACTTAAAAGAACTATGAATTTTTCAATTAAAAAAAATAGATCATTTGTCGGCGACTTGTGCCATATAGAATTCATGCCACTCTTAGAAGGCTGCACAGGACCATGTGTCCCTGGTTTATTTCGTTATAGCTATTTTGTTGTTGTAGTTGTTCCTGAGTCCAGTCCTTTGTAGCTTGTAGACAAACACGCAGCACCGAGTTAGAAACCATCTCGACAAAAACCAGATTCCAGTCCGTCCTGTCCACACAGGTTCATACAGCCATTCTTTCATCTACTCCCTACAACATACTACAGGTAACTAGCTGTACAATCCGTTACTTTAAACCCTTCAACCCTAAAACATCTACAGGTATTTGCCTTTTTTCCATGTCGTGGTAAGAAATACACAATGTATCTTTACAAATGCTCTATAGATAGATCTCTTGGGACAATTAGATTACAGAAATGTTCTTCGTTTTTCTGGAAATTTTCATTCTCTAATATGTACAAAACATAGAGGGGAGGGGGGTGGTCAGTCTTCTCTTGGACATCACTAAAACCGTGGCTCTTTTATCCTTCTCACACATTGCACCATTGTCCTATACTGCCATGGTTCAATCAGTCTTCGAAAGAAACGAATAAAACACAGGATACGCCCCTCATGCAATCAACCTTCTTCATAAAAAATACATTTCAATGCTTCTTCTCAAAGCCTTGTCTACTGTGATATTCTAGGACTGTTAACGAGTTACTGTACTGGATCCCTTCATCCCTTACATCTACCTATACTCCGGCATGGAAGTTATGCCGCCCCCCTCCCCCTCCCACAGGGAAGGTCTGCGCCATGCACACATTCAAGCTCCTGTTCACAGATAACACAGAATGCACTTTACTAAACTGTAGCCCCCTCCCCCGTACAAACCTAGCATGTAACATCGTCACCCAACACCACTCCTTACAGCCTATCCATCCGGAATGAGTCTTCTGTGGCCGGGTCTGCCACCATGTCGGAGGGTTCCGTCAGCATCTGTAAGCTCTCCAGGTCCAGGGGATCTATACCCACTTTCAGGGGGTCGTCCGCCGCAAACAGGGTGTCCGAGTCAAAGCCACTGGCCATGCTGGCCATGGCACTGCCCAGGTCTTTGGCAAAGTCCTGGCGTGGCGGCGACTCTCCCGCTCCTGAAACAAGTTCCCAATGTATCATGGATGATTCATTCTTTTACATGTCACCGCAAAGGCAGTTTTTAAAGGGGCGAACACAAATCAACGCCACAAATCCACCAAATGATATGCACCGAATGAAAGGAATGACACCACATCCAACGGGAAAAGAAAATGTTGGCATTACCAGCAAGATCTGCACAAGTAGCAGGAAGATATTCTAGAAAAGATTAGAATTTTGTGATAAGAGGTTGGTTAAAGTGCTGTTGAGGTTGGTTAAGTGTCGGTAAAAAGTTACAAGAATGTCTGTCACTAAATTGTCCACAGATGAAGAGAAACAGGAAACAACAGGGCCAACATCGAACACGGTGAACAGCAGATATAGCATATACATGTAAGAGGCACGTCGGCAGAATGTTCTGCATCTGTGCAAAACCCATAATGTTTTGTACTCAGCACTTCTGACGAATGCCTTGTTTAAGGTCGTATTCACATACAAGTACATGTATATATGGATGAGATCCCATCTATAGTTGTCAAAAAAGATATCGTCTGCAACGGGAACAATTCTGACGCAACGTTGACTTTACGCCCAACAAAAACCATGAAAAATGTGGATTTCAATCAGGCCCAGTAAGTTCTGCCGACGTGCTTATACAGAAATAAGGCCACACCAATTTAATTTTTGGTTAACAGATTTTCCCACTTCATTTTTTTCTGATTTGCAAATAAAAATAAAAATTAAGAATCAACTGCAACATGCTCATATTTTGCCCTGAACAGTTGAAAACAGTCCTTTTCATCCTAGTTGTTACAGTTATTCCATCTTTCACTGCAATGGTATCATTAAAAGTTCAAAACTCATTGTTCCAATTTTGAACTAGCCTGGTGTGTTGACTTCATGGCTCCTATTTTGGGCCATAATAGGATGCCTAGACCTGTTTTTATTTTAATTTTTTTTTTTCGCCTGCCCGCTCCATTATTTTTCTAGAACAATCCGTTAACCAAGAAATTAAATTGGTGTGGCCTAAGCACTCTTTTTAATTGTGTACATCACTTGTAATGAAAAAGACACTTCAAATCCCAATACAACATGAGAGGATAGGTACAGTAAGGTGGTGCGGGGTACCTGTGAGGATGATATCAGGGATCCCCTGGTTGCCCTGCGAGGTGTGTGGGTACGGTGGGACCTTGTTGTTGTTGTTTGGCTGGAGGAACTCCTGGCTGCCTGTCAAGCCGTGGATCTGGGCCTGGGCGTACTGCATGTCACTCTGGGGCAGCAAGAAGAACAACATGCACACATTCCAACAAACAGGCTAACCATCAGGGTCACTCTTGACTTGACAAATGTGAATATCTTCGGCCATACTGACTTTATTTTATGGGTGATATCCGCGCGCATTGATTTTCTCAAAAAGAAAAAGAAAAAAAGAAAAAAATCACGTCCACCGAGGCTCTGGCCTGGCTCTCTTGGCCTGGGTAGTCCATGGTAGTTAGCGACAATACGGAGGTGGTAACTCTGGAGGATGGCACTCAGGGTACTGAAGCTCCACAACTCAAGAACTCAGTACATACGTACAGTGCTGATTCATAAATTCCGCAAAAAGCCAGTATGTGCATGCTGGTTTGTCGTATACGTCGCTAAGTACTGTCGCAAATTCACAATACCAGCTTTGTATTCCTGTGGTTTAGTAGCATTTTTATTTTTGGCCGGATCTTTTTTTATATTTGCTCGCATGCACTTGTTTGGGGGTCTTCAGAGGATGTCATCCATTAAATTAAGTCTGTGTGGCCTTACAAAGAAACATGCTAGACAACATGTTGACTTACCATTGTCTGTCCCATGTAGGGATTACTGGTGATGGGTGACATACTGGAAGTTGTCAGAGGTGAAGTGCTGGGATTATCCTGCACCATGCTGAACTGTTCAAACTGTGCATCAACAACACAAACAACTTCAGAGGCAGGATAACATTTCTTAAAGCTGCATTATGTAACATTAGCATGATATAAAAATGAAATATTCTGGTTAAAGTAAGTTGAATCAACCCTACTCCATTGCAAGTAAGTGGCATTTTGGAAGTGGAGGTGCCAAAATATGACGACTGTGTTTAAAAGCTGGAAACACAGCTGTCAGTGATGTTTGTTTACATTTTATTAGTTTGAGGTGGTACCACAAACTGAGTATGCCTTTGTGTGGGCTGTTTTCATGCCAACCATAAATATCAGAAATATTAACTGCAGAAATACCTTGAAAAGTGGAAGCAGGTCACAACCACATGTATTTTTTTAGTTTTCAAATTTCAAATTTTTGGTGCAAAAACTTATAATGCCCCAATAATGAGGGACAGCTATATGCTATCCAAACTTCTCACGTTAATATTCAGTTAACTGATTGACATACTGTAGGTGATCAATAAGAAAAAGAATATTTGTCAGACAACTGAACTAATAAAAAACCTGTTGTTAGCACACACAAAAAAAACATTGTGTCCTACTAAACCTACCATGTATTCAACTATTTTACCTTACTGATCTACAGATGTGAAACAAATTGTTGCTTTGTAGTTGTAATTGTTCATTGCTTTGTAGTTTTACGCTAATTGTAGTCTAATGGATGCAAGTGTTATGTTATGTGCCTTAATTTGAATTACATTTGTGTACTCTGTGTTTTATGAATCCAGGAAGAATAGATTAGATTTGTCATCTAATCTAATGGATATCTAATAAAACATCAAAACAAACATCAAACACTACACAGCTTTACAAAAGTTGTTTTTCCCTACCTGGTGCTGTAGAGCATTGGTCTGTTGTTGTTGCTGAAGATAGTACGACTCACTGAATATTGTGTTGGGCATTGAGGAGATGGGACTTTCTGCACCCTGTGGTACACAGAAACACATGCATGTACTGATCATAGCAAACCATCTTTTCTACATCTGGAACTGTACAGTACAACACAAAACAGGAATAACAGCCATGTTATCAATTTGTGTCAAGTACTGGTCTAGTCTTTGGGTCTAGGAGAAAATGTTGTGTTTCCGGTTTTCCAACCAACCCTAGCAAAAACCCGCCGACCGTACCTTTTATTTATCGACTGCTGGTAAGGCTACATGTATCTGACATCTGAATTTCAAACCCTCTGAATCTGAAACATCATTTAACGCATTTTCAAAAGCAATTTTTCTTCACTAAATTGGACCAAATATTTGTCCACAATCAAATAAGCAGGTTCTTGAGACAGTCCTGCTGCATTGTTAAACTTCAATTTTGTTGGATCATTTTAGCTGAAATCTAAAAAAAAAAAGAAGACAATCCCTACCAGTAGTACCTACTGACTCTACTTTTGTTAGGACGGAAACCGGAAACACTACATTAATTTTCCTAGGCCTTATGTTTGTCCTCTTTTCCTGTTTCATGAATACCCCCTGATGAAAGCACAGTTACCGAGATCTACCTTACCAGTATATGTGTATACATCCTACCTGAGGGGTCTGCTACAAGGAGTATAGACAGAAGCATGTAGAGAGAGAGAAGTAGAGACAGAGTGTGGCTGTTGCCTGTACAACTTAGAATGAATACATGGCATCCAAGTAATGCACCGGAGCCTTGTCTTAGCCCTAATTCAGTAATGTTAATAGATCTAAAATACCAACAAAGATGCAAATTAAACAACTAACAGACAACACCTGCAGTAGTGGTAGAAATACTTTTTTCCTATCCCAAGCCCTAACGCTAAACCCTAACCTAAGCCTACCCCTACCCCAACCCTAACCCTAACCCAACCCCTAAAGCCTCGGACACAACCCGCCATACATCCATCTGCGTGCTGTCCTACGTGCAAAACGTGGGCAAGCGTAGGGGATCCGTAAGTGGTGAGCACTGCCTCCGTACAGAATCCTACGGATTTGGGAGCACGCAGACACGCCGTAGTACCTTAAGTGCAAGTAAAAGTAAAGCCTCCTTACGGTAAAGTTGCAATCGCACAAAGAGCGTTAACCCAACCCTGACCCTAACCCAACCCTGACCCTAACCCAACCCTGACCCTGACCCTAACCCAACCCTGACCCTGACCCTAACCCAACCCTGACCCTGACCCTGTGAGTATGTCTGGTTGGAGAGTGGGGATGAGGGAGACTGTGATGTGGGTGTGGGGGGACCTGAGGCCACCCCTGACGGCTGACTCCGGTACTGCTGCATCACCACCTGTAGTGGGAAAAGGACAGGTCCAGCAATTTAGCTGGGGCAATCTTCATAATTTCCTGGACTGTGACCATAGGTGTGTTTACACTTTTATGTCCTACCTGGGCCGCGATTACGTTCGATACGGGTGTTCCGGCCCGTGTGATAACTAGCGGTACGGCCCGGGGGTTCTTTACGCGTACGGCCCGGGCCTTCCAAATGTTCCATAGAACGATTCGAACGCGTTTTGGCCTAACCGCGTGCACCGATTTCAATTTCGAAATTTGAATACAGAATCCGGACGTTGGAATTGATGTCTCATTTTTTGGGTTTCAAGGGACCAAAATTTTTTCGCTCATTTCGCATTGAAAGGCGCGTTTTCTTGGGTGGGTATGACATCGGTCCCGGCCAGTAGGGCCGATACCTCAGGCGATACGGAATACACCGTGTTGTATTCTACATGTATATGTATTCAGCCTGTTTGGAGCGAGATCCGACCAAAGACCGAGGGTGATGCGGAATACACCATATTGTATTTTTGTATTAAACCCACTTGTGCCCAGCTTGTGGCAGAACCTTCAAAGCCTGTATACATGTAGGACTGGTGATCACCGCCGGACACACAGAACATGACTTGATGTCCCTTATCATCATCGAGAACAATGGATGAACAACAACATTGTATTCTATTCATGTCAGGTTATAAATATCTAGCCAAGAAAACACATTTTCCAAAATGTAATGTGTCAAAATTTGGTGTCCCTAAACATAAAATTGCAATATCAATACCAACATCTGCCCGAATCCCACATTCAACTTTTCAAAACTGATGCACTCACGCATGCGAAACACGGTCGAATTATTCTATGAAACATTTGTAAGCCCCATGATACATGTAACCATTAGAACCTTGTGTGATTCGGTTACATTGTAGTTATCATGCTGGCTGGAACACCTGTATCGAATGTTATAGCAGCCCAGGTATGACAAATTCCATTATCTTTTGAAGGGACCACGCATGGTACAGTTGTATGTAGGGCTCATAGGGATGCCTTGCTTACAATACAGAGCATACCATAAAACCTTAATGAGTAAACTGTGACTACTGACCATTATACATACAAGCACAAAGCACAATGTCGGCAAAACTTACTGCACCTGCGCAAAACCTGTAATGTATTGTACATAGCACTTTGGCAGAACGTCTCATATAAGGTTGTATTTGCTCATATAAGGTTAGCATTCCGACAGTAGTTTCCAAATGTTATGTCGTACAAGATATCGTCTGCAACAGGGAAAATTCTGATGCAACATTGACCAAAAATCCAATGAAAACCGGGAATCCAGGGTTCTGCGCAGGCGCAGTACGTTCTGCCGACATGCTATGCATACACAATGTTGAGAACTTTACTCACATCCATGTTGAACTGTTGCTGATGGTGTTGAGGCATGTGCTGTGGAGACTGGTGGGGGGAGGGGGTATGTTGGGGGAGGGGAGTGCCGTTGAGGCGGGGGTCCGGGGGGCTGCTGCGCACTCTGTTGTTGGAAGAGCTGGAACTGTCGCAACTGTGCCTGGGGGTCCACAGTCAGGTTACCTGCTGTGTCTACTGTTAACGTC
>NW_017804387.1:122793-136082 GCF_001625305.1 Branchiostoma belcheri
CGNTTGGGGGGGGGGGGAGAGAACAGGCACGGCAGTCAGTAGTGCTATCAGCGACTGATAATATGCACTTGTTGAGAGCAGAACCACTGTTTCAATCTTATTAAAAAATGCCCAGCCAAAAGTTACAGCTGTTGCAAAGCTGGTTTGGAAGAATATGCAACCTAATAGTCAGTCAAGGCTTATGACATTTCAAAAAAGAAATCTGATACAATTGATATAATTTGATCCAGGAATGAAAAGACATTTCTGAATCACTAGTACATGTAGTATATAGAGTTTGAATAAGTACTTAGCTGATTATAACATCAGCTTCTCAAAATGTTGTTTTGTGTTACGCTTTAGTTTCCAACCTTATCAAATTAACTGTATTTTACCTTATTGTAAAAGTACAACTTGTTTCTTACAAAAAGAACACCTAACATCTGTGTTTTTTAGATTTTAGTAAATAACTTTTTTTGGATGAACACCTTCAATTTCAAATATCTACCGCGCGTATGTCTTTATAGCATTAAATATGTCTTTGGAATTTTCATCCGTCATTTTAGCCAACATCAAGTATTTAGCACTTACCATCTGTGAGGACACTGCTTAAAATGTTTGTTAGTGAGGATAGGGGCTAGATTGTAAATGCTACAACATATGGCAGCAACTGGTCTGGCATGCTGTTAGTATCGCCCCCTACTGGCTCACATGTGCACTGCACTGTTGCACACATACAGCAGGTTTCAGAGCAATTAATGCACATGAAGATGTCCACTCTTTGACAATGATTGTTAACAGTTTGACAATACTTATATCATTGCTTATAAGTTAACCTCAATCTTTCCCTTATGATACAGAAGCAAAGGCATTGTTACAACTGTCTATCAGCAGCTAGCTTGAAATAGTTGGGTCATCATCACTTGTTTAATTCCCTAACCAATTCACCACTGCCCTCCAAGTTTTAAGATGGGTTAGTTTGCGTTAAAGGCCTTCTTTTACCTCAAAATCAAGGGGGTAGTTTAGTATGGACCCGTCAACCTGCGTGTCTAGGAAACCTTGATGTGCAACATCGGGTCTGTCGTATTCGTTGTGCTGCAAAGGACAAAAACGTTCAGGTCACAAGTCAGACTGCCACAGGAGGTCAGAGGAGGCCTGGGCTCAGTGGTACTCAGAGGAGGTGGTCAAGAACCATGGAGCAGAGACTTGATGGTAGAGATGGGAGAGAGATTTCACTGTACCTACAACCAGAACAGCAAGAGCTGTAAAAACTCATCTTTTACGTTGTTACCTTTCTGGCAATGTATACATGCAGGGCTCATAATACCCATGTGCAATGTGCAAAATGCACATGATTTTCAAGATTTGCGCTTAAAATATTTTGACATGCAATTCTGAACCTAAAGCAGGGGGGAGGGATACGTTGCAGGCAAAGAAGTAAAAATTAACAATACATTATTTTCATATCATAAACAGTATATTTTACTTTACATATCATGCAGGATATGAAAGGAAACAAACATGCAAAATAAAAATAATTTATTGCTCTCAGACTGTTGTTAGATTTTATCTATGTGCCGTATAAAATGTTTTTAATTTTGGGAAGTTCCAACAGTTACTCTAGCATTTGTGACATGTGGAGAGAGGTAGGAGCAGGGGAGTTACTAGCCCTGGAAAGCTAAAACAGTTGCAGACCAACTAAATATAATTTTGTACATACATTTTCAAATTGCATGTAAAATACTTGCCAATGTGCAATTTTGCACATTCCTGAAAAAAGGTATTTCGAGCCCAGACATGTACAATGTACTTTTGAACAACGATTTATGAAGAGTTGCAATCTCATTGTGATAAATGGCAATACAGTGTACCATCCTTTGAAGTGATGAAAAATACTTTCTAAGCTGGATGGACACATGTTTACAGTGCCTTAGTCAGGGAAACTTTCTTCCAATTTATTTTCAGGTAGCTTAAGTAATAATTATAGCACACAATATCCTTGAAGTTCAAGACATTTAAAGGCATTGTATATTTCAGGCTCTTATCTAGTTAAAAAGTTCAAGAAGTTCTATTATGACTTGATCCCCTTCTTGTTAAAAGGCTTGTCTAAAGCAGCATTGTTACAGAAGTATTATTTTCAAATTGATAAGGTTGTCCCCTGCTTTTTTAAGATGATTTTACTTGTGATAGGCTCATGTTGAATTATGCCAGCCATTAATTATCCCAGAAATTTTTGCAACATAAGGCCACACCAATTTAATTTCTTGGTTAACGGATTGTTCTACAAAAATAATGGAGCGGGCAGGCGAAAAAAATATTTAAATAAAAACAGGCCTAGGCATCCTATTATGGCCCAAAATGGTATGATAGGAGCCTTGAAGTCAACACACTAGGCTGGTTCAAAATTTAAACAAAGAATTTTGAACTTTTAATGATACCATTGCATTGAAAGATGGAATAACTGTAACAACTAGGAAGAAAAGGACTGTTTTTAACTGTTCGGGGCAAAATATGAGCATTTTGCAGTAACTGTTGATTCTGAATTTTTTTTTTAAATCAGAGAAATATGAAGCTGGCGAATCCGTTAACCAAGAAATTAAATTGGTGTGGCCTAATCTTGAAAAGATTTTGCATGACTGATCCATTATCCTGCTATTTCAGGCCAGTAAACTTGGATGACCCAGGCTAGAGACAATCCTGTAAGTGCCTGAAGTCATTGACACAGAAGCTCAGCTGTGAAAGTGGTACCATTATTGATTTTTCTGCTATAGTCTAGACAGGAAAGTCATTGATATGAAAATATCAAGTCAAGAAAAGGCATGATGTAGGTTCTGTCACAAGGAAACCATGGCATGAATATGAACTAACTTTGGTGACAAGTCCACGAGAGAACTCTGAACTACATGTGTGAGATGAGGAAAGCACACTGGCGTATACTACATGTATGACACAAGCATGTGCAAATGAATATCTGCATGCTTCCAGTTTTAGCTTAAGACTTACAACAGCCACAGAATGATTGACATTTTTTCTGTTACAGACAGTACGCTGTTCTGATTGAGCACGTGCTACATTGTAATTCAGAACAGTTTCAACGTCTCCCTTTTCACAACTCAACTTAGATTTCCATTCATCAATCTGCATAACAGTCACTACTTGTTAGTTTGTACCTCAGATTCTTCACTAATGCAACCCTTTAAAATCAAACTCTTTTCCCACCTTACACAAACTCAATCCTGGTCGATAGTCTTCACATTCATCTTGTTACAAGGCATGCTACGACTTTTTCTGACCAACAAAAATTGATTGCTTGCGAGACGTAGCAAAAGATTAAGAAGAGCTCCCCATGGATGGTGGGAATGACTTACAGGAGGTATAACTTGTGACTGTGCTCGTCTTTGCTGGTGGGGACTGAGAGTGAGGGGACTCGGTGCAGAGTGGTGGGTGTGACGTCTTCTCTGGGCCTGAGGACTGGTCTGTGTTTGCTGCGCAGCACTAATGCCTAAATGTTGCATGGTATTTGTGGACAGGGTGTTGCCGCTACTATGGTTGAAGGAAGTCTGGAAAGGTTGGAGGAGATGTAACAGTCGGTTAGATCTCATGGTTTGACTGACGCCACAGTTGTGAGGAACGAAGCAGTAGACAAAAGGCGCTAAGACAAGACATGCTGAACGACAGAAGAAATAACAGATTTGTCATGGGAAGAAATTACAGAACACTGCACTACAGGCATACAAAATACAGCACTAACATAACCCAAAGGAACATTCCAGCAGTCAGAAAAATGACAGGATAAAACAAGGACTTTTCCTGGCAGCTGAAATGCTCCTTGGGCACTCGACTGTGTGCCACACAAGTGGTACAGTTCACTGCCCCGTGTTGCCGTCTACGTCTGTGTCTGGAACACCCAATAACAGATTGTTATCCAACACCTCTACATTCATCCGACACTCGCTGCATTCTCGGAAAAGCCCATTTACAGCTTAAGACCTACAAGTGTTAAGTAACTACAAGTGTTCCAGGAAACATGCGGTAGTGGCCGAGTGCCAAGTTCACCTGATCTTCCACGTCCAGCGGGGTTGCCAGGGGTGACGGGAACTGGAGGTTGGTGAGGTCGGGAAGCGAGCCCGTGTTGTTGGAGATCGGGATGTGTGGGTGATTCGTCTCTTGTTCCGCTGACGGGTAGATACTGGACAACAGAGAACACAGCTGTTAGTTATTCCTGGAGAGTATTTGCAGACTCTCATCACTGGTTGTGAATAATAAACAACAAGCTGCTAGGGAGCCCAAACTAATAACATTTCTTCCCTGAACACAAGAGTGATCTACCATCTAAAATCCGCTGCAGTACCATCACAAGTTGCTAAGGGGCCGAAAATCTAATCATTTCAGGGTCTCAACAAGACCTACCCACCTACCATCATGTGTTTAATGACAATCCATCCAAAACTTCTTGAATTATGGTGGTAAACCACACACATACATTAAACAAATTAACCTAATATATGTTTCAGTACTGGTATTACCTGCTCCACAGTATATTTTCATCAATTATGGATTTATAAACATCACAATGTTGATGCAGGTACATGTTCTCATTGCTTGTACATACATGTACCTACAAAAATCCATTTGTCATCATAAAATCAGCATTTCTGCATTTCATGCAGACGTCTACTAGTTTACATTTTCAACTGTGAATAAAGGTCAACATTAAGCTCAATGTGAAAACCATGTCTAAGAGCTCTACAGCCTTATCACATAACAATCCAGACCAATGTTCTAGCCAGACTAAAATTTCTTTTCTCTCAATTCTGTTTGATGCAATATCCTGTTGAGTGCTGAACATGACAATCCTAGGAAAATCCCAGGAAAATTTTGAAGACCCTCTGAAATTCTATTTCCTGCAGTTTGAGGGGCAAATGTTGCTGGTAGACTAAGCTTACTTTAACAACATCTCTTTCCATATCTTTATAAGCCGATTTTTGTCCGTCAAAGGCAACAGATTTGGCAAACATTTTGTCTGCCATGGGCAGTAAAATTTAATCAATGGTCAGAAAGATAGACGCTGGCTACAACACTGATCCAGACTGTTTTACCTTTCAATCTGCCAACTTACCTTATCCCTGGAACTTCACAAGACTTTGGTCGCCCAGTCCCCACCTGCTGGTGCTGGAACAGAAATGTTTGTGATAGCAGATTAATGAGAATACAGTCAAACCTGCCAAGTAGACCACCTCTTCAAGAAGGCCACCTGGCCATGGTGACCACTTTTTCTGTCTCAAAAATTTTCCCCATTGATGCAAGCATCAAGCAACCTGTCCAAGGTGACCACCTGGCCAACGTGACCGTGACCACCCTGAGATGGGTCCGCTGAAGGCCCGATACCTGCCCATGATGACCACACCATTTTCAATCATGTTGATTATTGATGATAACTAATGAGACATGAAGAAACCAGCCAGTTTTCCTTGACTGCTGGATGATGTTTTTGTTCGAGGAAAATTGTTCCATGTGCCACCCTCCCCACATGCATTTACAGCATTTGACATTAGAATATCTCAACTTCTCAGCCTCAGCCATGTTGTGAGGTGACCCTCTTCAAGAAGACCACCTGTCCAAGGTGGCCACTTTTCTTTGGTCCCCTGGGTGGCCGGCTTGGACAGGTTTGACTGTACAGTCAAGCTTGCCCAAGCCACCCCCTCCATAAGCCGGCCATCTGGCCATAACAACGTTTTTTTCTTGGTCCTGATTTCTTTTTCCTTGCAGATGTACATTGTATCTGTAAGCATGTCTAAGCCGACCACCTGTCCAACGTGACCGCCACTATTTGGGGTCACACATGGCCTTATGATGACAGCATCATTTTCAAGAGTGTGGCAGAAAATGTTCTTTTGAACTGTAACAAACTAGCGAGAAATCTTGATGGAATCTGTGTTTGCACAATGTAAAATGACAGTCTTTGACAGTCTTTGCACAATGAAAAATGGTGCCAACTGGGTCACTTTGGGTCAATTGGGCAGTCTAACTCTAACGTAAAATAGGTGGGAATTTGGCTGCAGTTTTCTTATCTACCTTATCTTGTTGCCATGCTTTTTGTATAAGAGGACCACTTGTCTAAGAAGACCACTTTTCCTACTACCCCCCGTGCGTGGTCTTCTTAGATAAGTTTGACTGTAATTTGATAATAACTTGACATCATTGATGCACATAGAACAGCCAAGGTTTCAGCAGAGCAGTGAATGTCATCACTAAACAACTGTAATGTTTAGATACTGTACATTCAATTAAATGCATATCCCAATGTACAAGGCAAGCACAAATTGTTAAAGTCTGACAAACCTTTTTGGGGTCCCAGGGCTTCTGACCTAACTGTGGATCTAGCACATTGCCAACTGAAATAGAAAGAAACACAACATTAACTGAGATCAAACAATGAAAGCTTATCACAGTCAGGTGAATACATGTATGCGCCTTAGATCCCGTTCATACCAGACTTTTAAAAACCGGTTGAAACCGCTGCTATACAGACCCAGTACATGGACCAGTGCAGGTTAGGTGCAGGTAGACATCAGAAATACCTGCCCAACTCCAATTTTAGGCCACACCAATTTAATTTGTTGCTTCTCAAATTCGCCCTGTCCATTTTTTTTCTGATTTGCAAAAAAAAAAAAAAGATTTTAGGTTCTGAAATCTGAATCAACTGCTAGATGCTCAATGAAAGACATATTTTTGCCCCTACGGTTGAAGAAAGTCCCTTTCTTCCTAGTTGTTATAGTATTCCGATGTAACAATGCAACTTTGTGTCATTTAAAGTTCAAAATCTATTGTAAGTTTTAATCATAAACCAGTCTGGTATGTTGATTTCATGGCTCATAGTCATATCTCAACATTTCCAGCCTTCATGAGGTGCCTTGGTCTGTTTTTTTTTTCATCCTGTCGCTTCATATTTTTTCTGAAAAAATCCAACAAATGAAATTGGTGTGGCCTTACCTGCACTGACTGCATATGCAGGTGGTATTTGACACCCTGTAATTTCATGTTTGAAACGCTTTCACATCAAAGCCTCTCACTGATTGTCAACATGTTACGACATCCACCCTCTATCTGTAAGACCTGAAATCTCCTGACTGAGCCAGTTCAATACTGTTTATGTAGCGGTATCTAGGATACTAATGTCACGTGTACTGATCTTTTTTCTGTAATGCACACAGCATTCTAAAAACAGGCCGAGCCGAGGCGTACGTGTACTTACATCTGCGTACTTGCTGTGGGCTGCCTTGGTTGGGTGGATGGAAGGGGTCCTGTGGTGCAGGGTTCATCGCGCTCGTGTGTAGAGCCGAATCCGAGTTGGTTCTACAGAAAAACGACAAACAGCGCCATGTAGAACAGCCACACAACTGTCCCAGTTTGGAACGTGTAAGTTGTGGAGGCTACGTGTTAGGTAACTACTGGTGTCGTTCAGTTGGACGTTCTATCTCTGGCTGGGGGTTAGAAGGGGATAGCGATTATAAGAGTCCATTTGCTTTGCTTGCTTCGGCCGTGTGACTTGTGTCTGAATGTATATGTACTAATTTCTACAACTTTGGTTTAAGATTTACTAGCAGCACCCTCAGAAAAAAAAACAGTTCCTTTCAATTAGTTGTGGATAAAATCAATTCAGGTGTGCAAGGTCTATCACTGATTTAAAATATACATGGAAAGACTTTTGAACCTGATTACTATCTATATGATAATCCAAAAGGCAACTGTTTGTCACCATGCATAATTATGTTTAGTATATTCTTTTACCAGGAAATACATTCAATCAAAACCAAAAGTTATACCACACAGGTTCCATGTTCATAAGCTTCAAGCACATCCCAATTCATTTAAGAACTGTCCATGCACTGAACTTGTTAATATTCATGTTGGCGATACCTTTTGAAGCCATAGACTTTTGAGTCAGTGATTCTGGTTGTCAAATGAAAGATCAAGCTCCAGGTGTTAGTACTAAGTTACTAGCTCGGCCAAAGCAGTTAATTTATATCTTTAATTCTTCATCTGAGGATAGAAAATTATAATAAAAACAAACGTATCTTGATTACCTCAGCTATAATCAGTAACAGCATGCACACTTGTTTTCTTTCTTCACATTAATTTCAACATGTGACAACTAAATGAATAAAATGGTTAAGGCCTGTGGGTTAAGGTAGATACAGCAGTCTGGAGTATCACATGTCCTGAAAAGGCTCCATTACCTTAATGAAGTTAGCTTGCATGCATTATGTAACTGCATCTAGGGCCATATCTAACCAATTTGATTAGTTGGTTCTTGAATTTGCCCATTTCATTTTCTTAGATTTGCAAAAAAAAATATTCAGGTTCTGATTCAACTACAAAATGCTCATATTTTGGCCCAATGGTTGAAGAAAGTTGTTGTCTTCCTATTTGTTACAGTTTTCTAGTATCTATCAAATAATGCAGTTATTTGATTCAAAATACATTGTTTGAACCACAAACCAGCCTGGTGAGTTGACTTTGTGTGGCTCCTGTTATAGCCTTTGGGGCTACATATATTTTTTTTGCCCTGTTGCTTCATATTTTGTCTATAGAAATCCAAGAAACAACTAATTAAAATTGGTGTGGCCTGAGTTTTAAAAAATACTGAGTAGCTATGCAAACAACTTCAGACCATAATATTCAGAAGCATCCTGTCACCTTACTGCAACACTCCAAACTGCTGTTTCAACAAGACAGTACAACAGGACACCGAAAACCTTTCATCTGACAACCTCTTGTCACTGACCTATCCTGCATTACCACCGTCACATGGCCCAAGCAACAAGACAGACAAAGAATGATTTTCTGCCAATCACTGTTAACGTTAATATCAGCATGAACTGTCAATATCTTCACATGAACACATGACAGCCTGCCCATGTGAACAGTGTTGTTAGTTGACAGGTATACATTATATCCTCATCTATGTATATGATTATCTGTGTATACATGTAGTTATAAGCCACAAAGCTCATTTATCACTTTGTTCATAGATCACTGGAGTTTTTCTCCATTCAGAGATTATAATGATATACTTGATATATTCTAACTGATGGTAATCGAATGTGAAAATTTTGGACAGCGGTTTTAATGACTGTTAATTCTACTAACTACAAAATCCAGGAACCAAGTCATGAAACGAGTGTGGCATACAGCTTGGAGCAGCAAAGCAGCATGGGTAAGAACCATAGCCTGCCTTGTATACATCATGTACTGTAGCAAACCAACCTTAACATAGCTGACCCTGGCAACACAGGATGCAAATGGCTGGATAAAGCAGGGACAAATAAAGAGATGACAGGGAATTCAAAGCTTCCTAATGCTTCAGGAATCTAACATTTGGCTCATGCGTTGGTATGAAAAAATTAAAAACATATGATCACTTGCAACATGCAAATAAAAAAATTAAAGGTGACATTCTGTAATATTAGGCAGAACTGAAACATGGCTGACTTTTAAGGAATTGTTAACTCAATTGTCATTGTTATTGAGCAATCCAAAATACTGCTCTTTGATTCTAAATTATCAAATACCATACAATTACTTCAAAAGGGCATTTTACACAAATGCATTTTAATTCTATACATTCTCAAGTAATATCAAAGTACATTTTACAGATGTCACCTTTACAAAAAACATGACAAACACATTGGGGACTACATGCACAATGCACATGCCTTCATCACATTGATTATCAAATCAATTAATGCATTTACTCAGTGATATAATTCTCTACCAGTCCTGATATTGACATCTAAAGTATTAGTACATGTATTACAGTAATCCAGGTAACCAAGGTTAAATAATAACTCGAAAATTCACGATGAAAATTCTTGCAAGAAAAGGATTTGTCTGGTCTCATTTCAGCGGCAGAGGAGGGAACCTAATGGAATTTTCTTTCATCCAGCGGCACACGTCAGTTGGCCTTGACTTGTGTTGGTAGCTCATGTGTGTTATATTGGGGTGAATAACCGGGAAAGGTGTGCGCCACACATACACAAACACTCCCGCTACCTTCTTTACGAGAGGCTGTCAAACTCGAGGTGTACAAAATATCATTTTGAGGGGCGAATGCATGAAGATGTTCTCTTGTCGTACCAATAAATTGTTGCGAATGCTGCGTCTACTTTCCATTGCCTTCATTTTATGACAGTTTATATGCTAGCTGATCTCAGCTCATAATTACTTCACATTTCTCCTTAATAGTCTTTAATAGTCGAAGCCATTGTGTTCAAACACCGGCATATACATTATGGTAAAATATTACGTGTCAAGTTGAAGCGGCCACTATTTTCTCTATCAGATACTGTAAGTCTACAAATTTCCGCTGTATATTTAGATTCGCGGAATTCGCGGGGACCTCTGTACCGCGAATCTATTTCCCCGCGAATATGTTTTGCGTAAGTGCGCCCCCCTCCCCACATGCATTCACGACGGTAAGCGAAACACAAACACACGCAACAAACACAAATCACTGCAAATCAACTCTGTTCTTAGCAAATGTACGTATGTTGAGTACCAATTTTTTTAAAAGTTATACTGATGTCAAAAAATTATAATATTATGAGACACCGAATCGCGATACTGCGGCACTGGCCGTGTCAAACGTGCACCGCCGGACAAAAATCTGTGTGTGCTGAGCGCCGGCCATGCGCGCCCGGACGCTTGAAAATTGCGGGCACATCGGGCATATCTACAAATATTTTGATGAAAAATATAACTGCTGGTACCTGGGAAATGTTAGTTGATTCTCTTTTGTGCCCTGCTTTCCGGGCGTTTTTTCTTCTTCTTGTTTTGCTGGATAGAAACGCTACCGTGGGGCGCTACAAAACCGAAAGCGATCTTTGCATACTTCCGGGTTCAAAATCTCGCCGAAGACGGCATAAATATTCTTAGTAATATATATTTTCCCTAAAGATTCTTTCGATTATGCATTTCTTCACTAGAGTATCGATGTGTAGTCGTGGAAAATAGCGTTTTAGCGCTTATTTCCGAACAAAGAAAATTGTTTACACGTGCGTCAGATCGATCGTCAGCTTTACCGCCGGCAGTCTCGCGCGGTGCACGAAACAAATTTTTGCGCCGCATTTTAGGATATAAATGCCGGAACACGAACTTTTATTATTCTAAATACACACTTTACAAATTCTTCTTTGAAAAATAGCCAAGGAGAAATCGCGAATCTAAAAATACCGCGGATTGTCCATTTTCCCGAAACCGCGAACTTTAGGCCCCGCGAATCTAAAGAGACTTACAGTATCACAATTTTCAATGGCTCAATGAATTTCAAGTTCACATGAAGTCCAAAGTAGTGCCAGAGATATAGAGCATCTGCCTTATTTTCCTCAAGCTACACACAAAAGTACAAGTTCAGAGCCTGGTTCCACGAAGACTGCAGGTGTTTCCCTGAAAATTTGGTTAGATATGCACATAATGCAGTCCCCTTCCTTTCCCACGGCATTTGGTAGCCTGACCGTGATGTTCCATGTTACCAAGAAATTTATAAATATTCTATGAAGCGGCCAAGACCTTGGGCATATCAAAAAAACATACAGGATCATCCACATTGGTTCCCATTCCATAATTTGACTTGAACATGGATTCTTTCAAATTTAATTTTTACCTACATAACACATCATGGCTCAATTTGCCAAAGTTCTCAGTTGATATGTGCAGATCTTTATTGCACACACATATGTGATGCAAAAGGAACCCAGGGGTTCAGTTTGTGCATCTTGGAAATGGCAAGACCTGCTTTTAAAGACGGACTAACCAACGGTGCCCTGGTTAAAAGCTGCATTATGTAACATTTAATTCAGGACGATATAAAAAAGGAAATTTTCTGGTCATTTCTTTACAAAGTAAGTTGAGTACAGTCTCCATTGCCAATACAGTAAGTGCCATTCAGGAGTAGGTGCCAAAACATGATGCTTTATGAGTATGTTTAAAAACTAGAAATACAACTATCAGCCATGTTTGTTTACATTTTGGTAGTTTCTGGTGGCACCACAAACTGCGTGCTCCTCGTGTGGGTTGTTTTAGTGCCAATCATAAAGAATAATTGCACAAAGATGTTGAAAACAGGAAGTATATTACATTGACATGAATACTTTTTAAACAAAATATTTTAATCACATATTTTTGTTACATAGTGACACTTTAAATGGCTCAGTCAGGGCATAACTTATCCGGTTCCAGCCGCACAGCCATTAGTAAGTGTTGTTATTTATACATATTGCTTGGCAACAATGTGAATTAGGTACTTGTCACAAAAGGGTGGGCGGCAGCCTTGCGTACAATAAGTATAGAGACATTATAACATAGGTAGTGTTTTGTTGTACCTATTAAGGCCACAGCAAGTAAATTTTATGGATGACATCCTCCGTAGACTCCAAATCTAATGCGAGCGGGCAAGAAAAAACAAGGCAGGGTCCCTACATTTAAAAATTTTTGACTCCATCATTGTAAAATGGTTTTGATTCAGTGGGAACATCACATATACACAGCCAGCATCACATATCACTGCATCAAAGTAAGAAACAAAACATTAAATCAGAGCCTTTTCTTGTCTCCTCTCTTCATAGTTATGTGCCATCCACCTTCTGACATGTCAACAGACATCTTTGCCCATTTTTGGCATGTTGACCACTGTCAGAAGGCAACAAAATTTCTTGGTTTTTTTTTTCCAAAATCAGGCAAAAATATATTCGCGCGCTGATGTCATCCATAAAAATTACTTGCTGTGGCCTAACCAGGATAAACCATGATGCTAGGTGGGTAGAAAAATATGCATAGTTCCATTTTTAAGAATTCACTCGATAATCATAATGTTTATGTTAAGGTTATACTTAAATGTATCCAATGCAATTTCAGGATAGCAAAACTGGAAATATTCTTAATACTGCAATCTGTATGATATTGACACATACTGTCCCACATTAGCAAATTTGCATCAATATTCCATATTCAGAGCATTTAAAACTGCCTGAGAAACAAGTCCCAAAATGAATCCCACATTTTCTGGTTCGTGTCAAAACAAGTGCTTCTGCAAAAGCTGACCATTTTCGCCGCTTACAGGCTTACAGTTTTTACGAACATTTTCCCCATCCTAGCATTTCAATTTACCTAAGTTATATAAATGGTTCTAGTTCTCATCAACATTGTATATAATGAGAGAACATGCACTTCTATATTTCAACTCTTTAAGTTTAAAACATTACAAAAATCAAGTATATAACAGTTTATAACCTGTTTTCTCTCTTTTAAGA
>NW_017804387.1:136102-204953 GCF_001625305.1 Branchiostoma belcheri
TTCAGTTTGTGCATCTTGGAAATGGCAAGACCTGCTTTTAAAGACGGACTAACCAACGGTGCCCTGGTTAAAAAGCTGCATTATGTAACATTTAATCAGGACGATATAAAAAGGAAATTTTCTGGTCATTTCTTTACAAAGTAAGTTGAGTACAGTCTCCATTGCCAATACAGTAAGTGCCATTCAGGAGTAGGTGCCAAAACATGACGCTTTATGAGTATGTTTAAAAACTAGAAATACAACTATCAGCCATGTTTGTTTACATTTTGGTAGTTTCTGGTGGCACCACAAACTGCGTGCTCCTCGTGTGGGTTTAGTGCCAATCATAAAGAATAATTGCACAAAGATGTTGAAAACAGGAAGTATATTACATTGACATGAATACTTTTTAAACAAAATATTTTAATCACATATTTTTGTTACATAGTGACACTTTAAATGGCTCAGTCAGGGCATAACTTATCCGGTTCCAGCCGCACAGCCATTAGTAAGTGTTGTTATTTATACATATTGCTTGGCAACAATGTGAATTAGGTACTTGTCACAAAAGGGTAGGAGGCAGCCTTGCGTACAATAAGTATAGAGACATTATAACGTAGGTAGTGTTTTGTTGTACCTATTAAGGCCACAGCAAGTACATTTTATGGATGACATCCTCCGCAGACTCCAAATCTAATGCGAGCGGGCAAGAAAAAACAAGGCAGGGTCCCTACATTTAAAAATTTTTGACTCCATCATTGTAAAATGGTTTTGATTCAGTGGGAACATCACATACATACTGTATACACAGCCAGCATCACATATCACTGCATCAAAGTATGAAACAAAACATTAAATCAGAGCCTTTTCTTGTCTCTTCTCTTCATAGTTATCTGCCATCCACCTTCCGACATGGCAACAGACATCTTTGCCCATTTTTGGCATGTTGACCACTGTCAGAAGGCAACAAAATTTCATGTTTTTTTTCCCCAAAATCAGGCAAAAATATATGCGCGCGCTGATGTCATCCATAAATATTACTTGCTGTGGCCTAACCAGGATAAACCATGATGCTGGGTGGGTAGAAAAATATGCACAGTTCCATTTTTAAGAATTCACTCGATAATCATAATGTTTTGGTTACCTGTATTTTGCATGGACATCAATAAACCAAAACCTTCTTCGTTTAGTGGTCATTATTCTGTACTATCCATCTTGTATATCTGCTGATCTGTTTTAGAACTGAAATTTTGGAACTGTTTTGGAACAGAATTAGTCTCTGCCACTGAACAAACACAGCATATAAAGGTTATATATGCTGATGGCTTTGCATGGGACATCCTTTGCCTGTATACAAGACGATCACTTTCCCTTTCTGGTTTTTACGTCAACCAACTCTTCAATCATGGATTTAAACAATAATAGACAAGGCTCAAGAGGTTATACTTAAATGTATCCAATGCAATTTCAGGGTAGCAAAATTGGAAATATTCTAAATACTGCAATCTGTATGATATTGACACATACTGTCCCACATTAGCAAATTTGCATCAATATTCCATATTCAGAGCATTTAAAACTGCCTGAGAAACAAGTCCCAAAATGAATCCTACATTTTCTGGTTCGTGTCAAAAAAAACGGCCCAGGATCCTACCAGTAACTAAGTTTCAGCATCACAACTTTTGGCAATTTTGCTCCATGAATATTAATATACATTGTGATAGTATTGTTTCAACTTAGGTTATGAATGTAAGTGACTCATTTCTCATAAGTATGGTTGGTGAGCCCACAAGGTACACACCCAATTTGTGGTGCCACCACAAACTACCAGAATGTAAACAAACATGGCCGGAAGCTGTGTTTCAAGCTTTTCAATACACTCGTAAAGCACCTAAATATACATATTTTGACACCTCCACTTTCTGAATGGCACTTATGTTGATTGAACTTACTTTGTGATAGAATGGTAGAAAAATTTACATTTTGTATCGTCTTAATGTTACGTAATGCAGCTTTAAAGTTATGCATCACAAGAATCTGCATCTTCACACAGTGATATCAATACAAGTGTAGAATGAGAAAACAGGTGCCTACCTCCTCCAGTTGGTGTCCGGTGGAGATAAATAATGGACTCCTCCATACCGAGGGCTGTCCATGTGATCAGGTGTTAAGGTGTCAACATATCAAGCTTCAACGATAAACACAGCATAACATATCGCGCTCTATGATTAAAAGAGAATGTAATGAAAAGCAATAGCTAGGCATAAGCAAGTGAACATTCAATACAGTTCTTTTCATAACAACATTTCTACTGTTACCTTTGTATGGTGGGATGATATGCCTAGAGCAGCCACCTACAGTCAAATCTCAAATACATACATATAAATGTACTGTAAATTGACTTAACTTCACTTGTAGAGCTTGAAATACCCATATGAATATGCAGGCTAGTGCAGGTAAAATTGGAGCTGTGCAGGTATTTCTGATGTCTACGTGTACCTAACCTGCACTGGTCCAAGTTTACATACAGATACAAATGTACATGGATTTTCTTTTGTTGAATTGACTGTTATTACAAATGAATACTGTATAAAGTACAGAAATAAACGGTTTCTAAACTGTTTTTTGTATGATCCTACATTCTAAATGATGAAGGTAACATTTGCCTGCAGCTAGAGCTGCGTACCGGTTCACTGGACTTGGATCCGGACTTGTAAGAATGTTTACGTTCAAGTCCAAAAAAACCTAAAAGTCAAGAACTAAGTCCGGACTTATTACCATAAAAGACCATTTCACATACCCCTTTTATTTCCAAACCACCTAAAACCTTCTGTAGATTGCAAAATCTTTGCTGCAAAATGAAGAAAACATTGCCATCGGGCATTGTCAAGTACCGGCCGCCATGTTAAGTTTCACCCAGACAACATCGCAAGGTTGGGAACATGCAATTTTGTATATGTCATGGGTTTAGGTCCAGACTTACAAGTCCAGAACTGAACCTAAACCTCTGGACTTGAATCCGGACCTGAACCTAAATTTGGGTTTAGGTATGCAGCACTACCTGGAGCGCAAAAAAAAGGAATTTCGAGCCCTGTCATCACAGCACCCAAAATTCACAGCTTGCCAAAAACCAAGGATTTGCAGTTGAAACAATAGTGCTTAGTGGCAACACAGTAAAAATGCCAGGCATCTTAATGAGATTGATGAGTTAAACAGCAAAACCTGTGTATCAAAGAACATTTTGAACATCATTACTAATACTAGGTGTACATTAACTAGTACAAACTATTCTCAATGTGTAAAAACGGTTAAACTGGTTCACTCCCTAACAGTTGGCAGCATAACAATGCAAGACTTAATAATATTTAGCTGTACGTTAAGAAAGATACCATGTATATGTAATCTGGCATACATGGTCATTTATGATTTGGATACTGAAGCAAAAGTCAGCTATATGCTGAAACTGATATTTGTGAGAAAGCCTAAAGCCTATCTGTTAATAACACAGAACATACGCAACCGATTTAATACGAACATTGAAGAGTTGTCAGTGCTATCAGACAGTCTGACAATCAAATCACACAAAGTATGAAACTTTGGGCAGATAGTGTGTTATCAAGTTCATGTAACACAACTACATCAGATATGGATTGATACAAGAGACGGGAATAGTCATCCATCAAATGGAAATTTCATCAGTCAGCTTATACTTTGGCAGGAAATAGGAATAACAGGATATCCAACAGGATTGTCATGTTCAGGTTCAATTCTGCAACATCATAGTGACTAAAGCTGTGAGTGGAGAATTCATCCTGTCACTGCGTACTGAGAGCTTAGTAGATTTTATATTGTTATACTCTAATCAGTTATGATGCTGAAAGGAGGCTTTGGCAATTTTTGACAAAGCATGATCTTACAAGCTAACATTTCATACAGTCTGACAGCACAATTTTAATTATTCAAACTGAAGTTTGTGACAAAAGGACTTGTAGCTACGGGCAATCTCTGTTGTACTAAAGCGCCTGTGTGGACACTCTCCAAATCTCCATTTGTTTTATGGCACAGAAGACAGCAGGTGGCATCTTAAGAACTGCAAAGTCCCTCTCAAATGTGCCTTTCAGATTTCTGGGAAACCATTTGGTATAAAGATGTACCAGGTGCAAGAAATCCGTGTTATCTGATCTGGATTTTTATTGTCTGAAGTCTTGGCTGTACTGGCAGCGTTTTCGTGACAACCTTAAGCTTGTGTTTTGTTTCTATGATTGCATGTCAGAATACCCATTTCATTTTTTCTCCACCCTAACAATCCTGATAAGGTCTTCCTAGGTTCCTGATTTTGCCTGGTAAACAGTATAAAAGTGTCTGTTTCAACACTATCAGCTTAATTCTAGCTTTTGCAAGGAACATGGTAGTTGACAATTTTTGTTAAGGTATCCAATGCAATTTCAGAGCAGTGAAACAAACAATACTAAGTATTCTGGATGAGGAAAGCTGTCTGATATTCACATTTACAGCAGTTTCTTAGCATACTTTTGGCATCAATTCATATTCCAAGTGTTTGAGATATCCCAAAAACAAGCACGGCCAAAAACAAAACCAGCCTGCGATATGAAACAAGCAATCATTTGTCATCAGCGACGTCACATTTTTCCTTACAGATATCAGGATGCTATGGATAGGGTTGCTTCTACTTAGGCCACACCGATTTCATTTTATGGATGACATCTTCTGAAGACCCCCAAACTAGTGCGCACGGGCGAATAAAAAAAATTCCGGCCAAAAATAAAAATGATAGTAAAACACAAGAATTCAAAGCTGGTATTGTGAATTCTTGACAGTACTTAGCGACGTATATGACAAGACGGCACATGCTGGCACGTACTGAGTTCTTGAGTCGTGGAGCTTTGAATTCGATAGCCTGGGTGCTCAGCTCCATTTTGTCGCTAACTACCATGGACTACCCATGCCTAGAGCCAGGCCAGAGCCTCGGTGGAGGTGATCTTTTTTTGTTTTGAGGGCGACAGTCGAAAATCAATGCGCGCGGATGTCATCCATAAAATTAAGTTGGTGTGGCCTTACTACATGTATGTTTAAAAAAATTATCACAAAATTGACTTTTAAAAGTAACTTTTAAGGCCCCGAAATTGCTTTGGATGGCTTTAACAAGACATACTAAAGGTTGAATAAGTAGAGGAGTTACCTTAATGGTAAGGCTACCTTACATAATGGTAAGGCTATACATCATAAATCTATGCTGTACACTCATCTACACAGATGTAGTGTACGTACTGAGGTTTTTCCATGAAAAATGATAAAGCAAATACTCAAGCCAGTGAGTGACTAACCAAGATCATTGGGATACAAAACAGTAAGTGGGATCTACATGTACATGCAAAATTGGGTGGGATGATGGTGTTTGCCGTTGGATTTGTATCAGGTGTATTTATTTTCATGGAGAAATGACACTGATTTACTGAATTCAATATACTCATAATACTGTAACAGCATAAATTCCTCATCCAAATTTTGGCAGTAGTGAAGTTTAGTCATCAACAAGAAAATATCACGACACAAGGTAACTACTCTACTATCCAGTTTGAAAAAAACTATAGACATAAAAACATGAGAATATATCTTGACAACCATATGGCATTAATTTAGCATAACAGGCTTTAATGTAACTAACTCCATTACTGCCATAGCTAGAGGTAAATCTATTTCAATGTTCTCTTTCAAGACTTATTTCTTTCATCCAATCTTTGCCACGAGATAATGAACTCCCCTGACAACAGTTCCGTTGATACAAGAACTACATAATAATCCAGGTACAGGAAAGGCAATGATGGGAAGTTATCTCTGAGGCAACACCAATTTAATTTCTTGGTTAATGGATTTTTCTAGAAAAATAATGGAGCGGGTGGGCAAAAAAAAAAACAGGCCTAGGCATCCTATCATGGCCCCAAATGGTACGATAGGAGCCATGAAGTCAACACACCAGGCTGGTTCAAAATTTAAACAATGAATTTTGAACTTCTAATGATACCACTGCATTGAAAGATGGAATAACTAACAACTAGGAAGAAAAGGACTGTTTTCAACTGTTCTGGGCAAAGTATGAGCATTTTGCAGTTGACCCGGATTCTGATTTTTTTTTTTTTTGCAAATCAGAAAAAAATGAAGCGGGCAGATCCGTTAACCAAGAAATTAAATTGTGCTGTATGCAATTTTGCACCTTGCCTGACACATGCCTACAGTGAGAGGCATATCAGTCCTTGTTAAAGCAGGGCTCGAAATACTTTTTCTGCAGACCAGCACTGGTGCAGCTAACATTGAAAATTACCTGCGCCAGACAAATTTTACCTGAACCACTTAGACTGTATTAAGTATAATACTAATAATTGTTCAAAAAGTATTACCATTATTGCTTTTATACTTCATGGGTTGTCACAGTCAATACAGCATATAAAAATCTACATACACTGTACACCTAGATGTATAATATAAAGCTGGTACATGCCATAACATGGACCAGTACAGGCTAGGTGCAGGCAGACATCAGAAATACCTGCACAGCCCCAATTTTACCAGTAACAGGGTTGGACAAGTTTTAAAAAATCCATTTGCCCTATTGGGCAAGTACATGGACATCTCCACTTGCCCGAACCAACTTTTCACTTGCCCAAAATAAACGACATTTTTATATGCATTTTCACTACCAGCAAGAAAACTATTTTCATTTTAGAGTTATCAAAATAAGGTGGTTTGAGACTTAATATAATATCATTATGGCCAAATCATGAGTAATTTTGCTCCAAACACCATAGCGGATATACTTCGCATCCCAAAAATTTACTTTCCCAATCGGGCAAGTACAGGGGGATATTTACTTGCCCGAACAGTACTTTTACTTGCCCTGGGCAAGTGGGCAATAGGACTTGTGCAACCCTGAGTAACCTGCACTACGGTGCATATGCACCGAATATTTCATGCCTTGCATAACATTGCTAATTGTTAATATAAAATATATTGTATAATTGTCATTATACAATATCGTCTTTATTTCTTTTGGCCTTGTAGTAGTTCTATCTGCTGTCAGGGTCTGCTGTTATGTCCATGTAATTTGCATGTCAGTGTACTCTTGTGGGTTTGTTAATTATTATTGTAGCCTGTTTCTAAAAATAGGTTCTGAGCTAAACAACATTCCATGTGTACCTGGCTAGAACATGACAAAGACTGGCTTTTTGCGTATTTTGTGATCAGAAAAGGACAACAAAGAGAACAATGGGGGAAGTTTTTCACCAAAATCAATGTGCATCACTTGTCAACAACTCACTCAAACGTTTGCCAATAGTCACACCAGCTATTCAACCAGTAAAATAATACTAATTTTCAACTTAAGAAGTGTTGTGATTCATTCTTGTTTTGATAAAGACATCTTTCTTTCTTGCAAGTTGTTGTTTTCACTTCATGACTAAGCTTACAAAGCCTGGCATTAGGAACAAATTGATTTTGTATATGAATCAGTAATACTACACTAATACTAATACTTACATTTACATCAAATACTGGGTGCATATGCAGGTTAGTGCATGTAAAGTTGGGGCTGTGTGGGTATTTCTGATGTCTACCTGCAGCTAATGGGTACTGGTCCCACAAGTATATATAGGTGTATATGGATTTTCATTCGTTGCATTCATTGTTACCATAAGAAATACATGGCAATGGTTTCTGAACAACTTTTAGTATGATCCATATTTCTCAAAGTCTGAATTTTCAATGTTACCTGCACCAGTGCAGGAAGCAGAAAAAAGTATTTTGAGCCCTGCACACCCAATCATTACTTTACATGTCACAGGTTAGTCCAACTATCATTTTTTACCAATCAGGGCTCGAAATACTGGGTGCATGTGCACCGTAGTGCACCCAAATTTGGAGCTGTGCACCCAATTTTTTCCTGTGGGTGCACCCGAATATTTTGGTAGGTTTATGTATGTAAAGATGTTGAGTGTAGTGTGCAATGTTCTTTAACATCTAAGAGTAGAAAAATAATATGATCATTGTTACGGTACTTTTCTTGAGAAATGAAACATATAATCAATTTTACATTCTACTTAGTATGTTATATGGTGCACCCAAAAATGTTTTTGTGCACCCAATTTTTTAGGTTGGGTGCACCAGTGCACCTATTGACAAAAATGAATTTCGAGCCCTGCCAATGAAGCATCCATCCCTCATTGACATGTAAGTAATAAGACTACAGATTGACAGGTTGACAATAGTTAGTAAGAACCAACATCTGACTTCACAGACTTTCAGGCAATTATCAACAATAATGCCATACACTGTAAGCAACTGTCAATATACATTCACTGTACACTATTACAACAACAAGTCCACATACACTCCAGTAAACAAAATACATTTTTGAAAAGATTAGGAATAAAATATCTTGTCCAACTTTTACTCCACAACTCTCATCAAAATGGGGAAAAAGACAAGAAAATCCTTTTTTTTTTAATTTTTCAGAAACTAAATGCGAAAGGGGCTTCATAATTCAGGTTCAGACATTTAGCATATGCCAATATGTTCATCTGAATCCTTCTACTAGGAATAAAATTTACAAAAGATGACCGTATACGTAGGTAAAAACACAAAGCTCCTCAACCCTGAAGTGTGTGACTTTGCCATGTCTCCAGCTTGGTGGGGTCTACCAACAGAGTTTTAGAGCTCTGGCCAAGTGAGCTGACTCTAGGAAAACAAGTCAGCACCTGAAGTGCCAAAAGATATACATCAAAGCACTACAGAGCCTACACAGGGGGAACCTCCAAACTCACCACATAAATCTCACAGCACAGTTAAAGGCACCCAACGCAATTTTAGGACAGTAAAACTGGATTTTCACAATTTTCTGGTCATTTCTTAAACAAAAATCAACCCTATCCTATACCATCATTTTTACTAATATCTGTGATGCAAAAATGGCATTTCGGAAAACAGTTGCTTGTTTTGTATTGTAGGCTGACTTTAGCTATTATTGGTGATACCCAAAATTGAAGAGAATCCTCGTGAAGCTTGTTTTCAAATGCTCAAAGTATTAAAAAAAAACATGGCTAAAATGTGCTAAGAAATTGCTATAAACATAAATATCAGAGAGATTTCCTTGTTGAGAATATTTATTTTTTTTATTTTGCCTCACAGAAATTGCATTGGATGCTTTTGACTTGCAAATACCGAACTGCTTTGAATATATGGCATGAGTTATCTTACGACTTGTCTGCAGCAATACAGGGCTAAAACTAAAAGAATACTTCAACAGGTATAACTACTACGGCTTTTCTGCCCTCAGGCCAAGAGTACCAGCTTTTTCAGAGCAATAAAAGAACAGTGTATTCCAAAAATGGGCATTCACCATATGCAAACTGTGAAGTCATGAATAGTTACAATCATTAGTAGTACAACAATATTATTTTTGTTACTTTCCAACTTGAAAAGGGACAACAAGTTGCAAAATTCAAGCCTCAGCTGCCAGTGAAGTGACCTTGGTTTATAAAGTGTGAAAAAGGCACCACCTACACATTTCTTACAAGATCATAGGATATTCTACAACAAGTTCTACCAAGTTCTGGCACCGGCAAATGAAAATGCTGACATGATTTGACGGACGTCAACCACAAAGCCACAGCATCTTGCCTTGCATTATATGAGCATGGTCTCCATAACTCTGCCTATCTGCTGCTCAATTTGACATTTCCTTCAAATCTACCATAGCTGCTTGGTAAGAACAATGCGTAGGAGTTCCCCCCCAAAAAAAAAATGAGACATTGGCAAGCAGAGCATGGATTACATCAAAAGGTGAAGCCACACAATTTAATTTGTTGCTTCTCACTCAGATCACCCTGTGCATTTTTTTCTGATTTGCAAGAAAAAAAATGTTCTAAATTAACTGCAAAATGCTCAATGAAAGACATATTTGGGCCCAACTGGTTGAAAAAAAAGTCCCTTTCTTCCTACTTCTTTAAGTTTTTCAATGTAAAAATGCAATCTTTTTATTAAAAGTTCAAAATCTATTGTTTTGATTATAAACCAGCCTGGTGTGTTCACTTCATGGCTCATATTGTAACATTTCTGGCTATCATGGGGTGCCTTGGCCTGTTTGTTTGTTTTTTTTGTTTTGCTTTTTTTATTTTGTCGCTTAATTTTTTTTTTTTAAATCCGAGAAACAACAAATTAAATTGGTGTGGCCTGACTACTGGAAATTGAAACAATTCTTTATTTCCCCAAAATGTGGATGTGACGCTGTGGATGTGACGCTGACTCCAAATAGGAACCTCACAACACACTGACAACGGTTATGCCTCTAGGCAACAACTATCTCTCGCCACATGACCTTTGGCACTCACCGTCAAAATGGATTTGTCAGTTACAATATAGAAGAAAGACTTGTGTTGAAAAAAGAAATTCAAATACGACGGGATGGTACAACCTAACAAAAAAAATTACAAAACCAGTTGCATGACCAAAGAAAAAAAGTATGCCATGCCACCTATGAACAGAAACAAAACTACAAAGCCATTGATGAAAAAGTCAATAACAAACACGGACAAAATTGGGTGTTTATATTTTTCTAGCTACCAAACCTGAAACTCAAGAAACACTAGGACTGTCTGCTTTTCAATCAGACGCTGCAATGCAAAAAGTGAGACACTGCAACAAGTCAATGGTTGTCCCTGATAACAATGTGACTTACATACTTTGCATATGCACCTACCAAATTAATTTTCCTCATTGCAATATCAATATAGTGAAAAAATTATAATTTTGAGAAGTTAACGTTCTATCTGCAGCATATCCAGAACAAGTCCACCTGATGCAAATATCAGCCCCTTATCAGCAATATCAGGTCATATAATATGTATGATTGAATATATATGCAAAAGTACTGTCGTCACCTAAGTGGTATAATAATGGAAGTATAAGTTAACTGTCAATAACTGTAAAGAACCGTATAAATCATTCAAAGCCCTAGATTGGCATAATAATTCATATAAATGTACTGGTCTTGGCCATAAATGTGTAATTACTTAATCAGTTAATGCACACATGAATATGACATTTCAGTAATTGAATCAAATACTGAAGTTTCCCATACCACATGACAACAAAGTCATGTTTTGCTATCTAAATGCTCTCAGAGTCTCAAATTTTCATGGATTTCCTTCTTAAAATCATTAGAAAATGGAGGTAATCTTGTCAGCTAGACGGTATTCTCTTGATTCTATTTTATCTGACATACAGTAAAAGGTGAAATCAACAAATTTGGTCTTTAAAAAAGGAGGTAAATGTACTTCTACTTTGAGACATTTACTGTCAAAAACAAAGGCTGACACCATCATAAACAAGGGAAATTCATGAAGGATTTAATCCTAAGTATCCATTCAAAAGATGAATGTGTACAAGAAGGTTGCAGTGTGCATATCCTCACTTACATGTCTCAACACATGGGCCATGACATGAAGAATGGATACTGCTTCATTCTTAAAGCCTGTAATTAAAGGAATGACATCAACCAGTGTTTACACAATTCACCTGTCTGTACTGTCAACACATACCAATTGTGCTTTTTTTGTGTTCCTCATATATCACCAATTTGAGGGTAATACCGTCTCAAATGGAGGCGAAACCACAGGTTTCTGCTAAAAATAAACAGCGGCGGGTACTATGAATAATGCAGGCTATTACCAGGCTCACCTAGAGTGATGAACTCACAGATAGTGGAAGCCCAGCACAAACATGGCCATACCCAGGGGACAAATCATTTACTATCTGGTGTTATACTTAGGCCCTTTTTGTTTACCAATCCCTGACCATTAGTAACATATTCACAACAATGCGGGCAGACAATCAAGACACGGGCAGTGAGAGTCATGACTTTCCATGTGCGGTGTACCTTACATGTTGTTTGTGATTCATATTCTTTGTGGTGAAATAAATAAAGAGGCCATAATCACTGGGGCAAATGTCAACCACGCAAACCATGAAAGTAAATTCCAATCTCATAGAGGTTCTGTTAGTTGTCAATGAGTGTCTGTCCAAATGCTACTTTGTTAGTTTGTATCCAAAAATCAATTACTACTAGTATCACTAAAGACAAAAGGTCTTGTTGTTTTTTGACAGTATGGCCACAGCAATTTAATTTCTTGGTTAACGGATTTCTCTACAAAAATAATGGAGCGGGCGGGCGAAAAAAATAAATAAATAAAAACAGACCTATGCATCCTATTATATTCCAAATTGGTACGATAGGAGCCATGAAGTCAACACACCAGGCTGGTTCAAAATTTAAACAATGAATTTTGAACTTTTAATGATACCATTGCATTGAAAGATGGAATAACTGTAACAAGTAGGGAGAAAAGGACAGTTTTCAACTGTTCAGGGCAAAATATGAGCATTTTGCAGTTGGTTCTGAATTTTTTTTTGCATATCAGAAAAAAATGAAGCGGGCGAATCTGTTAACCAAGAAATCAAATTGGTGTGGCCTATGGGGTAATTTTTTCTCAACTGGCTACCAGCAGTGAAGGGTGCAGGCATTATTCAGATCCTACAATTAGTACAAAGAAACTTGACCCTTAGCAGACCCAGAAAGTGAGATAAAAAATTACGTGTACCTTTTAAAGAAAGACTGTAAACCTGTCATACACTTCAACAAACATTCTTCAAACACTCTTACCAGACTAGCCGTGTGAGTCAAGGTTTCGTTTAGCTATTCCAGGCATAGGTCAGGTTTAGTATCGCTGTAAGATAGAATAAAACCGATTTATAGGGAACTTAAAAAGTAATGACGTGAAGAATATCTATCAACTCCAGTTACAGGACGGTAATCATATCAAAGCATTCATGTAGAAAAAAACTCCCTACCAATCCCATATACAGTGGCTCTTTTTCCCTGATGAGATTTCCAAGCTGGTTTATATGGTGATTAAATAGCTTTAACCTGAGAAATTTGGCTTCAAATTTCTCCACCTGGATTTAATATTTGGAATATGGAATATGTATTACAGAAACATTGTTAGGAAAACAGACAAAACCTAACATGGAAAACAGCTACCATTTTCATGGAAAGCAAGCTAACACTTTTGCAGAAAAAACATATACCGATACATGATACACAGATCCATAGAAGTAGAATGCAAAGAACAAACCTGTACAGATTTTTTTTGCAGATTTTCCTTCATGTATGCCATGAATCTTCAGTATCCATACTATCTAGGGTAGACTGCCGTGTATTGTTGTAGGGATGACCTGAGCGGATTAGTACCTGAATGTACAATTATGTTTTCACAGGGGAAGACAATACACTCTACCGTGGTGCTTTGTGAAATAATGAGCTATTGTTTTCACACAAAAATGCAGGGGGGCGGTACGTAAATTGAGGGGATTGTCATAATTGTCTTGTAAATCATTTGTGTTGCAATTATGGGCGGTGCTAAATTGAGGTCATAGGTGTGCAGTAATAAAAATACACCCACCCACATTAGCACCTGGACAAGATAGATGTACACATACCTCACATGGTGAGCAAGTCGCATCTTCACCACTCAAAGGGTAATAAAAACAAACCACTCAACCCTCCAACAGCGGTTCTGGAGGTCCGGGAGCTACAGGAGGGACGTTGTGGTTGTAGGAGAGGTTGTGTGTTGGGTTAGAGGGTGTGACTCGGAGGGGGTTGGGACACAACAACAGGACACAAACCAACAAGACTCGAAAAGGATATCTGCCTCTTTTCAAACGGTGCCAGTCTGTTGCGGTGTTGAGCTGCTAGCATGCGGGACCTGTCAAAGCCGGGCCTTCGGTCCACGAACCCCGGCTGGGCTCCGCGTTTGATGTCTTCTAAGCTGTGCAGGGCGCCCTGGGCCGGGAGAGAGCAACACAGAACAGGAAGCGGCGTCAGAACAACAAGCTGCCCCAAACAACTTGCACAGAAACGACACTTACGCACTGCGGGGCACGGGCACACGCCGAGCTACACGGACCTTAACGTACCTGTAAATCAATGGCACCGGTCCCTATCTGGTTGACGTTCGGCAGGGAACCGCCACGGTATGCTCCGAGAGCCTGTGCCATCTGCATTTTCTGGTATTGCGCCTGGAAAGAGAAAGAGACAGAGGAGCGCCATCATGGGGGAGGGCGCACAGGAGAGAGCGTTACGAGAAGACTATACTTTAAGGACGTGACCTGGGAATTAGGACTTACCCCAGCACTGGCTCTTGTAGCGCCACTCACTTCCTTCATGATCTGCTCAAAAGCGGCCGTCTCTTCGGCCTGCTTTTGGTTGTGGAGCGCGATTTTTTCACTGAATTTGCGTGGGTTCGCCATGATGGCCGCCCTGCGACAGAGCACAAGCTGTGTTGTCATTCAGGCGTCGTGGGGGGTCACAAGGTTTCTGGCCAATCAACGCCAAGGACGTGCATCACGTGACTTGTGTTAAGCCCAATCCTTTCTCCGCCAAGACGCAAAGCACGTCCCAGCCCATAACAAAAGCCATCTAAAAGGAAACTACACAAACCAACAAATGCCAAATAATCAGCTTGATTAAATGAACAATCGATTTAGAAAACTTGACACCTTGCAATTTGTCACGGTTTTCTTCAACCATCTATTTTTGGATGTTTTCCGACGAAGGTGTGTGTGAGGTCAACAGGTGACATTTTCACTTACCTTTTCAGAACATGTAACATGAACTGCTGTCTGGATGGACCAAAAAGACCTTGATACCGACTATCCTATGATATTTCCATGTGGTCATATTTTTCAATGATGACTAAAGTAATTTTTTCTCTTCTCAATTTACAGCTCACTTACTAGCGACATTTTATTTCTTTTGTTTAATTAATTCATTATGTTGTTTCATTTGCTTATTGCCAAACCTATTTCTTTTGTTTAATCTATGATTAAGGAAGGCCTTTACATACGCATATTAAGCTTTGAACCTCCATATTTCACTGTTACATTCATTTATATTTACTTGTTTATGCATCTGTGTGAGATAAACAAGCAAACGAAACAAAATCAACAGGTTGGTGTGCAGTAGCTGTAAGATGTGGCAGTGTCAGTCGCCTCCTGAATTTTACTGTGCCGTGACCCGGTTTTGAGGCGGGATGATAGTCTAACCAAATTGTGTCTGAAGTGTCAGCCGCCTCTTAAACGTTGTATGAAACTATAGTGGTAAGGATCCTGTGAGATGAGCTTATGTTGTTTCTACTATAGTGGTAACAGTGGTTCATCATATGATGCAGTATTTTGCACTTTTCTCCCTAATTAACAATAAAGACAAAGTCCTTTGAAATGAGGTTCTCTCAGAACATAAAATTTTACGACCATTTACATGTACCTGCTTTGTTATGCATCTTATTTTCCTATTAGGTACCGCCTAGAGAAGTTTATTAACGAAATACAAAATATCATCATGTTGATTCTAATGTGATTATTCTCTAGTAATATAGCACTAGCCTGGCCAGTCCAGGCTTGTTAGCTTTAGTCCGCTCCCCAAGATCCGCTAACAAGGCTGGGCACCAGGCTAATATAGCACACTCTCGTGTATGAATGGTCTTATTAACATTAAGTCGAATATACTACCAAAATTAAGTAACTCGACGGATGAAAGAGTGAATATATTACTAGTATTCTACATTTATATCAAAGATCGAATATACTAAACATTACCGAAACATGGTAAAGAAGTAGTAAAGAAGTGTCTCTAAAGCGTGTGGTAACACGCAACACGCCTGTGTTAATCTCTCACTGATAGAGGCTGATTAGAATCGTTATTATTTAGCCAGACTAAAGGTCAGGTGAAATCCCAGAGAAATCCCGCTTTAGTAGCAGGAGTCCGGTCTGATAAAATGGCTAGCCGCTAGACCTCTTGACCTACTCTTGTATGTGTGTGTGTCGCCTACGCTTATCACCGATGTTAGGCCACGTTGATTTGATTATTTGGACGACATCCTCTGGGAATCCCAAAACTGATGCGAGCGCAAGTTTGGCAAAAAAAATGTTGCCTTCATTATGAAATCTACGGTGGTCATGAAGGTTGAACAAATGACTAAACAAAAATATACTTATGGCAAATAACAGACTCTTCATTTTCGTTTCTTCCCATTTTCTTATTTTCCTATGGAATTATAATTAGTTTTGCAGCTGATTTGTACGATTTACAGTATGGTCGAAAACTTTTTTTGGAAACGGACAAAAATTCATACACGCGCGGATGTCATCCACATAATCAGATCAACATTTAACTAAAAATAAGTCGTCTGGGATTATCCTCCGTCTCCCAAGCGATGGTCCATCTAATAGCTTCTATTTCGGAGCCACCTTCTTAGAATAAATGGCATTATGTAAGATTGGGTTTATGGATAGAAAGTAGCTTTTCCTGTCACCCTATCATCAAACTAACATCAGTGCAATATAACATATAAACATGTGTGGAAATTAGACTCTTTTAAAGGCCGCTCCACTTCAACAGTTTATAGGGACCAAACCTTGTAGGGACAGAGCTTTGAAATCTACGCTTAGATGTTGCCGACACCGATGTGACCAAATAGGTCATATCCAATTGATGTAACACCCTTGGTGTAACGTTAGGGATTGTCTGGGGAAGAAAAGAATAAAACAAAATACGTGAGATGGGACGCGCCGCTGTGGCGTTCTATTTATTGCTGATACAAATTTACAGCCGCTGATCCTAATCTTCACAATTTCCAAACGGGTGGCTTTTCTGTTTGATGTGTCTTTCAGCGCTTTTCTCAGACGTCCACTGGATAACGCTTGTTTTTTCACCCGATGGCATGACAACAAATCTCCACGCATATGTGTGTGACATGGTGTGTGCATGATTTAGGCTTGGTACGCACGTCTTTGAGGTTAGCCTGGAATCCAGTCTCTTGGTCTCTTCCAACGTTCTCTGCGGTACCGTCCCAGTACGTAGCGACTGTTGGAAGCGGAAGACTGGATTTTAGGCTACTTTAAGGTCGGTCATTTTTTATTGCTGATGAGGTGACAACAAGTTTTAGTACAATTTTAACACCTGTTTAAAGCCTCTACCTGTGTATATATACTGTAAGAAGTATGTACCCTACTAATAAGTACATACTGTTTATATGTTGTCTATCGCATATGTAAATCTGCATCCAAGGAACTTCCGACGGCTACATGTACCTGTATGTATCAATGTGTAAACCATTGTAAATAGCTGTATTTTGTAATTTTATCTGTCATATATTTGCGTCTCTTAAAAAATCTCCAGGAAGCTATGCAGACAAATGTGTGTGAAGGTAATGAAAAAATAAAGTATCCAAGTACCACACCCTTCAGTTTGAAAAGAACTGATGATTATCAACCTTTTGGGAACCGGCTTTAGACCTTAGATGACCTTAAACTGAAAGCGGGTTCAAATCCAGCCCCAAGCGATCCTCCCACTCACCTGTTGGCAGCCCACAGTTAACTAGTTGTCATTGGGTGGCGAGAGATTGTGTGATCAAGCTAAGATATTTCAAGAGCTGATCACGCACGCGCACACGAGGTTGAATATCCCGTGTGCCGGGTCATACCTGGGAAACGCCCTGGCATTACACTACGAGATGTTGGTTGACGAAACAATCTACCATTGTGACACTTATTGTATAAGGGGTAAAGAAAATATGATAGAACTTATGATGGTAGCATCAGTCTGGATACAAATAGAAGAAATTATTTATGCAATCAGTCTAGTCACCACTTCAAAATGGTATGGGTCTTTCGTTGTCACTCAAAATCATTGTTATCACTCAAAAGCATTGTTATCATTAAAAATCATCAGTGTTATCACATAAAATCATTGTTATCACTCAAAATCATTGCTAGTGAACCTGAACAATAGTCCAGCGAAATCCTCTGTCAAATAATTCTCCCTGATTGACCTAATGTACTACTAGTATTTTCTCTGTCCATAAAGGAGTCTTGTAGATATTTATGCGAAATCACTGTGTACCAACAAGATCAATGGACTGCACTCGTCACTTGTTTTTCCTCTTTGCAGTTTTAGAAAATACCGGTAGACGTCGCTGTTTCGGGCGCTGCTCTTCCAATCAGCTGATAACGGGTTTCCAGGTTTGCCCGTGCAGGGGTCAGACGGCCGCCATTTTCTTTCGAGCCGGGAAGGGCATTCGAAGAAGGGCATCTCCACAGGTCGTCACCAAAATGCTGTCCGCACGCTTCACGGCAGCTCTCGCCAGGACCGTAACCCGACATGCAGTCAAAGTAAGAACACAGGGGACTACTTTGACGCCTACTCGTGGTTGGGAATCGTGGGAAGCACACGAAAAACGGTGGATTCACACCCGGCATGATGTTCGATACGGGCACCGGGAGTGTGCATGTACCTGCCATGTCACCGTTAAGACTTCAAATTTCGGTCCAAAGCTATGTGTTCTAATCACCATAGGGTTTGAGTATCGACTGGTTTCTGAATAACAATGTACCATGGGCATTAGTTTATATTTTAGTGCATATATCGCCGTGCACCGGTTGTGCTATGGCCACTTCTCTTTCGGTGACCTTTGCAGCTCCAACGAGATAATAAATTTGGATGTAAGAAGGGGGAGGGGGGCGGTTTTCAAACCAACGTGCCCTCGGTAAATACAAATGTAGTTTTCACTGTTTGTCAGCACGGTAGAGTAACCCGGCACTTTGGATTTCAGGAACATGTGTGGGTAAGATAGGTCTGGGGTAGGAAATAACCGTTTACTGAAGAATAGACTTTAAATAGTCTGAAATAATTATGAAGGGCATACATGATCATGTACTAGTAAGCTTTTTGTGTCCTTGTCGATACCCCCCCCCCCCTTCAGTTAGCAGATCTAATTTACCTGTAAAAATCTTAAATGTACGGGACTGAGGGTAACCAAATGGTTAAGCATAGGCTCCTTTTTGTGGTTAGTGTGTTAACATTTTCTCAGCGAAGTTACTTGAAGTAAAGCTTGAATTAAACACAAAGGATTGCTTGGTTACCTTGACCTATATTTTACTGTCTGTTGAATTATGTACATGTAGATTATTTTAGCCAATTGTTTTCTTTATGTCTACATTTATGTCTACATTTCTCTTCCTCCCCATTTTAGCATGTGAGGAAAGGGTATTATATGTGTATTTCAGGAGGTGACCTTTGTCTTGGTAGAAAGGTCAACAAATCACAGCCATGTTGAACCAATCCAAAGTCATAGTGCACCATAGTTGTTGGGCTATTCTTGTGCTAACTTTTCTCTCTGCCCTGTTCTACAGCAGGCATGTCGGGGTGCACCTGCTGCAGCTGTCCACTGCCGGCACCTGACCACGTCACCACGAGTCAGTGCTGCTGGAGGTACGACTGTGTGTTACTGTGAAAGTCTGACTTCATCCAGATCAACAGTTCATGTTGTCATGTGTATATTCTCACTGGGCTGTTTGAGGGTAGACGTACTGCACCTGTGCAAAACCCACAATGTATTGTGCATAGCACTGAACCCTTGTTCGGCGGAGCACAACAATTGTTGTTCTGCACATACAGTACCATCTATATAACACCCTCAGGCCCTGTATAAGTACAATTTGGGGGTATTTCTCGCGCAACGCATCGCACTGCAGCAAAGCGCAAGGACTGCGGAAGTAGCTATGCCACTGCAGGGCAAAAAAATTGGGGGGTGTATGATCTAATTAAGACATGAAATTATCGAAAAATATTGTGCCAGAAATGCCAGCAGGACAAGGGTTAAGCAGAATATCCCATATAAGTTTGTATTCGCGCATATAAGGTTAAAATTCCATCTTCGGTTTCCAAGTATTATGTCTGAGAAGATATCCTCTGCAACAGCCAAAATGTTGATGCAACGACGTTACGTTGATCAAACTTTCAACGAAAACCGTGAAAAATCAGGGTTTTGCGCAGACGCAGTACGTTCTGCCGACGTGCTGGGTAGGGGCCCCCTACTGTCTGACTTGGACCCCTGTGCTATGATTTACCCTCTTCAGGCCGTCACGGTTCTTCAACCCGTATAGCCTACAGGGGTGTTTCTTTTGGGGAGAACCTTGTGACCTGTAAGAAGTCTTTAAAAAAAAATTATTAAGATTTGACTTTAGAATGACATTTGTCCCTGGATAACCAGGAAATAGTGTTGCAGAGGGTTAAGAATGTTAAAATTTTCTTGGGAAAGTACCAGACTGCAGTGATGTCCTTGGGACTGTCTGACACAATGGTGAGAACCCTGTAACTGTAAGTTAAAAACACATTTCATTGATCAGAGAAGTGTAGGCAGCCATAAGATTGAGGAATGATTTTGTATGTTAGAACAGGTGTTCACCAGACTTGATGTTGTAACTTGTGCAGGTACGGCTGAGGTGTCCTCCATCCTGGAAGAACGTATCCTCGGTGCCGCGCCCAAAGCTGACCTGGAGGAGACCGGACGTGTGCTGTCCATCGGTGACGGTATCGCCCGTGTCTACGGCCTGAAGAACATCCAGGCAGAGGAGATGGTGGAGTTCTCCAGTGGTCTGAAGGTAAACATCTACTGTGCTTTGGCCAAATGTCAAGATTGTCTTGTCTTTGGGGTTTAGATAGTCAGCATGAACCTATTGATGAATCTGCTCCACTGGTGATTTCAAGTGAATCACCAACTCAGAACTGTGGAATCTGTACCATCACACACTGGGGCATGCCCCACTCTTTTTTGAAAGGCGTGGTGAGCTCTTTAACGCACTTGGGATGTGGCTGCTCCTCTCCCAAACATGGGACCTCCATTTAATGTCCTATCCGAGGGACATGCCTAACCGAAGCTAGGTACTTAGTACTCATTTCTACCTAAGTGAAGTGAGGAAGTCATGTATAGTGCCTTTCACAAGGACACAACATATCAGGTGATTGAACCCGGGACCTCTTGGTTCCAAACCAGACACTCACCATTACACCACACAGTTTTATATTATAGGCACCAATGAAGAAATGACAAATATGGGCTACTTCATTTGTACTCGGAGCCATTCTTCTAGCCTTTGTTGTCAAATATAGTAGTGGTATGTCAGCTATTAAGAGTTGTTTTCAGAGGTCTCTTGAAACAATACAAAAATGATCTTGTTTTAATTTCAGGGTATGGCCCTGAACTTGGAGCCTGACAACGTCGGTATTGTGGTGTTCGGTAACGACAAGCTGATCAAGGAGGGTGACATCGTGAAGCGAACCGGCGCCATCGTGGACGTGCCCGTCGGAGAGGAGATCCTGGGCAGGGTCGTGGACGCTCTGGGAGAGCCCATCGACGGAAAGGTAACGAGTTAGCGTGTCGATAGAACTTAATCTATCATGCTTAGCAATTTGGCAGAACATCTCCTTTAAGGACGTATTGGTGTATTTAAGGACGACAGGGTTCTAGCTAGGATGTAATTTTAGCATAGTGGCACTGGCCGCATGATGAGGGAGCGAAGCGGAGCTTTTAAAAATTTGAGCTAAAAAAAGAAGCCATTTTAGGGATACCTAAAGGGAAAAAAATGTTATTTCTAAGATATGTACAATGTATCCTTGATTTTTCACGTTTGATCTGGCATTCTTGAACAAAGAAATAGTCACAATGCCCCTATGCTGTATTAAAAATTAGCATAGGGGGAAAATTTAGCGTAGGGGGTCAAAATTATAGCGTAGGGGGCCCCTACGATACTTTGCACTAGCTAGAACCCTGGACGACATTCCGTCAAAAAGTTTTCAATTGTTGTGACAGAGAACAAACTGTCAGCTGCAGGCAAAATTAGGAATATGCAGTTCATCTTTTCTTTCAACTTGCGTGTGTCTTGTTTGACAGGGACCCATCCAGTCTAAGGAGCGGCGGCGTGTGGGTCTGAAGGCCCCCGGTATCATCCCCCGTATCTCCGTCAAGGAACCCATGTTGACGGGAATCAAGGCTGTGGACAGCCTGGTGCCAATCGGCCGTGGTCAGCGTGAGCTGATCATTGGTGACAGGCAGACTGGGTAGGTTTGGCAACTACGTAGTCTGTCAGGGCTCGAAATGATGAGGACATATGCACCTTCCTCGGTGCAGGTAGAATTGGGGCTGTGCAGGTATTTCTCATGTCTACTGGAACATGTAATGTGTTTATATATACATGTAAGTATTTGAATTTGTTATTTGGTGATAAAAGAAATAGTGCCAAATAGGTTTCTGAACTGTATTTGTGCAGGTAAATGTTGTCTGGTTACTTGCACTAGTGGAGGTATGCAGAAAAAGTATTTCGAGCCCTGTATGTATTTACACATGTGCATTTGTAGGTTTTGTAAGTAGACACATTGCAGGAATACATTATGCTAAATGCTTTAATATCTTCAGGTAGCTGATTAGCTGCTTTGGTATAGTTGTCACTCTTATTCTATACTGGTTTCTTCATGTGCTTATTGGTTAATGCTCACTCTGCAACCTGACTATTGTAAAAGTCATAATGCCGTCAATGTCGATATTGTTTCAAATTTGTTGATGCCCCTTTAAGGAACACGCAATCAAGAGTATCCTATAATTTATGAACCAATCAGTTCTAATTCTAAGTCCTTCCATCTATTCTTACTAGTAAGCTACATATTCTACTCAACATGACCTCTGTCCCTCGAACATTAACATGTGCTGAATATAACGTTTTTAGTGTATAGGTAATTGTGCATTAATCTGATTATATGTGTAGGTTTGATGTATTTGTTAAACCACGGTGCCCAATATCAGCCATTACTTCCTTTGTATCCCACTGTATTCACTATTTGTGATGTTTGCAATTCCAATAAAACAAAAGAAATAAAGTAAGTAAGATTGAATAGATTGATGTTTAAACCTTTGTTTATTGATGATGAAGCTTACATAACATTTGTTCCCCCTGCAGTAAAACTGCTGTTGCCATTGACACCATCATCAACCAGAAGGGCTTCAATGAGGCACAGGATGAGAAGAAGAAGCTGTACTGTATCTATGTGGCCATCGGGCAGAAGAGGTCCACTGTGGCCCAGCTGGTGAAGAGACTAACTGATGCTGGTGAGTCTGCACAAGACAAGACTGTTCTAAAGCTTGCCTGTGGTTAGGCCACACAGACTTAATTTTATGGATGACATCGTCTGAAGACCCCCAAACTAGTGCGCGCGGACGAATAAAAAAAAATTCCGGCCAAAAATAAAAATGCTACTAAACCACAGGAATACAAAGCTAGTATTGTGAATTTACGGCAGTACATAGCGACATATACGACAAGCTGGCACATTGTATGTATGTACTGAGTTCTTGAGTCGTGGAGCTTCGGCAGCCTGGGTGCCGTCCTCCAGAGTTACCACAGGCTCCGTATTGTCAACTACCATGGACTACCCAGGCCTAGAGCCAGGTCGGAGGGAGGACGTGATCTTTTTTTTTTTGAGAACAGGCAAAAATCAATGCGCACGCGGATGTCATCCATTAAATTAAGTTGGTGTGGCCTTATGTAGTGTGATGGGACCCAACCAGAGTTCTGCTAACCTCTACCAAGTTTCAAGACACCATAAGAACTGTACATCCACGTTAAATTTATTATTTTTTTTCTTTAACATCCACGTTAAAGTGCACTATTAATCAGAGGTCTTGAATTCCACTGGCCACTCACAGATGGTTTGTTACAAGCCTTGATTTAAAGGCATCCAGTACAATTAGTCCAATACATCCACCTGGACCGGTACGGACCGGAAAAATAGCATCGGTCCGGTCTGAAAAAAACAAAACGTCGGTGGACCGGTTTTTTGGACCGGAACAAAAATTCATACTTGATCATTACACACAAGGAGGTCTGCCTAGAAAATGAACATCCAGCGTTAAAATAAAAGAGATTTACCTTAGTTTCCGTCTCTGAGAACTAGTGAGAAGTGAGATAGGAAACCTACATGTACATGTAGTTATATCATCCATGGTTATATTTGGTGTTCTTTGAAAGATACAGGACAAATTGTCAACACTTTATTCATGTTTCTGTCATTATTGAAGAATTTCAGTAGAACATGTGACGCGCATGAATTTTCAGGTACAGGTACAGGTCCGGACCTGGACCTAAACCTCTGTACCTGATGTTACGAAAAGATACGCAGCCCTACCTTTAACCCTTCCCCTACCTGCTCCTCAGATGCCATGAAGTACACCATCGTGGTGAGTGCCACGGCCTCTGACGCCGCGCCCCTGCAGTACCTGGCCCCCTACTCCGGCTGCTCCATGGGAGAGTTCTTCAGAGATAACGGCAAGCACGCCCTCATCATCTACGACGACTTGTCCAAGCAGGTAAGAACTACAGCTGCCCAGCTTGTAGGGCCTTTTTTTTGTTAGGCTGGAAACTGAACGAAGAAAAACGGTTTCCAGGTAGATAAAGGCAAAAAGTTATGGAAAAAAACAACATTGAAGGACGTGAGGCGAGAAAGTCATGAACCATTCTCAGAATTTATTGCAGACTGTTTACTTAATTTTGTTTTCTCTGTCTTTAGAAATTAGATGTATGTCCGCCATGTATACTGTAACAGGCTAACATAAGGCCATGTTGATTTGATTATATGGATGACATCCGCGCGCGCATGAATTTTCGGCCGTTTCCAAAAAAAAAAGTTTTCAACCATACTGTAAATCGTACAAAACAGTTGCAAAATGAGCAAAGATATACCATAAGTTACAAAAAAATTAATAAAAACTATACCAATGTCGTAGAATGTCAAAATCAAAGGAAAAAAGACGAAATTGTAAAGAAATGAACTTGAAGACTAGATTATTCGCCAAACCATATTCTGTGCCATTTGCTCAACCCTCATGACCACGTAGATTTCATAATGAAAAGAACTTTTTTTTTTTGCAAAACTTTTTTTTTTATTCGCACGCGCGCATCACTTTTGGGGCTCCCGGAGGATGTCATCCATATAATCAAATCAACATGGCCTAAGGTGTACCTGAGCAGATGTAAGATTAAAGTACAAGTAAATTTGCAGGACAGGTTACTACTAGAAGGACTGACTGGACAACCAAGTATAAGAAAGTTTCAGTCCTTCCCATACCAGGTGGTACATAGGGTGGCACCCATCTCTAGTTCAAAAGCCCTTGGGCCACACAATCCCTACAGGAAGAGGCTAGTGTACTGGAAGCAATGTGTGTTAATGTAACAAACTCTTTCCCAAATTCTAAGTGCTAACCAGAGAAAGCAGTATGTACAATTTTTAAAGTCTGACCTGGGCGGGGATTGAACTCGCGACCTACTGAATGCAGGGCAAGCACTTGGCCATTGCACCGGTTAAGCATGGAATAATTTCTGATGACAAAAGTGCTCTTGCCTTTATGATCCGCCTGCTTAACATGTAACACTGTCACATTTTTTGGACCTAAGACTTATTTTAGTGTTACCATTGTTCGTCAGTATTGTAATCTGAAATGTTATTTGCACTTGTAAACGTTAACTGACAATATTTTATATACATTTAATGTAATGGTTTATTACCATTTTAAATTGTTTAATATGACGTTTTATACTGTTTGCTGTTTATGTAATGTCCCCATGTCAAATCAGCCTCTGGCTGCCATTTTTGGGACAGTGTTGTTGTGTTTTTAATGCAAATAAACCATTGATAAAATGGTGTGTGTCGTGGCAGGCCGTGGCCTACCGTCAGATGTCCCTGCTGCTGCGTCGTCCCCCCGGCCGCGAGGCGTACCCCGGAGACGTGTTCTACCTCCACTCCCGTCTGCTGGAGCGTGCAGCCAAGATGAACGACTCGTATGGAGGCGGTTCTCTGACTGCCCTGCCTGTCATCGAGACCCAGGCCGGCGACGTGTCGGCGTACATCCCAACTAACGTCATCTCCATCACTGATGGGCAGGTCAGGACAGACCTAGTCAAAACAAACTCTGCTACTTGATCAATTACTGATGTTGTTTTCGGAAGTTTAGAGTCATGTCCACCACTCGGCATCTTCTTCAAAATGAACTGACAGAGCTAGTGATTTACATGTGAAGGAACTGGTTCCAGTTTGTTCACATGTTGTAAGTGTTCACACATGTCAGTTCTTTGTAGTAACACTGGAGATGTCACTCTAAACTTCCAGAAATAATCTTTGCAAGTTAACCAGTTAGACTTATTAGAAATGTCTTATTTTTTATATTTTTTCCTTGGGTGCCCAACCTCCATGTACCTAGGATTCTGTACTAGCTGTATGTTCACCTATTCAGCCAAAAGAGATAGTTTTGTCTCATGAAATATGATACTCAGCAGTTTGCAGACTGTACAACTGTTTAAACTGTCCAAAATCTGAGCTGAATGATGATATTTTCTTCATTGTTAGATTTTCTTGGAGACTGAGCTGTTCTACAAGGGTATCCGTCCTGCCATCAACGTGGGTCTGTCTGTCAGCAGAGTGGGGGCAGCTGCCCAGACCAAGGCTATGAAACAGGTGGGAACTTGGGCTGTTCAGTAATGTACTGTCTGTAGGGAGATACAAGAAGATTTCAGCACTCAAGGTCGCGGACCAGAGTTTGTTTACAATTTCGTGAGCCGACGGACACACTCAACAGTCACATGAATTTTCCCTGAGTAACCCAAATTTCCCTGAAAATACTACAATCCACAGGTTTTTCTGTAAATTCAAAAGCCATTCGAACAGTTGAACGATCACAGAGCAATGGGGAGTGAAACTTAGCATGACAAGCAGAAGATTTTGGCATCAGTTGATTTATCTGATTGAAGATTGTGTTTGTTTTGTAGGTGTCTGGATCCATGAAGCTGGAGTTGGCCCAGTACCGTGAGGTGGCCGCCTTCGCCCAGTTTGGCTCTGACTTGGACGCCTCCACACAGGCACTGCTGAGCAGAGGTGTACGTCTGACTGAGCTCCTGAAACAGGGACAGTATGGTGAGACAGGCTGGGTTGTTCTGTAGCAAGGAATAAGTTTTGCTGTATCTGATAGACCCAGTACAGGGCCTGAAATCCTTTTTTCTCCATACCTGCACGAGTGATAACATTGAAATTTACCTGCACCACTCAGAATGTAGAAAGTATGGATCATAGTTTCATACTAAAGTCTGTTCAGAAACCATTGCCATCATGTTTTTTTCATATGTGTTAACCATCAGTGGAGCCAATAAAAATCCATATACACCCACATTTGTACATGAAACCAGTACACAGACTGATGCAGATAAATTGCAGGTAGACATCAGAAATACATGTACATGCATAGCTTCAGTATTATCTGGACTTACCTGCACATGAAGGTGGTATTTCCAGCCCTGCAGTAATACTGTATGCGTTTATAAATTCATAAATGAAGAGTGGTTGTTGCTATCTCAAGGGACAAACAACAGTTCCATGCAGACATGGGTAAGTCCAATTTTCCGTAGGAAACCTGTGGTTAATGTTTTTCTCCCCCCTACTCCAGTCCCCATGGCTATTGAGGAGCAGGTAGCGGTCATCTATGCTGGTGTCAGAGGTCATCTAGACAAGGTGGACCCCTCCAAGATCACCAAGTTCGAAAGGGTCAGTTCTGATTGGTCAACTATCCATTGTTAACTTTCTGTGGATCCACAGTTGCTATTTTTCCTGTTCTACTGTCATAGTATGCAGAAGGGGCAGATTGAAAATTTGGTAGCAGGCACACTTCATTCAGATCTATTTTGCATCACTAGAGCACTTTCAAGGCATTTACTTTACCCTCAGGTGTTCATTGCTTCCCATACAAGTTCAACTATTGAGGGTTTGTTTGTTTGTTGTTGTTTTCACAGCTGTTTCTCCAACACATCCGGTCCAGCCACACGGACACGCTAGCAACCATCCGTACCGAAGGCAAGCTGTCGGACGCCACTGAAGAGAAGCTGAAGAGCATCGTCACAAACTTCCTAGCTACCTTCGAGTAACTTTCTCTCACACCGTGTGTAAATCTCGTTACAAAATTAAAGAGTACAAAATATGAAGAAGCTAGTTCAAACAACATCAACTGTTGGTAAGGGTTTGTACCCTGGCATACTTTAAGAGAGGCCATTGGATCTAATCTCATTAAAATGTTAAAGACGCTTTCTACAGAGAGGCCTAGGAAAGAAACACATCCTCATGTGTAATGTATGGAATCCAAATGTTTTATGAAATAAACTCTGGGCCATAGAGACTTGAACATGTTTTCAGCTTGTTTTTCAAACTTGTACAAGCGACAACCTCTTTAAGGTCTAAATGTAGCCCATGTGATGAGCCAATTTTAGAAATACTACAAACTCTATCTGACATGGTAGTATTTCGGGTCTACTTTTATGATTTTTTTTGGTTTTGTCGCCATGGTCACATTTTGACTGCCAAATTGAATGCTAAAAGTTTGCCCTTTTTTTACTCTCCAGCCTGGCCCTTAGTGGGGGTGTGCACTTTATTTGGAAGGGTTACTCCGCCACTTGACCAATCAGGCTCACTAATCATTTTGTGTACTGAGAGCTTCCCTTTGCCATTTTTAGGAAGGAAAGAGACAATTTTCCTGACAATTTGAGCGTCTGATGTCAGTTGTTTGCAAAACATTTTGTAGCAAAAGCTGCCAAGTGCAAAGAATACTAGGTAACAACCGCTTTTTCTTGGTCCCGTTTGTTTCCCCATAGTCATAGACGTAAGTATTAAGGGACTTGCCTAAGCCGACCACTAGGCCATTGCAACCTCGACTGGCACTATTAGGGGCCACAAATCTCTACATATGACAACCACATCATTTTAGGCATATGTCATAAAACAATTTTTTGATGATAACTAGGGAGAAGTCTTTATGAAGTAGCAAGTTAACCATTGATTTTGACAGCACAACCATCTTCGCACAATGTAAAATGGCACTAGCTGGGTCAATGGGATCAGTCTGTCTGCATCTCTATCTTGTTGCCATGCATTTTGTGTGAGAAAACCACTTGTCTAAGAAGACCACTTTTCCTGGGTGGTCATCTTACACAAGTTTGTACTCTACCATCCAGTTATGTGCCACTTGTCCTAGTGAGTATCATTAGCTTTCACAGGTCAGCTCACTAACCCCTAGCTTCATACTAAAACAAGAAGCCATAGGCAACAATTCTCCGTGAAGTATTATATATTGCAACAAAAAGAAGTAGCCATTGGCGACAATTCTCTGTGAAGTGTGATAAATCGAACAAAGAAAAATTGTTTAAATGCGCGTCGGCTCAGTCATCTTAAGACGCAACAACCAATCAGACATGCGAAATGCCGACACGTGACGCGGGATTTGCATACGGGGAAGGGCGCGCGATGCCCGGAATATTTTTGCGTCAATATTCAGCGCCGTGTCTCAAGAGATTAATACCGGGAAACAATTTCTTTTCTTGTTTTGAACGCATAAACATGCATTTACGCTAATCTAGTATGATTCAGGGTTTTTTTTTACCTGCCATGGCCAGATTATCTTAAGATGTGAGTATTGTGTGTACAATCTACAGAAAGAGAAATGTACATCAGGTCCGATCATCCGATTTTCACGTTTCGATTTTTTGGACTCGGCTCATGAACGTATTTGGTTTGGCTCCTGGAATGTGCGAAAGAAATGACTCCCGGGACTGTCTACAGGGAACACTCGCACATTCGCGGTGTATCAGGACAGCGCGACTGGTCGGCATTAGCGCAGTCCCTGCAATTAGTAACAGTTGCACATCAATCCGGCCGAAAGCATGATTGTGTAACACAGGCTACTTCTTCATATACCGGCTCATACTACAAGACGCCTTTACAACTAGCAAATCATTAAATTATCCGATCTACTAGTATGTGTTGTTTACCAGCCCCAGACCACATCCGACCACGAGGCAGAACACATTGATGGGTTGCTCAAAAATATTGTCCATTTTTCCAAAGAGCTGCTCCACTAACACTATGGAGCGGCCCAACCCAAAAAATATTGCCCATGTGTACAGTCAAGCGGCCAGCATGCTCGTTGCTAGGACGACCGGCCAGTTGCTACGTGACTAAATACACGCCGCCACTAGGTCGCCACACCCAACCAGTTTGAAATCGATAGGATTACGTCATCGGTATAAACATTTCCTAATGTTGACCTCTGACCACCCCACATTTCCGTTCCCATCAGCCCGCCGCGACTTACTCCACTTACTACCGGTGACATAAACGGACGACAACATTTCAACGACATGGGGATGTTTAAAAAATAACCATTTACTCCAATATCAAAACAGCTACGGTAAAAATAAAAAGACGTGCATCATCCCGGACATAATGCCACACCACATGCGAAATTACACAGAAATGCGACGTACGGAAGAATGCGTTTTGACTGCAAACATCTTCCAAAAAACTTGACATCTCTTAACCATGGGCAAAAACATCTGGAACCACTTATCAAAACCACCCCGTATCTGCATGAAGTTCCACCCCCACCCCCCACTGCTATTCCAAACAACGCATTTTTCTGGACCATTCCAATTCGCCTCGTAATTGTAGGGGTGCGTCTGCAATATTACATTGACCGCGAAAGCAGCAACGGCAAAAATACACATTCGTGCATCAACACGGGCATGCCCGCAGACGGCGTATAAAATTGCGTGCCGATTACACAAAGAGAACCCAGTGTTTTGACTGCGAACATGAAAAATCAGCCGATCACAACACTCCGTCCGGAGGTCCTGACCTCCTTCACGGAGTAAAAAAGGTGAGTATCACAAAGACTGGTTTGTAGACTGTTACAAATATACACATCTCTAATGGTTTCTCCATTGGAATTTTCTTGCATGCATATTCACTGGGCCTATGTTGTTCTTAACCTTTTAGCTATTTCCAGCAGTAAAAGCCAATACAAACTTGTTGCCAAGTGACTGCCTTTGGAAGTTCAAATGCACCCAAGACCAAGACACTTTTCTTTATCATTTTATGAACGATACAGTGCAATACAGAGTGCTGTGTTTTAAGGCCACGCCGATTAAATTTTATGGATGACATCCTCTGAAGACCCCAAACTAGTGCGCGCGGGCAAATAAAAAAAACTCCGGCCAAAAATAAAAATGCTTCTAAACCACAGGAACACAAAGCTGCTATTGTGAATTCGCGGCAATACTAGTACATAGCAACGTATACGACAAGCCGGTACATACGCTGGCTTTTTGCGGAATTTATGAATCAGCACTGTACATATGTACTGAGCCTGGGTGCCATCCTCCATAGTTACCAACCGCTCTGTGTTGTCACTAACTACTAGTACTATGGACTACCAAGGCCTAGAGCCAGGCCATAGCCTCGGAGGACATGTTCTTTGTTTTTTTTTTTTCGAGAACAGGCGAAAATCAATGCGCGCGCGGATGTCATCCATAAAATTAAGTGCATTGTGTCTTCTCTCTATGGATAACATGTCATGCCCTTTCAATCTGCTAGGTGGTGTGGTTGTGCTGGTCCCTTGGTAGAGGTGTACTAAATTATTTCTTACAGCTGGACACTCTCATCCTGGCAGCGCTGCACATATGTGCCTCTGTCATAGCACATTGTAACCATAGGATCCCCCAACAGAATTGAAACCTTGCCCAGGGAAAGGAACTAGGTTCTGTCCAGAAACAGGTTCAAGTTGGCATTCTCCGCTGCATGAAAGCTTCTGATTGTCTCTAATTGCCTCCACTTGAATTGAACAGTGGAGTGTCACTCAACTGCTATTTTGGGCAGAGTTCACTGGGTAATGTCAAGTCTCCTACATTTGGGGCAGTTCCAAATCATGCTGTTGTTTCTTGCATCACCTCTGTCATGTTAAAACAAGCAGAGTGGAAAAACTGTAGAGTTGAACAATTTGGGTTGCTAAATATTGAATATTGTGAATATATGTTTCTCACAAATCTTCTTTGAAGGGTCCAGCCACAGAATATACTAGTATCTTTGAAGTTATGGTTTAGATTTAACTTATTTTAACCAGCGTTGAAGGCATCCAATTTCAGGGTTACAAATTTAAAAAATATTCTGGATGATGAAATCTGTCAGAGACTTACTGTCAATTCTTAACACATTTCGTAATCATTTCATACTTTTAATAGCTCCCAACAAGCTATGTGAGACGTCTCTTTATTTATTGGGTACCACCCTAAAAAAAAGTGATTACGAATTACGCCAAATTTTCACGCTTATTACGAATAACGTTAAAGTCTCGGAGCTGATTACGACTTTACGATTTGCGGCTAATGTCCAATTACGAATTACGTTGATTTTTGCGGAGGCTGCCTACGAATTACGAAGTCTAAAACGACCTGATTACGCCTTACGAAAAAGGGCTTGCAGGCCCTCCTATAATCTTCTCCATTATATTGTACTCCTGCTGCAAAGGACCTTTGACCCCTTGAAGCAAGGCTAATGCAAACCAGACAAAAGTTCCCAATATACCAGCCTGCTAATTTCATGGTTGAACCGCCCTGCCTCCTGAAAACCACTGATCAGCAGACAGCCAGGTATTTTGTAATTAGGTGGCAGTCTGATTTGGTCACTGGTGTCTGTAAAGTGTGGCCTCATTACAAGTTGATTGAGATAAGGATATCTACTACTATCTGTTAGGATGGTCCACAGAACACAAAACAGAAGCAGTGACTACATGTCCACTTTTCAGTCACTCTGGGCAAGGAAAGAAAACTCAGACAGGACTGGGGTATATTTCCTCTGGAAGTTTCAGAAAGGTTATGGGGAAATGATTTTTTACCTCCTTTCATTGCACTAATCTACCCACCTCCACCTTTTTTAATTTTCCTTTTGACTATTTTGACCTTTCAATACCAAGTCTTCAGCCACTTGTCATACTATCATGTTGTTTCTTAGACATTTTGATACTCTGGAAACCAATAAATTGCAACTGTTACATTTGGACTACATTTATTCAGTTATTGTAAGAAACAGGAGGAGCGAGTAGGAACAGATAAAAACCCCTGGTCCCAAGCCGGGGTTTGAACCCACAACCTCCCAAGCACCAGCTTCTTAATCCGACGCTCAAACCACTCGGCTAAAAGGTCTAGACCCATCAGCCGGGTCAGTTGGTAGCGCCTATAAACCCCACACTGTTACAGTAATACTAGTATATTTACTATTGTCCTATCAGAACAGGTTTTTTGTGGGAAAAATAGCACAGAAAATTTTCCCTTGTAAATGTTCTAGCACATTGGTGAAAGAATTCTTGTAGCTGGTTTATCAAAATGTGGTTGGCACTTTTCTATATTTGAAGTTGCACCATAACGGGCATAAGTGGTGATGATGTTATTTTGTCAATTGAATCGGGAAGAAAGCTTTTGCTGCAATTGTCCCTTATGACCATTATAAAAATAATCCATAAAGATACACAATATTCCTTCAATCTTGACATTTTGGATAAAAAAATTGAAGCAACAAGCTGAGAACCAGTATGGGAATGTGCTCTGGCCTCTCTCCATATTTTATGGCATTCTTCAAGAGCCTCTCTTTGTTGCACTGGGCAAGTTCCTGGGAGGTCTGGCCTCGATAATTCATCCAAAGCTGCCTGGATTATAAAACATGACTCCCCTAGCAACGCATTATATAAATATTCCCTCATCACTGTTCTTTTGTCCTTGATAACAGAACTGCACCAACCAAGGCTGACCCCCCTCCCCCCAGCAGTGTGACCTGTGCATTATTGGGGACAGTGTACTGTGTGAAAATGATACCCACTTAGAAGTTTCCCCTAAACAAGGTCAGCTCCAGTTTTGGAGCCTGTTGTCCCATCACGGTTTTGTCTGTGCTCTCTGGTGCTGAAACTGCAATAATGGATGTGCAACAGCATGTGAAATTTTGAAGGCCTGCTATGGAGATTTTTCCCTGCTTCCACTCCCTTTATTCCTCCTCTTTTCTCTCTTGATAGACTTGATAGACAACTAAGTTTTGTAAGTGTGGTAGAGGGCAGGGGGTTTGAATAGGAGGTGTGAGTGCACTAGTGAGAGAGCTAGATGACTCAAGTGCCAAGTATAAGTGGGCGGGCTGTCTGGTTCAAATCTACAATGTTTTACCAACTAAAGGTTTACCATGCTGACAGACAACATGCAGGACTTGGGCTGCAGCAACAACAATGCCAAGAGAGGGCTGTTGTTTATGATAGAAGGCTAGAAGTGGTCATTCCTGATGTGCCATGTCTGATAAATCATATCTAGCATGAATATTATGGAAAACAGTGGAAGAAAAATTTACAATTCTCTAAAGCTGACTCCTATACCTATATTCGTGTCTAGAACAACTTTGTTCAAATCAACAACAGCTGACAAACCTCACAAATCTCCCACATTGTTACCATTACATCTGCATATCAACTTTCTCTCATTATCAAAGTTGGTATTTTGCTTAATCATTACCATGTATAGACCTTGGTTTAAGGTTTCAGATCATTACGACAAAGAACAAATTGGCATTATTCAAAATGCAGCACACAACATCCACCACCACTGTACCTAGTACAAGTGTGTTCTTACAAATGTCATGACACATTATTACAGTTAACGGATAGATAATCTTGACTCCAACTCTAAGGTTGCCTCTAGGCTGTCTTTGGTCACCTCTCTGTAAGCTTGAGTCATTATTTCTGGTAATGGACCTCATTGGGTCTGTCTACAGCCACTTTTCTTGTTATCCCCAAACAAGTTTGGAATTTCTGCCTAGACCTTGAACCCTTAAAATTCCTGAGTCTGAAATTCTGAGATGTCAGGAGAAAATAACTTGCCCTGAGGCATTTCCTTACTGGGTACAAAACAGAGGACCTCAGGAATGACTGCCTTAATTTGTTACCAAGGCTCAGTCCTAAACTGTGTTGGTACCTGTACATGTAGCTTTACCACTTCATGGGTGTATAAAGGTGAAATATGTGTGAAAGAAACCTTCATGGGGTAAAGACTATAGTACTTATGGATGGACTTCAGGATTCGAGCGACCCGCCTGCTCAGTCCTAAAATGTGTGTACCTGCAGCTTTACAACTTCATGGGTACATAAAGGTGAAACTTGTTAAGGGAATCTTAATTCATAGAAGAAAGACTACCACTATAATACTTATGGATCTTATTGACTTCAGGATTTAAGCAAGCAGCCTGCACACACATATCACACTCACTGCTATATTACATATATAAAACACTAAAAGCATATCTATATTGTCCACAGGTACCAAAACACTGTTCCAGCCATCACAGTACCCATGTTTTTCATAAACATGGCCAACTGGTCATGGCTGATCTGACTTGTACTTTGTACCACATGGCTGAACTTGTGACTTCACTTCAGACATCACAGTTGCAGACACAAAACTTTTGTGTACCAACTTCCAAGACTCGTTTTGTTTTTACTGCACTACTGTTGCAGGGCTTGCAGCCCATACATTAATATATCTTGTGGCAATTCAAAAATTGATTCAAATGTTGATACCATTTTAACTTCAACATATCATTTCAGCAGGAGGCTTCTTTCCATTTCAGCAGGCTTCATCCCATGTAACACAATATTTTAGAGATTATCTTGTCATTTGGTATGTTACAACTTTACAATGCCGCCACCTACATGTACTGATGTAGACAACTGCATTAGCCACAGCAGTAGTCTGACTGCAGTTGGACAAGTTGAGTTGGAACTGAAAAACAGTCCTAAAGTACACAACAGCTGATAAATATGAATGATGAAATAGCAAGAAGTTTTTGCAAACCAATACATTAAACTATTCTAAAAATACTAAAAACCTTTCAATGAATAACCTTTACCCTAATCAACTTTCAAAATGTACAAACTGTTCCTAGCCTGTGTTATCCTTTTTCCTATTTCCAAAGTACACTACAGCTGATAACTATGATGAAAAATGAATGATGAAAAAACATACATAAGTTTTTGAAAATGAATACATGATACTAGTCCAAAAATAGATTACCTATAAAGGCATAACCTTTTACTCAACAACCTTTATTCCAATATCTGCACTGTTCTTAGCCTGTGCTATCATCCTTTTTTTCTACCCGAGTAATATTCATGAGAAAATACTCCAAAAGTTGAGATACCTGGGTAGGAATGCTTGTGTGGAAGACCCAGGTAGTGTCAGGTACCAGCTTGACTAAATAGTAAATAGTGGCTTTTCTACCATCAGGCACGATGCATGACAACTAAAACAAATGTACCTTTCTCTGTTGTCCTTTATTATTTCTACAAGTCCGTTTGTGAGATATTGTATTTCCAAGGCTCCTTGGTATTTCTGCACGTTCGTAAACAAGTTGAGGATGACAAAAACTTACTTATTCGTAATTATCGTAAATAACTCTGCCCTCACAGGGAAATAATATTGTACACATAATATTGACCGCATACTATCAACCCACACGTAAAGTCCCAGCATATTCAGACTTCCATCCGAACTATTTTACATAAACAACATCTCCTTGCCTCTGTAATTGTGGCACGTACGTTCTACCAGGTGTTGCATGTTTGTTGGCCCTTCTGTGGTCCGGTAAAACCGTTGTTTCCACATGTGGTTTTGATAGGAAGAGTGTGTCTTAGCCCAACTTGGCACCGGAAGACTACATTCCTTCACAAAGAGGGGGGCACACCTCAAAGCGGAGAATTCTTCGAACCTCAATATTTAGCATTGCTATTTAGCATTATTGAAACAAATCTATAACAATAGGGAAATATGAACTTGGTTCATTTACTTTACAATTGAAACTTTTTGAAACCAAATAGTGTCTTACTTGACGTCAATATCCCTAAAATAAAGTGGCAGATCCCTCGGCTGGCTTGCCCCGATTTAGCAGAGGCTTGAGCAGTTGAGGCGAGCTCCTTCAGTTACAATTACAAAGAGTCGATACAACGTAATTCTTCCCACACCATCACCGCTAGCAAAAATACCACTTACCAAAATAGACAAAATATACAGAAATCCTCTTCCAATATATAGACTTTCTGCTGCTCTAGGATAAAGCTTACGAACTGTACATATACGCTACATAGTTTGGCAGTGACACGTTTCAGTTAGTTTCTACAAGGGTTGAATAGCCTCTCGTGTTTGCACCGCGTTAAGTTTTGTGCAAATTTACTTAAGCGTTACCCTACAATGGTCCGATGGATAACAAGTGTCAGGAGGAAGCCCAGGGATAGAAACCTTGTCCTTGTTGTGGAGTGTAACGATGTAGGAGCTGTGCTAGCGGGTCTTGACTGGTTCTCTGAGTTGGAGCTCCCTCCCTCTCTCCCAGTATTCCCATGACATAGCCGCTCCATGTTGTTTTTGATGGCGACGCAAATGGGTCTTTCCGGTCCGTCGCACACGCAATTTTGCAACAGTTCTACTTCTTCCTGGCTGTAGAAATGGTTAATGCTGTCCATACACGTTTGGGAACACTCCAGGCCGTTGAAAAGCTGTGAACCAGGACACTAAATAGTTGTCCTTCGCCCGTACGCAGGATTCACTTTGGCTGCAGATCTGAGTGGCTTCCGTGCAGCCGACGACCCTGGATGCGTTCGAACCTTCGTACAGTGTCGGTCGGCAGATTTCCACCCTCTGTCTCAGCTGTGTGCAGCGGTCTTCCTCTGGTCCCGTACAGTTGCAGGATTCCAACACTCGCCCTTCCTCGTTCTGACAGAAGAGACTGCAGGGCGGTCTGACAGCTGACGGGACACTGGTCGGTCACCTCTCCGGTTAGGACCCCCGTGCACGCGTAGACGTAATTGTAGTACGCTCGGTAGCACGAGTTACTGTCTGTGCACGCCACCAGGGCGTCGCTACAGGATACATTGACGTACCCCGCAAGTTTCGCCACCTCTTCGACGTCAACTTGCGTCGCCGCCGTCCCCGAGAGCTGGGAGAACGCGAGCAGGAGAATCACCGGCACCATTCGCGTCGGCCCTGCACGCGGAATGCCCCCGAACAGCTGCGCGGCTAAACTCCCCCAGCGCCCCGGACCCGACATTACCCTCCTCCGCCACTGACAGACACAGTCTCGATGAGATGCGGCTGTGTTATGATTACGTTTCCCCCTCGCCAGCCTTGTCCGGGTCGATCCCTTGTCTGTACGTGCTGATCCCCACAAATCTTCTCCCTGCGCCCTCTCACTCTGAGAGCACAAACCCGACTAGTCGTACGGGTCCAGCGCAGCGCGGCTTGTATTACTGCGCCCTTAGTCTATTACCGTGACGGGCTGGGGGCAACATTTCCGATTCAAAGAGGTTATTGTTGCTAACTGGTAAGGAGAGACTCGGGCACCACAAAACATGAATAGTATAGAATGGCATGGGTAATTGATAAACATGACCCGGATCAGATTCTTGTTTCACCTGCAGAGAGTTTCAAAGGTCGCTTCGGGTACTTGGGGAGTCTTCTTCAATAGGATCGCCTGATTATGGAAATCGGCACAGTAGGAAATGGCCCACATAAATATGTATTGAGCGGGGATTACACGAAATGAGACTGATTAATTGACACAAGTGCTGTGAAGCCTCTTGTCACTCGCAAATGGGAAGGTTTTTCTTCCGAGGTGAGAGTCCCTCCCGTGGGACACCCCGGGCCGAGGTGAGGGTTCCTCCCGTGGGACACCCCGGGCCGAGGTGAGGGTCCCTCCCGTGGGACACCCCGGGCCGAGGTGAGGGTCCCTCCCGTGGGATAACCCGGGGAATAAGGCGTGACTGTAGAAAACATACTGGAACTCTCCGACCCTGGGAAAATACCATATATAACAATAGGAATGCAATCATTATCAGAGAGTGATAGACCAACGTGTCTCGTTACACGGCTATGGGAGAGAAGGGGAGCTATTCCCGTCAAATTGAGGGTTAGGGGTCTTATGCGTTTGCAATGATCACAAAATTATTTTTTCAGTGTCCATCGTCTTATTGCAATGTGCATCACATCAAGGGTATTATACATTTTAAAGAATTTGGACATTAGAAATTTAACAAAACGACCAGAGTGGTTCTTACTAAAACTTTGTAAAAGCAGTATTTAACCTCCTTGGTAAAAGCAATGTCACGTCCTGGAAAAACTTACTTATGAAATGTCTAAATTGAACTATATTTTCCCTAGTTCAGAGGCCATATGATAGTAGTACTTTTGATACTGTCTTACCCCCACCGAAAGATCTGCTTGGAGATAATTACTACTACCCGCTGTTTTCTGGTAGCTACCGGGCTCTGATGATCTCTGATTGCTTGTCGATATCTGATTGCATGGGTCGTTTTGCTAATTAAATAAGCAACAGAATATGTCAACAAAAGTAATACCGATAGCAATGAGCCATAAGACAGAAATCAATTGCATAATTACTTGGATTCCCATAAAAAAGTCGCGAATTTACCCACAAAATGATGACTGCAATGATGCCATTAACATGACCAGTAGCTGAACTTAACAAATAACAACAAGTCAGTGGTGTTACTGATTGTTACAGTGATAAAAAATGGGAGGGCTCGCAGGTCAAAGGTAGATCAGTCAGTACTTTCCCCAAACATCTGCTTGCAGATTTCACCTATATAGTGCCCTACAGTCGGTTCATTTGAGCACGTCATTTGAATGCATTCCACCTCAAATAGTTCAAAATACAGAATTAGCACATCATTGTATTCCACCTGTAAGTACCACTCAGGAAGTGGAGGGGCCAAAATATTAAATATGGGTGTGTTTTAAAGCTGCAAAAAAAGATATCAGTCATGTTTACATTCTTGTATATTCTGGTGGTACCACAAAATGAGTGCGCCTCGTGTGGGCTGTCTTACCATAAATGTCAGAAATGTGAAATAATAGCACAAATACGTATGAAAATGACAATTTTTCCATAAAACATTTCATTTTTTGTTGCAAAAATGTTACATAATACTTAATGCAGGGGTACCAAGAGAGACTAGAAAGGCCAATATTTGCTTTGGAGCAAATACAGCGATGGGTTCACCACATTTTACGACATGGCAGGGAAAGAATGAGAAACAGAAGGGAAAACAATGATTTACATTGATATAACTATAATATGAAGTAACATACAACTAAAACAACAGTTGGATAGCTATTCCCTACTTTATTGGTTAGGATTTTTAATTGCATAATGCAAACTGTTGATTTTCAAAATAAAAAAAAAACGTTCATGCCCCGCATTCCAATGCTGGAGCAGGAAAGCTTGAAATACCTACCAAAACACTTGAATACAGACATACTGTTAGTATGGAAATGCTCTGTGCAGGTGTTAATCAAGTTAAATCCCAACAGCCAATCAGCAAGAAATGCTCTGTGCAGGTGGAAATGCTCTGTGCAGGTGTTAATCAAGTTAAATCCCAACAGCCAATCAGCAAGAAGAATAGAGGAAAGCTGCATGCCTATTGGTTGATGCCCTGCATTCCATTGTGATGACTCATGCCCAACTCATGCCCAAACGTGGTACACTAACACAGTAATACATTTGCTATAACACAGCCAAAAAACTCAAATAAAACCATTATAAAAGCCCGTATCACAAAAATTCAAAAAACGCCTAGGGGTATTTGCCCACTGTACCTCCATACCAAATTTCAGGACCTTGGGCCCTAAAATGAAGAAGCTGAATCCATTTAAAAAAATGGCAGGAGGAGAAGAAGAAGAAGAAGAAGAAACATCAGAAAAAGCAATATGGGTTCACCACCACTTCGTGGTGTGGTGAACCCATAAAAAAAATAACGTAAGAAAACGGGGTGACGCCTTGACACGTTGCGTTTGGTCCTAAAAAATAACAAGAAAAACGCAGCAACAACAACGTGTGTTATTCCACAGGAAATGCCACCTCACAAAATAAATGACCCTGTCCTTATAAAGCTTACTTTAGTCCAGTTGACAGTCTGAACTACTGCAGGCACAGAAATCAAAGACTAAATATTCTGTTAGTATACTCAAGGAGGTTTAAATTTAACCTTCTTGGTATACTCAGTACTTGCTGTAAAGGCAGGTACGGATTCGAACATCTAGAGATGGTGAGTGTTCAATGCGTCACTCAGCGAGGAAAGGGATCACAATCTATATAAGCTTATCGAATGGATTTCTTTGCTTGAATTCCTCTTTCCGCAGATACGTGCATTACTTTATAACAGCCACAGCGCATCGACCTAGTCTGCACACATGTTAGTAATCACACACTACTCCCACACTTTGATTAGCTTGGATGTTTGCTGGATTTGCTGCGCCAACTGTCTGAACAGTAACAGTGAGGGGTGTTCAGATTTCAAAAGTTCTTTAATGATAGGTCAAGGTTATCAGATGCAACTCATCAAGGTGCCCTACAGTGTCAGTGTTGAAGTGCAGCGTTATCACATTTACATGTACGAAAGTGGAGACGACAGGTGCCTTTTCTCTGATTTGCTCTTTGGACTGAGTAAAAAAAGAAGCGTTTTGGCACCGAATCAAAAATTGCTGTAATTTGCCGTCTGCTCAGCTGAGTTTTGTTTCCTGAAAGTATACGATTTGTATGACGCGTGTGACCTCTACCAGACTTCGAAAGCGGCTGGAAAGAGTAGAAATTGAGACAGATTTAAACGTGCCAGGGGCGTCGGTTCGATAAGGAGTACATTTGTCGGGAGGCATGTTATCTGTCTATTTGGCCAATTTCTACTTTCCAGCCTGGTACGAGCTATGGCTTGTGTGCTGCGAAGTTCGAGACTGTTTTCAAAGGTCTCATCTATTACATCGTGGCTCACCATGATATCTAAGGACCAAGTAAAAACGGCCGGAAAATTGACATTTTGTTTAAGATTAAACGGCCAAAAATACTAAATAATGGGGCTTTAGTTCTCTGTGTTCTGTTCCCCAAAACTGCAGTCATACTATGTATTCAACACGTCTAAATTGTTCACCAGGCACGGAGAGAGCTATCACTATAGTATCGCTGACATCGCTTCTCAGTTGGTACGTGTCAGTGAAGTATCATTTCTCTTGGCTGGACTAGACATGTACACATTGTTTTGATTTTGGTCTATCTGAAAGTAATATACATCGTTCATGATTATGATTACTAACATGTATAAAATTAAAGACAAAAAGAGCCGAAAAGACCATTCATTAGCAGCAAAGTATTATGAATATATATATAGAATCCAAAAACAAGCGCCAAACCCACAGCCTTTCCAAGTACCGGCTGATGGTTACTCAGGTGCGGTCTTTATTTTGTTAAACATTAACCATTGAGTAGGCAGCATACCTGTCGTAGCCTTATCTTAACAACAGTCTTCAAGAATGGCAGACGGACGGGCAGCCATGTTGTTTTTGGTAGTAGTGCATCTTGTGATAGCCCTAGGGGGTGGGGAAGAGGTGTATTCAGCCCCCGGGGGTGACGGGATGACTGACCTAACGTGTTCGGACGACATTGGGAATAAGTTTAAGGATGGAGACACCGTGTGGCTTGACTTTGGGTCCAGAAAGTGCGTGTGCGCGAAAGGTAAGTAGGACGCCGTCATTGCCAGCCCTTGAATCGTGCTGGGCTTTTATAGTTTCACATGTAAGCGATTTGCAGCCATGGGAAGGCATCCAACTATGTGACAATTGTTCGTTCAACGGTCACTAGATATGCTAGACATATAATATACAGCCATTCGCCGTCACGTCCGTACAGAGAGCAGACACCGAGCAATGCCGAGATCGAGTGGACTCTCGTCCAAGAATACTGCGTCATCGGTTGCCATAGCGACGATCTGCAGCTGTTGTTGGTACGACCCATGAAATAAAAGGACGTTACAAGACCAGACCGGGTAGAAAAATAATATCCGAAGAACACCCAGAACGCCGTGTTTTGACTGCTCGGGGGAACTTGTAAAAAAAGGATTATATTAGCTGATCTAAACCATGGCCTGGAGTTGAGATTTGGGGTGGAAAGTTTCTCAAATAAACCACAAAAGGAACGTGTGTCCTATTATGTGACGCACGCCATTTTCAGACGAACAAGTGCATGGTACCCGATGATATTTTCTTTGCCAAGTCTAAAAGAGTGCCTTTCACCGTGACTGGTGTTCCCGAAAGCCCACGTAAGACTTGTAATCTCCGTCTGTTTATAAATTCCTTACCCTCTCCCACATGTGTTTATTCCAGCAACAACAAATCGATTTAGGAGGCCTTTGAGTTGTTGACATTCAATTTGTCTTGCCGGGTTTGCTATATTTACAGTGGCAGTGAAGCGTTTAAACCATTTCAGTTCAAACTGATTCCTATCATCGTGCCATAACCTACAACCTCTCGGAACGATTTACCTGCACACTGCGGGAGTCTTTCAAGAAGGATCAAAGGATGGAGAGAGGGAAGGAGAGAGGAAAGGACGAATTTTCCCGTTTATAACCGATTTTAAATATTATAGTTTGCCCGGGGATATTTCCGTTTGAACCGGCGTATATAGAACATAAAATCATATTTCCTTCAGAAATAAAGTCGCCGCACATGTATTCTCTCTTTCACACAATAATCGAGCGCTATGACATGTTGCTGTTTTGACTTCTGGCGAAGGCAATAAAGGTTTAAAAGTGACTGTCATACTCATAGTTTGGGTCATTTCATTAAACTGCAATAATTTTTCTATTCGTCATGCATTTATATAGAATTTCAACCGTGAACAAGTCTCCACCAGGCTAAAAAAAACGCGGGTTCAAAAGCAGTCAAATTTAGCCACGTACGGTAGAGTTCATTTCCCAACTATTTTCCCTTGTTTTACCGAATTCTACGATCCGTTCCCCCGTAGGAAGGAACTAAGTAATGTGTCAGTCCTGTCCTGATTGCAGGTGTTTCGGCCATGTTATTTACAACTCCCCTATCCTCCCGGTTATTATAGATCCTCCCCTATTTACGGATCTGCCAGTGACCGTGTCAAAGTAGGCCGGAGGAGTCAGGTTACATGTCTGTCTGACGGGAGGGGCGATCCACTGACGAGGTGGGAGGGAGTTTACTGACCTATATTTATTTTTCCTGAGCTTGACGGATCAGAATTTGAAAGATTCGTGACGTGTCAAGGCTAATCTGTACATTTTGTCCAGGTAAGCTGACCGGTTGCAGCGCCGCCTATGAGTGTCCTCCCGTCCCGAAAGACTGTGTGGAGACACGGGACATCCCGGACTACTGCACCGTCTGCACCAAAAGGGGCTGCAAATCTCCCACCAAGGGCAAATATCTCAGTATAGGTATGACTTATAAAGGAATGGCTCAGTTTTTCCCCTTTCCTGTCTGTGTCTCTCTCTTTCTATCTTTTTAAGACGACATTTCTTAATGCAATTTCAGGACAGAAATCAATTTTCTGGTCTTGGTTTAATAATATAGTAAGTTGAATCAATTTTATCCCATAGTATACTGATATCTGTGAGGCAAAAATGCAATGTCGGAAAATGGTTACTTGTTTTGTATCGTAGGCTGGTTCTAGCTATTTATGGGTGGTACCCAAAAAATAAACGACGCCTCGCGTATAGGTTGTTTTATGCTATTTCAAACGCTTCAAGTATCAAACAATGACGAAGATGTGCTATAAGAAATGGCAGTAACAGTTAATATGAAAAAGATTTTCTCATCCAGAATATTTTAGTTTTTGCCGCCCTTGGATGCCCGGTTAGTTAACTTTTGTTTCTTTCCAATTCATCCGTATCCTTTCAGCAGTGCTGTTCAAGTTCATCTAATCCACCCTGCCCACATGCTCGCTCTATCTGTTTCATGCAGGCGAGACGCACATCCAGGAAAAGGCTTGTCTGAGATGTGAGTGTGTGGAAGGCGGCACGCTGCAGTGCAGCGACATGCCGGGGTGTTCCTGAGATCGACACACAACTGGGAAAGACTGACACCTGGCGAAAGTTTTCAAAACTGCTGTAGTTTCGTCGATATAGGCGGAACCCTCGACATACTTATTCTTTACTGTCTGGTTAATCCCTTTCACATTAAACCTCAAGTTGACACTGTGAACAAACTGTCTACTAGTACTAGTATTCTATCCATACGCATATCTGTAACAAATAACAAAAATTAATGAACTTTCAAAAACGGTCTTTTCTCTCTTTTGTTCAATCAATGGCAACTGATGGCATCACTCGCGTTTTTAAGTTTTTGTGTCCTTCCTACCATGCACTTGCAGTGGCACTTGAGTCCTATCCTTACAGAATTCCCAATTGTATTTATAGTAAAATGACCAAGTACAAGGACTAGCCTGTCTCATTCATGACGTCGTCAAATGGGACATATAATTCTGGGGGACTCTGGGGGCTGTAGTAATAATGATAACTAGAGTTCCCCGCTCTCATACCTTCGCCAAATGATGTTAATCTTTATGAGTGACAAATTATAGATTATTTCCCCTGATTTAACAAATAGGATCCTCATTTTCATGAATTATATCAGTTTATCATATTCTCAACCAAAAGACAGCCTTATCTTAACAAACACTGCCATCCTAGCATTTCCTCATTTATTATGCAAATGAGGCCCTGATTTGAATACATGTTTAATGATGTTCATCTTCACTGAACTTTCAAATACCCCAAGTATGTAATTCCAGGCACTTATCATTACATAATTATAATTTTTTATTAATTATGCAAATTATGTCTTCATTTACTGCTTGTATACGCTAGTCAAGAACATGTGGAAATACATGTATACGGTGAAGTCTATTCTATTATGACTCATCTGTGATGTGGATTTCTGAGAATGCATAGGCGATGGATTACGGTGACCTACATGCATGCCTGACACAGGAAACCGCTGTAACCTCCTCTGTCGGATAGCCTGGAAGCTACTAGGAGGTTTAAAAAATTAGTCTTCGAAGGACATTTTTAGCTCCATGGTCATACAATGATGGCCGGTTGTACGATGGTCGACAGAAGAACGTGTTATCGCAGAGTGGAACTCACTGTCACCAAGTACAGTAGGGGCATTGTCAATAGATAGCTTTAAACAAAGTCTAGAGCTAGAAGTTCAAGGGTTAGGTGTAACAAGTCGATCGGTGTAATATAGTCAGCTGCCGCCGCGCCGCGTGCCTGCGAAGCTAATGTGTTACGCCGAAAGGCGGTTATACCGGCTATACAGATACAGATACACTTGAACAAATCTGGGCATGTGCATACATGTACATGTACGGTATACATGTGGCAGAGGCATCAGGAGGTTGAATTTGACCACCATATAACACAAAGAAGAAGAAGAAACGTCCATCCGGTCGGAGGCCTGCAGAGGTAGCCTGGTTACCAAACCTATTATAGCTCCCGAGTCCTACATCCTCTCCGCAAAAGAGAGGATGTAGGACTCGGGAGCTATAATAGGTTTGGTAACCAGGCTACTGCAGAGGAGGCTACCGCCACCTTGGCCACTGGGAGCACCGTGCCTAGCTCTGCCAATGACGTCAGCCTACCCCATGGCCCCCATATTTGGCAAGTATTTATCAGGTGTTAGAAATGTACTCGGAGACAGTAATTGGATTCAGACGCTTGTGAGAGACTTCCTGGCCTGAAGCAGGTAAACAAGGTTGACTTCTCGGTATCATCAGACTTCAGGGCCGGAGACGCGTCAAGAGTACAGGTAAAGGGCGAGACTAGATCGTGACATACTGAGTAGTGGTACGTACAGAATCTTACATGCGTGTATGTAACGTTACGTCAGCAGATTTCCTTGCTGGTTTGATATGTTGTGCTTTTTGATATGTTTTGGTCCGATAAGTCACACCACGTAAATGCAACAACGCTACTTGACACGTGTAGGTTTGTAATGTCATTTGATGTAAAAAGTGTTCTTATTCGATTATTTGACCCAAACTGGTGACAGCGCGATTTGCAACCTACTGTGCTCGATTTCACACAGGATTTAGTAGATTTGATGACATTGAGCTACAGATTGAACAATCACACTATCGAGACAAAGAATCAAGAATCCTCAATGAGGCAAATGCATAACTAAGACGCGTTTTGTTTGTATTTTTGCTCGTTTTGTACCGTGACCAGTAGTGGTGTGTTTTTCTATGGGTGTCTCGTCTTGTTGGGTTCAGACATATATACGCTATTATGCGCTGTACACATTTACTTCGAGATAAGCGTAATCCAAGTAGCGAAATTCACTATCTAACCAACCATGTCTGATCAGTACCAAAACCCAAATGATATATCGTAAGCCATACGTTACATACTTGAGTGGACCTGATCATAGATTGGCACCGAACCATACGTGGATCTCGTGGAAGCGATGGACCTTCGCTGAAAGGTTAACACATCTTCCCAATGGTAGATTATCACTTCTGTGTCAGGGTTTTTATCCTCAGGCGACTTCACAACAGCGCCACGCCTCCAAAGTAAAGGTCCAACCCCCAGCTCAGCTTCTCGTGACCTAGCCTTCTGTGCAGGCCTCCGGGCGGGTGGGAGTTTTGATACTGCCTTTTGTAGTTGAATTTTTAACGCAGGAGGCCTAGCCTCTACCAAGCTTTTGGAAGCAGCTAGAAAGAGCTAATCTGAGGAATTAGCCAAAGAGATAACGTGTCAGAGGAGTTGGTACGCTAAACAGTACAGTTTGCCGCTCCCAAACTGTACCGACATGTTCTTCAGAGGCTGTGTCCGACCGCTTTCAGAAGCCTGGTAGAGGCTACCCAAACCCACAGCTAACCATTCCCCTTTTCCTGTGACAGGCTTTTAACCTATTATTTATAATGATAAAACAACATGTACTTAGTTCTTATAGTTTCCCCAACCAATCAGCGTGGAGAACGCATTGACCTTTTCTACAATGGGGGCGTATCTAGTGGAAACATCACCGCAATTTTGCCAGAGTCCGACTGGGGGAGAAATTGGTTGTTCCAAGGAGGTTTAAAATCAAAGGCACCCCGTGGATAGGTGGAATCAGGTATCTAGTGAATGCAGAGGTGAGCCCGGGTGGCGGCTTGCCGTAAGTAAACAACTTCAAGTTTAAAAGCAAATCTAGCTGACTGTGGTTCATTTTTTTGTGGTTCTCACAGAGATTTTTGTGTTTTTCACGGTCGGATGCTGAGAAAGACCATGGGGAGACAAATGTCCAGACAACGCCTCTGCCTTGTGACGGTCCTGATGTGGGGAGTGCTGGGCGCGCTGGTTGAGGGCCAGGGGAGGCCGTGTATCTCGACCGGTGGTATCCCAGCACAGGAGGGCGAAACGGTCTACGTCGACTTCGGCTCGAAGAAATGTGTTTGTAGACAAGGTAAGAAAGATGTTGTCGACATATTTAAGTTATAAATCAAAATGAGAAAGCAGACCACCTACGACGAAGGACGCATGTCGCCTGGACCATGTAAATATTTGTGGAAACCCGGGGCGGAAAGATTTATCACTTGGCACAGGATGAGTAAGCGATGTTCCCAGCACAAAGTTAGAACTACTAAAACTGTATCCACCATACTAACAACGCGAATTCGAAATCAGTACAATTTAGCCAAGTACGGAGAAATATTAGCAAGGAGAAAATAAACCTCCCGTCGACTGACTCTACTAGTGAATTTATTATTTGCCATTTTTGCCGAATTCAGGCTACCATCCCGCGTATCCCGCGTATCCCCATAGGAAGGTCTTAGCCTCTACCAGGATTCGGGAAGTAGCTGGATAAAAGAGTAGACATTGGCCAAAATAGACAGATAACATACTGGGGAGTACAGTCTGTCGCAGGCTTGATAGAGGCTAGGAAGGCCTGCATGGTTGAGGCTTACTACTAACCCACTCGACAACTTGCTTCTTCTTCAGTTGGAGCAATATCAGTCTATTTGCTTCACTTCTACTTTTTCTTCTTTTATTCTAAGTTCCCACTCAGACCTCGGACCCTCATTCAACTTGATAAAAAGGGAACTTGTCCGTATCATCACACGTTTTTACACAGTCAGATAATCATATCTCTTTACAAATGGCGATAGTCTGTTTGTGTGCCAGAGAAAGGGACCAAACAGGCGAGATCGCGAAGTTGTGTGGATGATAAATTCCAGACACAAGACACAAACAATCGGCTACGATCAGCCAAGAAAAGCGACCTGTGTCAGGTCTTAAACCTAAGACCAGGTGTTCTTGTTTAAGACGGTGTTCTGGGTTGTGGATTACTGGCACCCCTCAGATCTTCATAGGTCTGCAGAGGACGTCATCCAGAAAAATTACTCGGTGTGGCCTAACTTTGACCCAGTGTTGACGTCACACTTCAGAGACGCCGCACGATAAATCTGGGTCAGCCTTCTGAGGAAGACCAGAGTGACTGAGAGAGCGATTTCTCTTGCACAAGTTTTAACTCTGAACATGTATATGACTACCAACAGAGATGATCACAGTTGAACTTTCAAGATATCACATCAAAACACGTTGTGTCGCTCGCAAAAGCTATCCGGAAAGTAATGTTCATTTATATAGACTACTACTATTCCTCGTAGTCGGTAATGATGTATCGATCCTAAGAAAGTAACTTACTTGGTCAGGGCTCGAAATACTGGGTGTATTGTATAGTAGTTAAAAAATAATACTAGAAAGGCCGACATTTGCTTTGGAGCAAATTCAGCATGACTTCACCACATTTCACGACATGGCAGGGAAAGAAGGAGAAATACAAGGGAAAACAATTCTTTACATTGATATAACTATAGTATGAAGTGACAACAGTTGGATAGCTATCCCTTACATTATTAGTTGGGATTTTTAATTGCATAATGCAAACTGTTGATTTTCAAGACAAAAAGAAGCGTTTGTGCCCCGCGTTCCAATGCTGGAGCAGGAAAGCTTGATATACCTACCAAAACACTTGAATAAAGTTCATGCTGTCAATATAGCATGGCTTTGTACAGGTGTTAATTGAGTTAACCCAATCAGATCCGAACAGTCAATCAGCGAGGAGAATAGAGGAAAGCTGCATGCCTATTGGTTGCCTGCTCTACATGCCATTCTGATGACTCATGCCCAGATATGGTAACACACTGCTATAGAACATGTAGTATAACACAGCCAAAAAGCTCAAATATAACCATTCTAAAAGCCTGTATCACAAAAATGAAAAAAAAACGCCTGGGGGGGGGGCTATTTGTCTACTCTACCTTCATGCCAAATTTTATGTTATTTGGTCCAAAAATGAAGTTGAATGAGTTGAATCAATTTAAAGAAATGGCAGGAGAAGGAGAAGAAACGTGAGGTCATAACAGTTATTGTTATAGTACTTGTCTTGAAATGAAACATTATTATAGTTTTTGCAGACATTCTACTTACTTTATCTTAGATGGTGCACCTAAAATATTTTTGTGCACCCAATTTTTTAGGGTGCACCTATTCCCAAAAGTTCGAGCCCTGACTCAATATACATATATTGCTTTATACTAACTTGACTTGTTGGTATTTCATCACCATGGAAACCTGCAGGCATTTTGAGGGACTGTGTTGCTGCCTATGACTGTCCCACCCTACCGGACGACTGTGTTGATCTCCAGCAAGTTGCCGACTATGCCTGTAACCAAGGAAAGATGTGCATGGAGCGGGGCTGTAAGGTACCCGGTACTGGGCAGATCATACGGATAGGTGTGTTCTTTATTCTCATGATGTAGTCAAATTTAATAGATAAAGACGCCAATAACAAGTTGTTATAACAAGATTCATGGTCATCTCCACACTTGTGAATGAATGAATGAATGAATGAATGAATGTATGAATGAATGAATGAATGAATGAATGAATGAATGAATGAATGAATGAATGAATGAATGAATGAATGAATGAATGAATGAATGAATGAATGAATGAATGAATGAATGAATGAATGAATGAATGAATGAATGAATGAATGAATGAATGAATGGTTTATTTACATCACTTTTTGCAGACAGTACAGTACAGTAGCAGCCTTCACCGGCTGAAATGAAGTATGATTTCATGATCGATTGTGATCGAAAATAAACACAAAGCAATAAAGACAAACACATAAGTTAAAAATCACGAATCTTACAGAGTGCCCGTCTAAATGCTCATTTACGGCGCTATGTAGTCAGTGTACGTGTAAGGCAGTGTGCACTTGCCATATCTGGTTCTTCTATATTTGAATTGCGTTCTACGTTTGAAATTGGTCAAGACCTAAGATTCTTGCTATAACGACTTGGCGACAACCGCTTCGAAAAAGTCGCGGAGCTCAACAAAGAGGTAGCAAACTTATAATATAAGTTAATAATTCGTACATAATTCGCATCGTCTGTTGCATACAGATGGGAGTGTGTCTGCAGACAAAGACCACGTCATTAGACCGAGGTAACAACGTGTATCACTGTAAATTCTTTCCACTTCAGGGCAACAATCTGGAGGCTGCACGTGTGTAGAGGGCGGTCAGCTGGATTGTCAGCGTCAGCCGGTGTACCCGTATCCGAGGCCTGTACAACCAGCACCTGTATATCCAGCACCTGTACAACCAGCACCTGTACAACCAGCACCTGTATATCCAGCACCTGTACAACCAGCACCTGTACAACCAGCACCTGTACAACCAGTGCCTGCACAACCGGTATATGTTCAACCTTTGCCTTTTAAAAAGTTGGCACTGCGATGCATATACAAGTATTAGTAGACAGTAAATAATTATTTTAAAAAAATAAATATACACATAAAGCCGGTTTTGCACAAGGAAAATCCCAACTAAAGCATTCAGTTTTATCTACATACATTGTAGACACAGTATACTGAGTGTACTACAAATCGTACGTCTTTTTATCGACTGGTAACATCACCTCAACATTCGCTCCTCGCTGCAGGCTTGCGGGCCTTTTGGAAGTTGTAAGCTGTGCACCACGGACGCCCAGTGCGCTCGGTATGAGTACTGCGCCTATTCCAGCTTCTCCTCGGGCCAGTGTATGGTGAGTGTGGTGTGGGTCCCCGTGTGTTTTGTGCTGGACAATTCTCAATCTCACAATCCTTTGAGTCAATTTTGGACTTAGTAGTATTGTGTTAAAGGCATCCAATGCAATTTCATTGTGGCAAACCTGGATTGTCAAAGACAATTAATTTTCTGGTGATTCTTTAATGTAATAACTTGAATCAACCCTATCCCATAGCATACTGATATCTGTGAGGCAAAAAGGTGATGTCTCTGACGGAAAACGGTCGATTGCCGGTTTTGTATAGAAGGCTGGTTTTAGCTATTCATAGATGGTGCCCAAAAAAAGACGTATCACGTACCTTGTTTATTGATAAAAAATGTGCTAAGAGATGGCAGTAAATGTAAATAGACAGATTTCCTCATCCAGAAACCATGAAATTGCATTGAATGCCTTTGTTTTTCATCGTTAAGGGCCAGGACTGTTACAGTGACCTTGACTGTGAGGGCGGACGTTGTAATGGCGGTATGACGAGGCCGCGGATGCGCGGATGGTGCTCACTTCCTCCCGGCGGGGCGGCCTTCGCGGCGGCGCCTGTGGCCTATGCGGCACCTGGGCAGCTGGTTCAAGGTCTGCCGCCTCCTCCACGACCCTACTATCCGTGACAGGAAACAGGACGCGTCCGAAAATAGTGTCTCTGTCGTGATGAAGTGTCGAAATAGTACTTCTCAAGGTGTATTCAAAACGACAAATAGATGGTGAGAAACAAGGAGAAAGCAGGTGTGGGAAACAAGGAGAAAACAGAATATGGATCCGTCTTTTTTTTGGTGACGTTCACACACCCTGTCTTTCGAGCACCCTAAAAATTGTAACATTTATGATAAAAAAAATACGTTTCTTAGTGGCAAATGTGCAGATCTTGGCACGTTGATAACACCAAATCCGCCTGTATCGTCTTTGGCAGTGTTTGGACACAGTATGAACTCCACCGTACTGTGAGGAAAGTCGTGTGCCCCAAGAGCACAGCACGGGGCATCATGTCTGAGGGATCGAACCTGGGACCTCTTGGTTCCGAGCCGAACACTCTGACCATTAAACCTATAAGAATAATAAACAGACATGACGGTTACAAACGGCTTTTGGACTGAGCGAAGTAATATACCAATGTTTACACATGATTAATATGTTTAATATTTCACGTATTATCATCAATTATGTGTGTATAGACTTATGTTTAGAATTCGTTCACTTATGGGTACCCAACTTACAAAAACGTTAGCCATTGGCTGGATCGTCTTGTATGTACCCAAGAGGTTGCCAGGGTATTAAACGAAGTGGAAATTGAGTATGTGACTGCGCCTTGCTATGACATCGTACCCCCGCCGCAAAGTTATACATTTGACTCTTCCAGATTTACTCAAGAATGAACGTTTGTTTGTTTGTGCCTTTATTTATACTCGACATATATCTACAGATAGATCACCCCAACTTTGTAACGCCACTTATAAAAATATGTAGCATTAGATCCTTTATCTATTCAGTACTTACTTAGTAAGTTTTGAATTAAAGTTTCAGACTATACAAATAACATTGTTCATTGTCCATTATTACACGACATGTTTATCAACCAGTTGTAGTTTGTTTTGGTCTTTCAAAAAGATGATAATGTATGAATAAATGTGTGGATTTAAGCATTTCATTGAGTCAAATTTTGTTGACTTTGAAATTCGCTACTTACGTTATGTACCTTTTAAAAACCATCTCACTAAATTAGTACGCCCCTTTCGTCCCCCGTGGTACTCTTGTGGCCAAAGGTACACCTGCGCCCTTCTTACCCGGTTACGCATCGGTACCTGCAATCTTAACTATAGTCTTTTTAATCGTGCTTTGATTCTTAGCCCATCATGTATTTGTGGGTATCCCTGCGAATCCATTTCTCATTTTATATTACACTGCCCTTTGTTTACTCAGTTAAGAGCTGATTTTCTTAACAATCTCTCTGATTTAATCGGTCATTTGATTGATTTAGATGCCCTTTCAGAAAGTGCCAGGCTCCATCTTGTACTCAGGGGATCGTTTGCGATACCTTCTGAGTACAATGAAAAAATTATGTTACTTACTCAAGATTTTATAAGCGGCACTAAACGTTTTTTTGTTACATAGTATACTCTGTTTTGTTTGATCATATAACACTTCTCTTTAGATATATTACTGTATGTATGGGGTCTAGTTTCTCAGCGCACTACTTGTATGACCATTGTATTTATGTTAAATGTTAAGTGGGGCTGTAAAATAAGTTGTATAACTTGAGTTCAGCCCCACTTCGTCCTTGTCTTGTATTGCTTCATTCAATAAAAAATAAAAATAAAAAAATTTTGTTGCGTCTTTACGGCAACATGATGTATTTAAGAGTGGAATTTTGTTTTTGCAATATTTGACTCGATTATTGAATACTCGCGCTCGGGGAGTCGTCATGGGATGGACCAGGATGTACTACTGACTGTCTACATTTCGTTCATCAGGCCTGTTTTGGAATACGGCTCGCCTGTGTAGGGTACCGGTGCAATAGCTCAATTGGTATAGTGCTCGCTTTGTAACCGGGAGGTCGTGAGTTCAAACCCCGGCCGGGTCATACCAAAGACTTTAAAAATGGTACACACTTCTTTCTCTGCTTAGCACTCAGCACATAAGAGAAAGAGTGTGGGAAGGTCAAACACACAGCACTACCAGCGGACTAGCCCCCTGCTATAGTGCATTGCACAATTGTGTGTCGCCTAAGGGCTACGAAGTGGAGATGGGCACCACCCTCACACTTGGGCAAGAGCACGGGAGACCTTCTTCTCCTTCTGTGTAGGGTGGACTCCCAAAGACTCTATCAAACGACCTAGAAAAGGTTCAAAAACTCTGTTGCAAAATCATTGGCTTTGAACATCACCAGCTCCCCACGCTGCAGCCCAGACGACATGATGCCTCTCTACGTGAGCTGCAGCGGATCTTGAAGGACCCCACACATCCCTGCAGACAGTTCCTCCCCCCGGTAGTGGAAACACCCTAAAACCTTCGCCGCCGTGTGGGACTGAAACCACCTGTTAGCAAGTCGAACAGACACAAGAACTCATTTTGATATTTATCCCTAGAACTCTGTCGATGATGTAATGCCCGCAAAACTCTGTGTCTACGTTGTCGTTGTTGCTGTGTGCAGATTTTAATATTCTTGTATAATGTTTTATTGTTCTTAACGTTAATAATCTTTTAAACGAATTGTTCTTTTACAAATGTACATGTACTGTAAAATCAGCGCAATTTAGTCGTTATGACTACCAAGTTTATTGCACAATAAAGTTTGAAAGTCATGGGGGGGATGCTGGCACGGGAAGAACGGAAACGTGTCATGCACTCCAACGATCGTTCACGGGGTTCTGTTGAACAAAGAAAAACATTTCCGTTCCAACATGTATCTCTGTTATATGTCAACAAACGTGTACTACTACGTTTCTTAGTGGCAAAATGTGCAGATCATGGCACGTTGACAACACCAAATCTGTCTAGCCTTCGTAGCAGGCTTATAGAACTGGGACGGTTTGGTGGTCTTCAGCTGTTTTCTAAAAAAATGGGGGTAAAATCTGTTTGTATCGTCTCTGGCAGTGTTTGGACACAGTATCAACTGGGAAAAACGGAAACGTATCATGCACTCCAACGATCGTTCACGGGGTTCTGTTAATAAAAAAAAAAACAAAGAAAAACATTTCCGTTCCAACATGTATCTCTGTTATATGTGTCAACAAACGTGTACTACTACCCAGATGGCTGTGACTACTTATATAGGTCCAAAGAGTGTCCAATGTTTCAATCTACACTCCACAGCAGAAGACGACAACAAGAACCGATCGAGGTACGTTAAGGATGGAAGTTTGCCTGATCTTTAAAATTATTCTTTTGCAAATTTACATAATGTTTATCGCAACCCTAGATAGACCTGTTGCGTTTCTGGTTTCTTCGACACTGATTCTTCGTATTATTATCATTTAGTACAAATTGTCTTGTGCAATGTTTAGTACAAATGTGCAAAACTAAACAGTAAACAATGAAACACTTAAGTTCCAGTTAATAATGTAGCACTGTGTCATATAAGATCGGCACACCTCGGCTCTCAGCTAGTACTTTAATGGTCCGGACAGTAATGTTTGACTTGTAGTTGTTATTGCTAAATGGTGAGTTGAAGTTTCTGCCGAGATCTCACGGCAGTCATTATCAACAAACATACGAGACTGGTATCTTGACGTGGTCATTTTCCACGTCCAGTGCGACTACATATAGAACAACTAAAAGATGCCATAAATAAGCTGAAGTCATACATCTGCATTGAAAAATAATAGCTTGTTGACCACCCACATAATGCACCGTTTAGAAATGGTTTTAAAACACCACAAATGTATTTTTCGCACAAATTCCACAGAAACATTGCAAGATGAAGACCCTGTTGCTCCTTGCTACCTGTGTGATCCTGGGACAGGCCGCCCCAGGTAAAGTTGAACTATCAAACTATAGGTTGAACTGCTTAATATTTTACTGGAGCTAAAAAACTTCAGTGAGCCGTCATACACGCAGCTCAGCTATCTTAAAGGCATCCAATTTAATTTCAGGGCGAAAAAGCTGGATTTTGAAAGTCAGTTTTCTGGCTAATCTTTTAATGTAGTAAGCTGAATCAACCCTATCCCATAGCCTACTGATATGTGAGGAAAAAAGACGATGTCGCTGACAGAAAACCTTGCTTTTTTGTATCGTAGGTTGGTTCTAGCTATTTATGTGTGGTACCAAAAACATGGAATCCTCACGTAGTTTGTTTCTGGGCTATTTCAAATGCTTCAAGTATGAGATGATCGGACGTCGGACAAAAATTTGCTAAGAATTGACAGTAAATGACAGACTTTCAGACAAATTTCCTCAGACAGAATATTTTGTTTTACCGCCCTGAAATTGCATTGGATGCCTTTACTGTATGAATATATAATCAATATAATCAATATCCACCATAAGGAGAAAACCCGACAGGGTGTACATTCATGTCAAAGTAACTTATATTAGAAAAAAGGGGATGTTTTCTAGGTAACTTGAAATGACGCCCAGAAAGGAATCTACAATTCTACATGTACATTTATGTGTATCTCCCGTTTGAAGGCAACCGTCAACGCCGGCAATTCCTGCCCACTGTTCTCTGTCCGAACGGCCTGGCTGTTCAGAAGTTCGCCTTGCCCGACGGCAGCCTGTGTTTCTACCTCCCACCGGCCACCCTGTCCGTGTCCAGCCCGCTCCAGACCGGGCCTGACGCCTGTCCGGCCGTGGCGCACTGGCTGACCCTGGACTGGTGCGGCGACATGCGGCGCCAGTGCTACTGCTGTGACGAGGCCACCACTGCAGACGAGTGCCTCTTCTGTTACGATAATGACTGCGTCCCAACTGCTTAGAGAACTGGGAATCTTCAAAAATATCCCTAATAAAATACACTCATTTCACTGGTGTACTTGTTTTACAATTTTTTTAGAACCTACCTGTTGAACTATGCCAGAAACATGCAGTGTTTGAGCAATCTCAAAGCCAAGAAGTCTCACAGCGTAGAAGCTTATGAAGTTTAAATTGTAATAAATACCACACTTAGTCGAGATAAAGTAGTTTAGATACTGCGACATTGCCTTCAAGTTCAAGGTTTAGGCGAACACCACTATTATAACTAACAATATGCAATTATCTTTCCCTGTTGTATGTATGAAATTGTGAGAAACAATAAGGATACTTATCGTTACAATGTACAAATATGTACATCGTATTTGTTCACGGAGATCAATAGTCAAATAGATCGAACGCAAATATCATCTACAGTACATCTGGGAGGGAAGGGCGCAACGGAACCACCTGCGTTCTGATGAAACACCTCTAACTTATGAAGGGATTAAAGTTCAAGGCATCCAATGCAATTTCATCGCAACAAAATACTCTGGATAACGCAATCTGTCTGATATTGAAAGTTATTAACATTTTAGCACATCTTCGTCATCATTTTTTATACTTTGAAACAGCCCCCCAAAAAGCTACGCGAGGCGTCTGTTTAAAAGCCACGTGTACCATCCATAAATAGCTCGAGCCAGCCTATACTACCATACAAAACAAACTTTTTCCGTCAGCGATATCACACTTTGGCCTCACAGATACCAGTATGCTATTGGATAGGATTGATCGGACTTAGATCTAACGTTACTAAATTAAAAAAAAAAAAAGAAAAATGACTTTGAAAATCCAGTTTTGCTGCCCTGAACTTGCATTGGATGATTCTCAAGGGAGGCAGCCACAGATTCGCATGATTCTAGCACCATGTTCGTTAATCAAACAATATCCTACAAAGCAAGAGAAGTCATCTCATTCAACCCTAGACATGCTGAAGTCAGGATCATTCCAAGACTTCAAGGCTTTACAGATCAATGAATCCAAATTTGTATGTTCCAACTGTGTATCTAACATGTCAAGTAGCCAGGTCAAACCTATAGCTTATCAGTTATATATAAACTAACGATTGCCCCAAAATATAGCAAATGGAACTTGTTGGCAAATAAGACCAAGGACTCTTTTACTCAAAAACATCGGATAAGTTTAGAATCTTACAGCTGATAGCAGTTCATCACTTTCTCAGTATGAAATATACACTGTATCTGGTACATGTAGTAGCAAAATACAAGGGACAAAACACACCCAATCATCTGTCACACTTCTTTTATTTTGGGTTACTTGACACAAGTTAGCACAAGTAAGTGGAAAGCTATGCTAAACATGTTAAAACACGTAACAAGTCAATTTTAGAAAATATGTAACTGTTTCAAGAAACGATTTGGGTTGTCAGAGAACTATTTGGCTACTCAAGATTTTTTTCACATCTATAAAGAAAAGATCAGAGAACTCTTACTAGTATTAGAGCATAGAGGTAGAATTGGATACAACCTCCTTGATTAGAGTCAAACACCTGAGTAGATTTAGTTGATCTTTTGTCAATGGACCACAGGAAGAATAGCTGCAGTTTTGTATGCTAAATGTGGATCCAAATAAAGTCAAGTCAATCTTTGGAGTAAGATTACAACATTCAACACACAACATTATGTTTTCTGATGGCTATGTGTCCCCAAATCCCTCCTGGGATTTCATAGCTTGTTTGAACTGTTCTAAAGCTTCTGGGTTCTGGGTTGCCCAGTTCTGTGATCTGGTCTCCTCCAGCCAACCTGAGGATGATATCCTTCCTTTCAGAAGTCCAAGAAGGTCCTCTAGGGATTCTTCTTTTACTGAAGAAAAGTAACATTATCAATCAGGGTTAGCAATAGTTTAGTTAGGCTGCACCAATTTAATTTCTTGGTTAACGGATTTTTCTAGAAAAATAATGGAGTAGGCGGGCGAAAAAAAATATAAACATAAAAACAGGCCTAGGCATCCTATTATGGCCCAAAATGGCACGATAGGAGCCATGAAGTCAACACACCAGGCTGGTTCAAAATTTAAACAATGAATTTTGAACTTTTAATGATATCACTGCATTGAAAGATGGAATAACTGTAACAACTAGGAAGAAAAGAGCTGTTTTCAACTGTTCAGGGCAAAATATGAGCATTTTGCAGTTGATTCTGAATTTTTATTTTTATTTGCAAATCAGAAAAAAATGAAGCGGGCGAATCCGTTAACCAAGAAATCAAATTGGTGTGGCCTTATAATACACAGTAAGAACTGTTGCACATCTCATAGCTGTAAAGAATTTCACAAAATGACTTTGAAAATTTCACAGATCCTTCCTTCCTTTTGTCAATATTGTAACGTTTGTTTAGTCACATAATGTATACAATGCATAGTCATGTATATTACTGATATCAGACAGGGTTTTAACAAACATTATCCATGAAAGCTGCAAAATAAAACACAATGTCCTTCATTTCACCCCCTTCTCAAATGTCAGGGCAAAAGTCCTAAATATACAATGTATGAGGTTATGTCAGAAAATTATTTGGTGACTGTGTTTCTCAAGGACAGGAATTATCAAAGACAAACAAAGGGTTACAAACAAAGGAGCCTGTAAAATGGATGGATCTGTTGACCCTAAAACACAAAAAAAAGATGGCAAAAAAAAAAGCCAACGAAGTTACAAAAAGGCACTGTTCAGACAGTTAAGTTACCCATCACCATACCTCTACTTGGCGCATTCAAAGAATGAAAAGATGTACATGTTTTTGTCACAAATGTCGAATCAAATGCTAGAAAGGAGGTAAAAAAATAAGGTGCGTGAAATTATAGACACAAAATAAAAAAACAAAAAGGAAAGTAAACAAAATAAGGACTATAATTGGAAAGGTAAAGAGAGCAGAGTGTGACAGTACCTTACCGTTGGCAGTAGTCGGGACTTCTGCTTGGGCACCTCCTGGAGGTTTGGTGAGCCCGTTTTCTGCACAGTCCTTCAACACTGCTGCTATCCTCTCCATGCCTGGGGGGGGGGGACAAGATCATCAATGATTACACAAGCACATTCCCATACCATACTACCCTCACACTTTTGTGTTAGGTAGTTTAGCCTTACAATTGCCTCTGTACAATGAAGTTTATAAGGACCTACCCTTACAATGTACTCTAGCAATTCTTGAAATGGCTTGATGCTGTGTGGGATATATGTACATATATGCAGTGATCAAGTCAGCATTATTTGATAGAATTTTTCAGTTCATGACACTCATTGACAGACAAAAATTTTGCCCAATTTGGCAACTACAACAAACAAAAATCAGCTTGGTATATAAAATGTCATTTAACTAAGCTTAGTAGTAGTAGCTACAGTAACCAGCAAAATTTGCACCTCAAAATGCAGGAAGTACCTTTTAGCATTTCAGAGGGTCAAGATTTCATAATTTTCCCAGGGGAGCATGCCCTGGTACCCCCCCCCCCCCCCAGGGTTGTCTTCCTCTGGCGCAACACTTAAAACAAAATTGAGATGATGGAAAAAAATCCAGCCTACCTATAGAACACTGCATGTTTGTACCTACAGCAACTTTAACACCCCAAATCTACCCCCACCTTCTACTTTGCCCAGTTCCCATACAGGTGGTCTTGGTCTTGGTCTTGGTCTTGGGGGTTAAGGTAGCCAACATCAACTTGCTGATGATTCTGCTACACTGTAGTATTTGGGCTGTAGAATTTTGGACCATCGCACACCGGGGCATGCCCCTACTCTTTTTCGAAAGGTGTGGTGGGATCTTTAACGTGCTCGAGGTGTGGCTCTCCTCAAACACATGACCTCCAGGTTAACAGTACATTGTACATGTACAGGTTACAATATAACTGCATGAGTTCACAAAGAATTTGTGCTCTGTTTATGCTCTGCGGATTGAATTTGAAAGCAATTTATTGTGAAACCCCTCTGTGTTGGAAGAATCCGTAGTTGTGAAATTTGAGCTCACAAATACTATGAGTTTTCAGTCGGTCTTGTCGACCTTCGACAGGTGTTTATCAGTTCTATTCTATTAAATAGATAAAAGGTGATGTGTTTTTTGTGAGAGAGCTACTATAAAATTGCCGTATGCTACCTTTCAATATCTTCTGACATACCAGTACAGTGGGTCAGTTCACAGGATGGCCGAAGGCTGGAGGGAGATCCAACCCGCAATAGGGCTGGGACAAATGGTGATGTGGAATATGCTTGTTGCACTTATTTACATGTATGTCATACCCACCCAACAAAATACACATTTCAATGCAAAATGGGCCAAAATTTGGTGTCCCTAAGGCCATGTTGATTTGACTATATGGATGACATCGTCTGGGAAACCCCAAACTGATGCGAGCGTGCCAATAAAAAAAAGTTTTGCCAAAAAAAAAGTTACCTTCATTATGAAATCTACGTGGTGATAAAGGTTGAACAAATGACTAAAAAAAATTGTAACAACATCAATTCCAACATCCATATATGGTATTCATATTTTGGAAAGCGGCATACTCAAGCCAGAAGCCTGTTTGATAACCATTACAACCCTGTGTGATACATGACGTATGTAGTTATCACACAGGCTGGAACACCCATATTGAATGTTATCATGAAAGTTCATCTGTGTTGGTAGAAGACTTTCTGAAACCTACGATCCACTGCTCACGGAGTCACGTGTGTTATCTGCGTGACGTCTTGGAAGTGGTGGATTGCTCATTTCTCAACAAAGGAGTTGTACAGTCAAAAATTTTGGTTAAGTCCAATTTCTTGGGTTGGAAATTGCAGTTAAAACTTGTTTCATAAAATATTGAATGTTATCACTTCTGAATTCATTCTGCACAACTTGTGCTTCTGAGGAAGTAAGATATACATGATGTGTAAAGTTGCTTTTTGTACTCACCCACTTCTAGATGGTCCCTGTACACTGTGTAGACCAAGCGGAAGAATCCAGGCTCCCCACATCTGAATGCCGCCATACCAGGGGTAAGGTAAACTCCTAAACATATGCACGGTTATTTGTAAACATAATGATGGTTTACCCCAGCACTTTGTAAAACATTACAGCACTGGAAAATACTCTGAAAACTTAGTTAAGTTGATATGCTTCCTTTTCTTGGATGAACAAATAATTACTGCATGCACTTTAAAAAAAATGAGTGATTGAACTATTACAAGAAAGATTACAAAATTTATAGTATGTCATCTTGAAATTGAACCATTACTCTCTATATGATTCAAGAATTTTCTAACCTCCTGGGCCTTGCTGTCTTTGATAACTAACTGACTTGTATCTATGATGAATAATATAGCAACTGTCAGAATTACTAAGAAAGTCAACAACATGATACCAGTACCTGCATCCATGAACTTTTCAAATAGCACAAGCTCATTCTCCTGAGTCAATGGTTGGATGTACTGGAGAGGAACAACAGTTGAAGTAAAACAAACGTGTTACTAGTACCTGAAAAATTAAGGTATAAGGCCTAGGAAAAAAATGTTGTGTTTCCTAAAAAAGTTAGGGTCAGTAGGTAGGGATCATCTTTTTTTATCAGACATTGGCAATCTCTAGTGATCAAACTTATACAATACAGTTTAACAAAGTAAAACCTGCTTGAGGACACTTGTATTTTCAATGTCAATGTTGAAAAACTGATCGTACAACATTTCATCACTCAGGTGTCAGATCAAGGAGCTTGAAAAGGTCCATCAGCTCAAAAAATTTATATTCCTTGCAGAGGTCCACCCAAAAAAGGCTAGGGTCGGCAGTTTTTTCTAGGGTCGGTCGGGAAACAGGAAACACAACTTTTTTTCCCTAGGCCTAAGCAAATGATTCAAACATCCTTCCCTGATTGTTGTCCTGAATACTGGATGAATTTGCCTTTTCTTTGCCCCCTCTTCATATGTTAGGAAAAAGTTCAAAGCCGATGACGATTGATCATCTTTTCAAAGATGATCAATTTCTTATTAAAATATACATCTGATTCTGGCATGGAACCGCTGCAGGTACAAAGTACATGTACATGTATATTGTACATGTGTGTGTAGTGGTGTGGCCACACTTGGATAAAATGTGGCAAAAAATGGCTATTCCAATTTAGGGAAACTTTTGAAGCCAGCAACATCATGAACAACTGTCCTGCTGCAAAGATGGTGAGCCAACCTCAAGGATAGTTTCTTCTCAACCTCAAGGATAGTACCTTCTTTTATAATATAACACCAAACAACAGGGTGGACAAGTCCACTTGCCCAAAAAAGCACAGATCAGGCAACTCCATATCCCCTTGGACTGTACATTTTTTGAATGAGGCATTATGCCCCAGTATGGTGTTTGTAGCAAAATTACTTATCTGTTACCCAGAAAAATATTGTAATGATGCCAGTCAAAAGTACAAATGTATGACCTTCTGTCAGAAAATTCATGGCAAGTCTCTACATGTGTACCCTTAGTTTGGTAAATAAAGCATACAACACAATAAAGTTTAAAAGTGCTGTTTAACTGAAAATAAAATGGTTTCCTTGCTGCAAGTAAAAATGCATTTAAATTTTGGGCAAGTGAAAAGATGGTTCTCGCAAGTAGAAATGACTAAATTTGTAAAACTTTACATGTACATGTAGGCCATGGCTCACCTTTCTGAAGTCTGCCCAAATGTACAGTCCTGAAGGGCTCTTACGGACGGGGATGTCTAAAGCTGCCAGCTTGTCACACATGTAGGAGCGGGCCTCCCTCATACGGGAGTACTTGGTGGGGATGAATACATTGTCCACCCATTCTAATGGAAAAATCACCAACAATTGCAACACTAATACTTAAGAATGCTAATAAAAACAATATGAAGCTATGCAAGACAAACTGTAGCAGTCATAACCGTTACCAGCAATAAAATCCTACATTTCACAGATGTAAAAGTCAGTCAATTGAATATTCATTCGTTTATTTGTTTACCCTTTAGTCTAAGACGACTAGTCTTCCAGGGTTCAAAACATATTATCATATAGCCGGACGGCGTGGACCAATCAGAGGCCCGGATACCCGTGCTGTTATTTCCCGATAACAGCACATGTGGTGTTATGGCGGAATAACAGCACATGTCGTGTTATGGCTGATACCATTATGTTATGGGGTATAGGGGCATGCGACTCTTTCTGTAAACCTTTGTAGCATTTTTCTGTCCAATAAACTTTTTTGTTTAGCTTCATTTAAACTACAATTTGCATTAAATGAAATTATCCATATTTGTTTTAAAGCGTATAATATATTCGAATGTATTTTTATGTATGTATATATATTAAAGCTGTTGTATTTCAAACAGGAATTGTGTTGATTGACAGTTTGGATAGGCTATATGATAATAATTTTAATGCACTGCCTTTTCCTCGTTGTATATGGTGTCATAACTGCATGGGCAGCTGCCATAACCACCTCATAAACCACCTCGTTCGCTTCGCTCACACGGTGGTTTATTCGGTGGTTATGGCAGCTGCTCATGCAGTTATGACACCATATACAACTCGGGGCAGTGCATTAACCCTTTATAAACATATGAGCATACTGACAACAAAATAAAAGAGAATGAACATAGTCGTAATCATCACAAATTACATACAGGTTAAACAAAACGATCATGACTTAACTTAATATATACAACTTAACTGTACAACTGGTGGATGGCCTTTTTGAATTGATGCAGACTGGTCAGTGTTTTGATACTGGGTGGCAGGGTGTTCCATAGATCAATGGCGCAGTAGAGAAATGTTCGCTTTTCAATTCATGTTAATAGACCAACATGATTTCACCTCTCATGTACTACGTAGATTGATAAAGCAGGTTGAAATATTTGCCCACACAAGGGTAAAGATAAAATAACACACCTTTATCAAGAACAATCTCTGTCAGCATGTGCTGAATGGGCCCAGGAATCATGTTGAAGTAGACCAGGGCCTCCACAGCCTTGTTGACGGCTTCATTCTCACTGTACAGTACACCACACCGCATCCCTGACATGCAGAAGTCCTGGAACAACAAATCAACAACAACTGTGTAAGGCACAGTAATACTTAAAGCTGCTGCAAACCTTGATTCTGTACAGAGGCGGTACTCACCACTTACGGATCCCCAAAAATTTGCCCACGTTTTTACACCTAAACAGCACACAGTTGTGCATATGGCGGGTTGTGACCGAGGCTTTAGGGAGAAGAGATGCCTCTGCAGGGAGCATTAGTTCAGTGCCTACAAGTGGTCTATGTGGCTTTGCACTGAGCAGACTGGATAGCCTTTCATCAGTTCCATGTACAAATGCTCAGTGCATGATGTTGCCACTTGTAAGAAAAGCTCCTAAGATACACTGGGCAGGGATGATTAGAGATGAAACATACCATATCGATAAGAGTCATAAGACCATACGAAAACTAGCTAATGTTGTGAGAACATTGCCACCTTGCTAATGCTTCAAGTTCTTGATGTCTCCAGTACTTACTTTGGCAAAACCCCAAACCATGTGAGTTCTCTGGGGATCAGGGATACTGCAACAGATGGAGTAGAGCTCAAAGTTAAAACATGATATCACAATGTATAACAAATTATTTCAATGTTTGCTTGAACATGTCACTTTTCACAAGGCCTTCATTCTGACACTACCCAAAAGCTATTATCATTGTATTAATAATTCTATTAGTATGTTCTGCTTTGCTCTGCATTCCAAAGTATCCTCCAATCTTAAATTTATTCTTGAGGTTCCTACTTGTTTAATGAAAACAACAACAAAAACATGCATTACTACTCAAACTCAACATTGCAACTTTTCAGAATAAACCCCAAGTTCATTGCAACAGTGCTTATTACCCGAGGAACGCTCACAGTAAAAATTCTCATGAAATCTTTTGAACAATTCTACATTGAAAGGAGAAGAGTAAAAGAAAGTCTCACTTTGGCAGGCTGAGGACACTGGTAAACTTGGCCTCACCGTCGAATATGGACATCATGTAGATTTCATCCATGATGACGTGCAGGGAGTGACTGGAAGTGAGCAAAACTATAGGTCTATGAAGACTTCACTGGGGTATGCATTGCTTCTATCTGCAAGGTAACAAGCCTAGTACATCATTTGTCCTTGCTTATTTGGAGACTACCTTTTACACTATTGCTTAATAAAGCAGTCAAACAGATGCTTGATTCAATAAAACTGCATATAAATTCGACTCCAAAATGAATTTAAAAAAAGCTTAAATGCAAAGCAACCTATCTGGCAGTGGTTAGATGATAAACGTGTTGATAAAATATAATGCACATAAAATTGTATTGTACCCATATTATATGCTTTAATGCATTGCTGTATATCTGTGATCATGCTATTTCACAGTAGATGGTTGACTGTTGCTTCATACTACTGCATTTTGATGAAATATTTTGTTTTCTGGACAGGTACAACAAACCCACCGGTGGCAGAAGTTCAGAATGTCCATGAGAAGTTCAGGACTGTAGATATCTCCCAGTGGATTGTGGGGGTTGATGAGAAGAATGCCAACAATCTTCTTTCCCTGTTGGAGACATACAGGAAGAAGTTACAGGGTTTCTCAAGTCCTGGAAAAAGTGTTAATTGAGAAGGCTTAAGGACAAAGACATGTTTTTGACACTAACCTCTGCTGTGGCTTCGTTGTAGGTGTCCTCAATCTTCTTGGCTGTAAGTTGAAAAGGCTTTGTCTCTCCTTCTTCCATCTGTGACAAAAATAGACATTGAAAACATCTGCTGAATATTCCTTTGTAGACCTGCCCATATGTGCTTTTGTGAGGCACTCCTCATCTTTTGCAACCAATGAATTATATTATATATACAAATGTATACAAACTTCAAAACAATGATATTTTTTTACAGGATGCCCGAACACCAAACATCAACTCAATGCTAAATGGTATTACATTGTATATGTTACTCATGCCACGTCCGCCATCTTTGTTTTCTATTGTGAAAAATCCCCATCAACTGTTGCAAAATTTGAAATTTCCATGTAATCTACAGACATCGTAACCTAAAAAGTCATTAACATTGAAATGAACAGTTTCTTGTTGCATTTAGCTATATGACAATTTTCATGTGCTAGTCGGAGTTTCTGAAAATTATGGAGGCAACAACAAAGCGATCAATGACTTGTGATAATCGTGTGCAGTATGTCTATACGCTACTTGATTTAAGTTTTTCGTAGATCTAACTTCATTTTTTGCTACTTTTGTGATGTAAAAGTATTTGCAGGCTGACATTCCTTGCTGGTTTTGTACGTAGCATACTTAGCAGTGTTTATTCATTTGAGAAGAATTGGAGACGATAGCAGATGATAGCGTAAATATTTGCAGCATTCTTCATGTCTGGAAAACAATAAAATACGTAAACGAAAAAAAATTAACTGATCTAAATAAAGTTCACTGTTATTAATAGTTAAATATGACCCGTGTTTGTATTCTTTGTGTCGTTATTTGTGTTCAATTCCCTGTCCACCCCCATAGTCTCAATGAAGTCCGAAAGTTTGAGCCTCTATCAATCGGAATTGAACAAAAAATGCGCTGGCAAATTGGCTTTGCAAAAAAGTGGCATCTACTGTATCTTGCTTATCAATCTACATGTGGTCCTGGTTCCTTTGGTGTTCCTACCTTACTGCTGAGGTGAACAGGCAACGTTTGGATCTGTGCCCGACCTCCCACATCCCAGAACACACCTCCATAGCACGGCATGGGCATCAGGAGACAGTCTGTAGAGAGACATCACAGGAAAATACCAGAAAGTGCAAAACAACAGTTGTGCTTTAAGACTCTCTTTAAGAATCTCTTTAAATGCCTCCATACCTCTTAGAATAGACGTTTTTTGTATCTTGATTCAGAAATGATGGATTTTATCATGACAACTACAAAATGTATTCAATAGTCTCACCATAAATGTACTAACAATACCATAGATATGCAGATTTATGAATTCTAGATGAAATTCCATGACTTAGGTTCCCAAAAAGCACTAACACTGCCTTTGCTCTGCAATCAAAACACCAAAAGAATGCTCATAGAGCAAATACCTCCAGAGAAGCAATATACTTGACTAGATTACTTATCATGCTGCAGTTACTACAATGACAAACAGGGGGCACTGTAGCACATTACCCTAACTGGTTATCACCAAGCTGCCAGAGTTTTAGCCCAGTAAAATCATCAAGTTTGTTGCATAGTGATGTAAACCTTACATATGCCACAAGGTATAACATTCTTATCATTCACCATTACGAAATCATTACAAATTATGACATGAATTATGCAAATTAGGTCATTATTTGCATAATTGGAATCTGTTGATGTTCCACATGCCATAGATTACATATATTACATGTATGAAAGTACTATCACTGTAATTACAGAAGTTCCTCTTTTATTATGCAAATTAGTTCTTCATTTGCATGATTTGCATTCAATTATGTACACCTCGCTCTAAACTACCTACACACCAAAAATGATTAACAAATGTTGTTCCGTTCTGGACTTCTCCGCTTTAAAAGATTTTGCCAGGAAGTCCCCTGCAGTTCCAGAACAAACTGTAAAACCCACACCAATTATTCCTGAGAGAAAAGGAGGCCCA
>NW_017804387.1:204973-209749 GCF_001625305.1 Branchiostoma belcheri
CTGACAGTGGTCACCATGCCGAAAATGGGTAAAGATGTCTGTTACCATGCCGGAAGGTGGATGGCAGATAACTATGAAGAGAGGAGACAAGAAAAGGCTCTGATTTAATGTTTTGTTTCTTACTTTGATGTAGTGATATGTGATACTGGCCATGTATACATGTACATGTATGTGATGTTCCCACTGAATCAAAACCATTTTGTACAATGATTGCGTCAAAATTTTAAAATGTAGGAACCTTGTTTTTTTGCCCGCCTTGTTTTTTTGCCCGCTCACATGAGAATTGGAGTCTGCGAAGGATGTCATCAATAAAATTTACTTGCTGTGGCCTTATGAAGGCAATGACGAAGTGATCCTTTGTGCTATCAATGACTTTTGTGATAATCGTGTGCAGTACATGTATGTCTATACGCTACTTGATTTAAGTTTTTCATAGATCTAACTTCATTTTTTGCTACTTTTGTGATGTAAAAGTATTTGCAGGATGACATTGTGCATTTATTCCTTGCTGGTTTTGTACGTAGCAATTTATTACTTAGCAGTGTTTATTCGTTCGAGAAGAGTTGGAGCCAACAGCACAATAGCATACATTTTTGCAGCATTCTTACAGTCTGGAAAACAACAAAATACGTAAACGAAAAAAAATTAACTGATCTAAATAAAGTTCACTGTTGTTAATGGTTAAATATGACCCGTGTTTGTATTCTTTGTGTCGTTATTTGTGTTCAATTCCCTGTCCACCCCCCACCCCCATAGTCTCAATGAAGTCCAAGAGTTTTAGCCTCTATCAATCGGAATTGAACAAAAAATGCACTGGCAAGTTGGCTTTGCAAAAAAGTGGCATCTACTGTACAATGTATCTTGCTTATCAATCTACAAGTAGTCCTGGTTCCTTTGGTGTTCCTACCTTACTGCTGAGGTGAACAGGCAACGTTTGGATCTGTGCCCGACCTCCCACATCCCAGAACACACCTCCATAGCACGGCATGGGCATCAGGAGACAGTCTGTAGAGAGACATCACAGGAAAATACCATGTCCAGCAAGGGCAAAACAACAGTTGTGCTTTCATACTTTGTGCACTTTCATCTCTGCCTCCATGTCTCTTAGAAAAAAAAGGACTTTTTTGTATCTTGATTCAGAAATTATAGATTTTATTATGACAACTATTCAATAGTCTCACTATACCAACAATACCATATGCAGATTTATGAATTCTAGATTCTGAAATTCCATGACTTAGGTTCCCAAAAAGCACTAACACTGCCTTTGCTCTGCAATCAAAACACCAAAAGAATGCTCATACAGCAAATAACTCCAGAGAAGCAATATACTTGACTAGATTACTTATCATGCTGCAGTTACTACAATGACAAACAGGGGGCACTGTAGCACATTACCCCTAACTGGTTATCACCCATGTTTAACCCTTACTAACGCTGCCAGAGTTTTAGCCCAGTAAAATCATCAAGTTTGTTGCATAGTGATGTAAACCTTACATATGCCACAAGGTATAACATTCTTATCATTTACCATTACGAAATCATTACAAATTATGACATGAATTATGCAAATTAGGTCATTATTTGCATAATTGGAATCTGTTGATGTTCCACATGCCATAGATTACATATATTACATGTATGAAAGTACTATCACTGTAATTACAGAAGTTCCTCTTTTATTATGCAAATTAGTTCTTCATTTGCATGATTTGCATTCAATTATGTACATCTCGCTCTAAACTACCTACACACCAAAAATGATTAACAAATGTTGTTCCGTTCTGGACTTCTCCGCTTTAAAAGATTTTGCCAGGAAGTCCCCTAGCAGTTCCAGAACAAACTGTAAAACCCACACCAATTATTCCTGAGAGAAAAAGGAGGCCCATATTTGACCTTGACCTTTGTCTTCCTATGACCTACCAACATACCAAATATCACAACAATCCATAAAGGCGTTCTGAAGTTATACTGACTACAAATGTGCGGAAACACAGACACACCAAAAACAATAATATACCTCCATTTTTCATGTCCATGTTTCATGGAGATAATAAAGACTAAGTGTGAACATGTAAATAAAACCTATTTCTAGATAAGACTTGACAAAATACATACCTCCAGGATCCCCTATGCTGGTTGCAACGAGCTCCATCATTGGTCCAGCCCCGTTGCACACCTTTGTCTGTGGAAACATGATCTACATGTACCATCGCACAAGAGACATTTTACTTGAGCTCTATTGCTATACAGTGAAACTTGGCTAAGATGACCACCCAGGAGACCAAGGAAAAGTGGTCTTCTTACATAGAGACAAGACAAGACTGAGACACAGATTTCAACACTCAATAATCCTTCAATAAATGGTAAGCATATTAATCATGTTCATGTACAAGACTTGCGATGTGTATACCAACTTTAATGGAAACACAAGTGCTGAAGGGGAAGTTGATTCGTTTGCTGTCATCATCGGCAGGTATGGGACTGTTTGTATGTCTCAACCCTCAACAGTTCAAAGCAATGTACTTTGTAACTTAGCTTTCTAGAAATAGTTGGAAAGTTTTATCGTTTCAATACGAAAACAAAGAACTCACCATGAATTTCCAGTCAAACTTTCATTTTGACTTTACGGGATCTGGAAGCAAAAGTGGCTGGAATCTGCCACAAATTCTACTTCATCCGAAGTGTTAGAACAAACAATGTTAGATATCGTGTCCCAGGGTCATACTGTTACACTTTACAAGGTGTGCATTTTGGATAAGGAGCAGGATTACTTTGTGAGGGGCATGAATAAGGAAGTTTATATCAGAGCCCATGAACCCTCTCTGAACCTCCAGGGTTGGCAGCTTCTGTCCTCCCACCACTTTTCATTTAATCCTGATCTTGATTCTGTAAAATTATTGCAGTGGAAGACTGAAAATTCATGGTGAGTTCTTCTTCTTGTGTTGGAACAAAGTTTGAACTTTTCACCTAAGCTTGATGATTGATGGGTGTCATAAACTACTCACATATTTTGGATCCAGTGGTTTTGCTGCATTCAGTCGCTCAGTGAGGAACGCAGCCAATGCCTTACGGAACCTGATGACAATTAGCAGTTTTGAAATTATCAGTATCATGTGAATTTGTATCTGTATAGCCAGTATGATCAACTCTAGGTGTAACACACCAGCTTCACAGGCACACGGTGCGGCGGCCGCTGGCTACATGTATATTACGTCAAACGACTTGTTACGTAAACTTTGAACATCCAACTCTAAACATAGCTTTAAGCTATCTATTGATGATACCTACTGTACTTAGTGGTAGCGAGTTCCACTCTAGGAGAGTTCTGGGAAAAACATATTTGATTTGATTTGATTTGTTGGTTCTCTGATTTTTTCAGAAAATATATGAAGCCACAGGGCGAAAAAAAATAAAAATGAAGTTAACATACCAGGCTAGTTTGTAATTCAAACATTTAAATTTCAAACCTTTCATCAAACCACTGCATTGATAGATGGAAAAACTGTAACAACTCTGAAGAGAAGGGATCTCCTTAGTTAACTGTTGTGACCAAAATATGAGTATTTTGGAGTTGATTCAGAGGCTGAATTTTTTTCCTCAACTGTTGGGGGCAAAATGTGAGCATATTTGAGTTGACTCAGAACTCAAATAACTCAGAACTCAGATTTTTTTTTTGCAAATCAGAAAAAAATGAAGCGGGCGAATCCGTGAACCAACAAATTAAATTGGTGTGGCCTTATTTCCTGTCACATCTGCAAGAGAATGCCTCATCAGATATTTTGTACAAATAGTGGAGCAGATAACATCAAATTTTGGAGGAATCTTTCAAATTGTGATACAAGCACCAAACTTGGTACAAATACTCATGAGACATTGCTCTTCTGAAAAAGTACGCGGGCCACTTGATTTGACTTTTGCCGCCCCCTAGTGGCACTTTTTGGTACTGCAGCCGACCTTCCGGGTTTTGTATCTCCTGTTGCTGTTGCTAAACATGCTACAGTCATGACTTTTACGTGGTAGAAAACTGTTAAAATAAGGAAGAAGCGACGTAAATTTGGTGTCTCTAGCAGCTTGCATTGGAACTGCAGGGGTGTTTTTGCCGGTGCACAATTTGGGGACTTTTTGATCGGCTGCATGCGCCCTTGGAGCAAATTGTGCACCGGCAAAAAATGCCCCTGCAGTTCCAATTTCAGTTATCTGCTCCACTAAAATGATAATGTATGGTATGACGCTCTATTTCAGGGTAAACAGTTTGAAATGGATGATTAGCTATGAGATGATGAGATGAACTACATGTGTACTTACCTCATGTTTCCAGGCATCTCATCATAATACAGCATGTGGGGTTCAAGCTTCTGTATCTTGGGTTCAGCCAACTAGACAAAGATTGTACATTACTAGTGCCATTTATACATGTTGTATACATAATTCAAAGAGTATAATATCACCTTTAGTTTCTCATTACTATCATCTTCTGATACAGAATACAAATTCATATCAATGCAGAGTGATTTGCATATTATTCAGTATTTGCAATACCTTGATACAATGGAGGTCAATTCAACAACACAGGGTACCCCTGACTATATAGGACATTCTTGAGATTCTGGTATTATTATAATATCTTATTATTATTATAAGTGACCTGTGAACTTATGACAGTGAACTGAATGTCCGTCAGGATGAAAAGGACTATGATGATGATGATGATGATTATAACCTGTAACAACGTTAGATGTGTGATTTTCCACATTCTGACTTTCAACCATCAAC
>NW_017804387.1:209948-212734 GCF_001625305.1 Branchiostoma belcheri
TTTTTTTGGCGGGGGGGGGGGGCGATTCTTAGAATTCAGGTAGCACACTGGGCTACCTAGGTTCAAAAATAGGTTGCCCGGGGCAACCGGGCAACCAGGTATTTTGCACGCTGGACTGACTACTGCGTAACGTTACCTTTTTCTCGACAACATCAAACATCAGCTTGTTCTCACTGACTCCAAAGTCCACAACACCCTGAAAGATACGAGACATAGTTAGTAAGTTTGCACATCATCTGACATTTTCATGCGATACTGTCTTTCCTGCAATTGTATACTGGTATAGTGTTAACACAAGTTAACTGTTAATATTTTCGCTGTGCTTTTATATTCACAACACGTTCCATATGTTCCATGAACTTATCATTATCGTGAACAAATAATTTGCCGACTTCCTATTTGCTGCACCTGCATCCACCGCAAACGTGTAGTTCCGTGAACATGTCCATTTTTCTATGGCCGCAAAGTCTTGCTACCATGAACATTAAGTGATTTGTAGTACATTTTATTGTAATGAGCATGGTTATGTTTACTGAAGGAAAACATATTGTTTTTACTCAGTTTCTTCCTCTTCTGTTCCAAACACTAACCTCTGACCTGGCCAATGACATGATTTGTTGACGTCTGTCACCATGGTGACTGGTGTTGGGTTACATAATGTTGCAATTTCATGGTCTGCTCTGCTCTTGTCACCATATACTCGTAGTACATGTGTGTGAATTTGTTTGAATAAAAATTAACAGGGCAGACCATGGCCATGTCCATTATTATCCATGTCCAAACATTATGTATTTTGCTTTGCAAATGTTACTTCTCTAGTTTGAGTAGATTTTTCCTGAGGATCAAAGAAAGCAGCCCTGAAAAAACTCAAGAATCTACAGGGCTGAGAACATTGCTAGCCTGGGTTCCATCCTGGTTAGTTTACGTCCGCTCCCACAGTCGCTACTTGGTGGTAGCGACTGTGGGAGCGGATGTAAACTAACCAGGATGGAACCCAGGCTAGAACATTGCTGTGCCGTAGGCAAATTGCACAGTTAAGAAGAAAACATCCTGTTCTGACTGGACGCAGTGAAAGTACATGTAATAGCAAAGGTCAAAGTCTATCATTTTTTACTAACAGCTACAATGCCCAAAGAGACAACTTGGGAAATAAGTGTTTGTAAACTTCTTCTTCTTCTTATCTGAGTTTTACGTCTATTGATTCCCCGAATCGGGGGTATAGACGTGCTTGCACAGGTGCATGTTTGGGCTTGTCATTTTGCCCCTCAGCATGCTGAGGTGCACAACAGCAAGCCTGTGCAAGACTTTTTTTGAAGCAAGGTTTTTACTGACTCTCACTTTTTCACTATCATGTTTCAAACATATGTTATATGTAAATAAATACTAACGGGGGGTGCCCTAATTCCGACCCATCCCTAATGCCGAACTAGTTTGAAAAATCCTTGTTGCGGCGTTATTCATGGGAGCACGTGCCTGAAAATAACCACAAGAATGGACAAAGTTTTTGTGTTGATATCGGTAATCTCACAAAGTTTGTTTTAGTTCGTACACTCCGACAACAGACGAGTGAAAAATCTGTGTGAATTCGACGCTTGTTCGGGGGTTGACGAGCGTGTCAAAAATGCAGGTTTTGCTTTTCAAACAGCTACCTTGGAGCAAGTCGCGTAATCGTCGCAAAAAGATTACTTGTTTGGGACAGAAAAACAGTTGTAGATTGTTTTAGTCATAATTTGTGTATTATAATTTCTAAACTCTCTTCTCAGATCGACCTGTGTTAAAAACTAGGTCGGAATTAGGGCACCCATTTTGCGATAGAACGTTCCACCGGCAAAATGACCGAAAACCTGCCGTGCGTTTCTCGAACCATTACGCTTGGGTGCAAGGCGCTACACTAAAGTGAAATACACAGCTGTGCAGCTTTAATCGTGTGATCTTTATCTGTCAATATTGTATCTCATGTTGCGCGGGTTTTTGGTCAGATAAACTATTACCAAAGGTCTGTGCGTTTGCATGGAACATAGGTCGGAATTAGGGCACCCCCCGTTACATGACATTGTAGTTAATGGGTGAGATTATTAGTGTGCAGAGAAGACAAAAGAGACTCAGCAGTAAACTAGAGTTCCACGATCTCATACCTTCGCCAAATGATGTTAGCCTTTATGAATAAGAAATATACTAATCACCCTGATTATGCAAATAGGATCCTCAATTGCATGAATTATATCAGTCTGTTGATCATATTCTCCACCAAAAGACAGTCTTATCTTAACAAAGAATGCCATTTTCTCATAAATTATGCAAATGTGGTCCTTATTTGAATAAGTTATGTTTAATTATGTTCACCTTCACTTAACTTTCAAACACCCCAAGTATGAAATCCCAGGCAGTTACCACTACACAATCATAACATTTTCTCATTAATTATGCAAATTAAGTCTTCATTTGCATAATCAATATTTGCCTGTGTTTCTCTCATTCTTAATAACATATGTTACAAGCTTGAACTTCCTATCTTGGAATGCAGCTGATTTATAGAATTTCCTCATTAATTATGCAAATTACATCAATATTCGCATAATTGTAATATCATTATGTCAAGCATCACTTCAGCTACCTACATACCAAAAATCACGATGATCCATCAATCGGTTCTTGAGTTATCCTCTTTTAAACATTTGTCCTTTAAACCCCAATGCAGTTCTAGAGCAAGCCGCTAGGGAGCCTATACTCACGTCACTTCTTCCCCAGCACAAGAGCTACCTACCATCCACATTTCATCACCATAG
>NW_017804387.1:212754-214366 GCF_001625305.1 Branchiostoma belcheri
AGAATGCCTCATCAGATATTTTGTACAAATAGTGGAGCAGATAACATCAAATTTTGGAGGAATCTTTCAAATTGTGATACAAGCACCAAACTTGGTACAAATACTCATGAGACATTGCTCTTCTGAAAAAGTACGCGGGCCACTTGATTTGACTTTTGGCGCCCCCTAGTGGCGCTTTTTGGTACTGCAGCCGACCTTCCGGGCTTTGTATCTCCTGTTGCTGTTGCTAAACATGCTACAGTCATGACTTTTAGTTTTACGTGGTAGAAAACTGTTAAAATAAGGAAGAAGCAACGTAAATTTGGTGTCTCTAGCAGCTTGCATTGGAACTGCAGGGGTGTTTTTTGCCGGTGCACAATTTGCTCCTGAGGACTTTTTGATCGGCTGCAGTACCAAAGAGCGCCCTTGGAGCAAATTGTGCACCGGCAAAAAATGCCCCAACGCAAGCTGCTAGAGACACCAAATTTACGTCACTTCTTCCTTACCCCAACAGCTTTCTACCACATGAAAATTATGACTGTAGCATGTTTAGAACAGGAGATACAAAGCCCGGAAGGTCGACTGCAGTACCAAAAAGCGCCGCTAGGAGGCGCCAAAAGTCAAATCAAGTGGCCCGCGTACTTTTTCAGAGGACTTAATGTCTCATGAGTATTTGTACCAAGTTTGGTGCTTGTATCACAATTTGAAAGATTATTTCAGTTATCTGCTCCACTAAAATGATAATGTATGGTATGACGCTCTATTTCAGGGTAAACAGTTTGAAATGGATGATTAGCTATGAGATGATGAGATGAACTACATGTGTACTTACCTCATGCTTCCAGGCATCTCATCATAATACAGCATGTGGGGTTCAAGCTTCTGTATCTTGGGTTCAGCCAACTAGACAAAGATTGTACATTACTAGTGCCATTTATACATGTTGTATACATAATTCAAAGAGTATAATATCACCTTTAGTTTCTCACTACTATCATCTTCTGATAGAATACAAATTCATATCAATGCAGAGTGATTTGCATATTATTCAGTATTTGCAATACCTTGATACAATGGAGGTCAATTCAACAACACAGGGTACCCCTGACTATATAGGACATTCTTGAGATTCTGGTATTATCATAATAACTTATTATTATAAGTGACCTGTGAACTTATGACAGTGAACTGAATGTCTGTCAGGACGAAAAGGACTATGATGATGATGATGATGATTATACCCTGTAACAACGTTAGATGTGTGATTTTCCACATTCTGACTTTCAACCATCAACTTTGTTTTCTACCCTTGCATTACTATTTAGGTATGAAGTCTTTAAAGTTTACAATTGATGTTTTTCATGATGTTTTAATAAATTGTGACCAGTGTACAAAATACTTTTTTGAACCAGGTTGCCCAACCTACGGCAAAAATTAGGTTGCGAATCAGAATTTTAGGTTGCCCCACCTAAAGTTACTACTTTCCTCAAATTAAGTAATGTTACATACATATAAAGCCTTTGACAATATTTCTAACAGCCTTTAGTTAACTGATACTAGTAATAGCCATTAATACTTAAAATTAAAAAGCATCTGCCGGATACAGTGGTGCAAGCCAAGTGGGCATGATTTT
>NW_017804387.1:214386-230116 GCF_001625305.1 Branchiostoma belcheri
CGGGGGGGGGGGCATTCTTAGAATTTAGGTAGCACACTGGGCTACCTAGGTTCAAAAATAGGTTGCCCAGGGCAACCGGGCAACCAGGTATTTTGCACGCTGGACTGACTACTGCGTAACGTTACCTTTTTCTCGACAACATCAAACATCAGCTTGTTCTCACTGACTCCAAAGTCCACAACACCCTGAAAGATATGAGACATAGTTAGTAAATTTGAACATCATTTGACATTTTCATGCGATACTGTCTTTCCTGCAATTGTATACTGGTATAGTGTTAACACAAGTTAACTGTTAATATTTTCGCTGTGCTTTTATATTCACAACACGTTCATTCGTTCGTTCCATATGTTCCATGAACTTATCATTATCGTGAACAAATAATTTGCCGACTTCCTATTTGCTGCACCTGCATCCACCGCAAACGTGTAGTTCCGTGAACATGTCCATTTTTCTATGGCCGCAAAGTCTTGCTACCATGAACATTAAGTGATTTGTAGTACATTTTATTGTAATGAGCATGGTTATGTTTACTGAAGGAAAACATATTGTTTTTACTCAGTTTCTTCCTCTTCTGTTCCAAACACTAACCTCTGACCTGGCCAATGACATGATTTGTTGACGTCTGTCACCATGGTGACTGGTGTTGGGTTACATAATGTTGCAATTTCATGGTCTGCTCTGCTCTTGTCACCATATACTCGTAGTACATGTGTGTGAATTTGTTTGAATAAAAATTAACAGGGCAGACCATGGCCATGTCCATTATTATCCATGTCCAAACATTATGTATTTTGCTTTGCAAATGTTACTTCTCTAGTTTGAGTAGATTTTTCCTGAGGATCAAAGAAAGCAGCCCTGAAAAAACTCAAGAATCTACAGGGCTGAGAACATTGCTAGCCTGGGTTCCATCCTGGTTAGTTTACGTCCGCTCCCACAGTCGCTACTTGGTGGTAGCGACTGTGGGAGCGGATGTAAACTAACCAGGATGGAACCCAGGCTAGAACATTGCTGTGCCGTAGGCGAATTGCACAGTTAAGAAGAAAACATCCTGTTCTGACTGGACGCAGTGAAAGTACATGTAATAGCAAAGGTCAAAGTCTATCATTTCTCACTAACAGCTACAATGCCCAAAGAGACAACTTGGGAAATAAGTGTTTGTAAACTTCTTCTTCTTCTTCTTCTTATCCGAGTTTTACGTCTATTGATTCCCCGAATCGGGGGTATAGACGTGCTTGCACAGGTGCATGTTTGGGCTTGTCATTTTGCCCCTCAGCATGCTGAGGTGCACAACAGCAAGCCTGTGCAAGACTTTTTTTGAAGCAAGGTTTTTACTGACTCTCACTTTTTCACTATCATGTTTCAAACATATGTTATATGTAAATAAATACTACATGTAGTTAATGGGTGAGATTATTAGTGTGCAGAGAAGACAAAAGAGACTCAGCAGTAAATCAGGGTTGGTAACCAGGCTATCAGTCTGGTCCTTATATATTATTGTGCAGAGCTTGTACTGAACTTACAAAAGTACAAAATTGGATCAGGTGTATTACAGGACACCTTGATGCAGTTTACCTGTAAATGCGATATAAAACAAACATCTACCTGTATTTGTTGCGAAAATTTATCAGGAGAAAAGGAAATCAGGCTGCTGCAGGTGAAGTGAAGTTAACTACACTAACTGTACTCTTCTGGAGGTATTTTTTGTGCAAAGCAATTCAGGACAGTATCTTGATAGACAGTGCCATAATCCTCAAATCAAGTATTCATGTAGTTACACAGTGTGTACGTTATGTGTGAGATGCCATTATTCTGATGGTCAACTATACACAACACCAGCACAGTGTGCAAATCTGCTTGGGCATTTGGATGACTCCACACTCCCTGCTGTGTTTAGCATGGAGGGAGAAACTATGGCCAGAGTAACATGAGATCAAACCATCAAACCAACCTCTGGGCTGTCCTTGGGGTGAAAAGGACAGGACTTGACTTTCCAGCCAACATCAGACAGCAGCAGGTTTGCCTGCAGCCTGGCCAAGATTTTCTGCACCCTCTCTGAGAGATCACTGTCTGCCATCCTTTCTGCACGCCTGCAGCTATCCTTCCAATACAGTAAATTATGCCCCTTGCCCCACTGACAAACTGACCCAGGACTGAACTACTGTGTGCAGCTGACCTGAAATCATGTACTGGTGTGCGAAAAGGAATGTTCCACTTTGCCTTAAGGACAAAAAAAACTCCCTATACACAACATTTCCAGATCATATCAGATTCTATTAATGCTTATCAACATCAACATCATGGAAGGTTTAATTCCAAGACGGAAAAGATCAAGTTTTCTTCTGGCTGTTGGATTGGGGATAAAAGTCTCCCCCATGTAAAAGTGGAGTATTCCACAGGAGGTCAACTTGAGGTCAGTATTTGCCCTGTGTATGACCCATGACTGCACGCTGAGGCAGGAAGCCATGGCATGAGAACTTAGAGGTGCAAACATTTACGTTAGATAATCAGGTAGTTTTTAAGACACTTGGTGGTTTAAGGTGGTCTCAAACTTCCTTGAGACGTACTCTTAGTGAATCTTCCCAAGGAGGTTACATGTATATAAAACCCTAACTACATGTAAGCCTATGCTTGTGATTCTACCATTTTCCTACCCTGGAATCCAGAACTCGTTTTCCGGCCACAAGAGCCCTTCGCCCGCTGGTAAATTACCGCTACGGGGGAGTCTAGCCTGGGGGGAGTTTGGCTGGCCGTACAAACCCCTCGGGCGGGCAAATGGAGCAGCAAGTTCTCTGGCCGACTACCTTCTCTGCGGCCTTTTTAGGCCGATTTCTACGATTTATTCAGCCTGCAAAAGAAGTCTGGCGGAGACTAACTGAAAGTCACTGCACAAAAATGTGAGCACAATTCTATCAACATTACATGTATCACCATAGATTTAACAGAGCAGGTATGTTAAAATACGTTCAAACCTGAGTGTTTTCTGCCGAATCATACCCATTGGTCTTGACTTCGGTTACAAATTTCATCAACATGGCACCCGTATGTTTCTTCACAATGGTGGCACCACAGGATGACAATGTGTGGAGTGGTAGAGCCGCATCCATGTTGAGTACTAGCTGTATCTGATGCACTGTGACAAGAGCACTTTGGCACTGAAATTCTTGAGGACTCTGTACATGACCTTTGACCTTTACCTAAGGGCTCTACCAAGCTGACCAGAAGGGTGGATCCCAAAACACAAAAGTACTGCGAAAAAATCGTGAGGCTAAGGCTGGGCCCACCTTCGCTGGTGTCCACAGACACTTGGCCCTGATACTAGCCTTATCCCTGGGGGTTGGTGGACGAAACCTGTCCAGTCTGGACTGGTCTAGGGGGGTGGAAAAATCTGTCCAGTCTGAATAAAGGGTCTGCATGGGGGATCTTAGCATAGCATAGCATCTACGGCCAGGCATTCTTGGCAATGCATATTGCTAAATACAGCAGGATCGGCAGCATTGCCAACATTTACCCCCTAATCACCAAGCTGATTGTTTTAGCCTGTCAAACAACATCCAACTTACTGTATTTCTGCTTGGAGATTATGTTTAAAGGTGGAGAATTGTCAGAAAACTTCTGGGATGAATTACACTACAATACTCTAAATTAAGTAACCTCCATCACTGGTTATATTCAACGGATAAATCCAACATTTCTTTGAGAAGTGAAAAAATATAGTTAGAGAATCATTTGTTGCCACCTGGCAAACCAATGGTTTAAAGTTTGTACTATGCCATCCCTGCAATTCATTTTAGCACATGATAAAGGACATAATTGAAACTGACCTGCTAAAATGGTCTAAAGGTCTCATACGCCAATTTCGCTGTCCCTAGACTTACACGTTAAAGTAGGCCACTATTTTGGCTGTGAATCCAATCAAAAAATCGTATATCAAGAGATTTTTTGCTTTCTATAGCAAACACACGTATGATGTAAACAATAAAAAAATTTGCCCCAATTCTAACCACTAGTTTGATATTTACGTATTTATGCAAGAGGCCCTCTTTTGGCTCACTGTGCCCGACCACAGTACTCAGATCAAAAAAAGCATATACGTCCGACAATCGCTCGGACGCCGAAACTTCCTTGCCCGATCCTGTCAGTAATAAACACTGGCTTTCATCTCAAATCCTTTTTAGATCAGGTCTGAGTGATGAAAGGGATTTTATGGTAAAGCGGCAAAACAAGCCCTTCTGCCTGAGTGACTCGCAACAGATAGAAAAACAGCACTTTTCTATAGACGGTATGCCTAAATACCTCAACCGGCCTCAACCGACCGCAACTGACCGCGTAATGGGTTAATATGCAGTATACGTGGGCTAACAACCTTTTCCAACTCTCTGGATACATTGTCTATGCTTGTATGAATGGAAAAAACACTGTAACTCTGACGTATTTACCAGTTTTTAAAAGTTATTCCTCTGGTTCAACGTTAGAATGCTTTTCATGGCCGCCATGTTGGGTCGCCATCGTTGGGCCTGCATGGGGAATTTCTGGACACCTTATTTGCTTTATACAGGCAACAGAATGCAAAGATGTTGGTTTATAAATCATAGTAAAGCACAAATACTATAATAACCAACTCATAATACAATGTAGCTATATACCGAGTGTTTTCCAGCCTGACATCCAAGCTGCTAAGCACGTACGCCTACCGGCTTGACCTCCATTGACCTCCGTCAAACCAGAGGAATAACTTTTAAAAACTGGTAAATACGTCAGAGTTACAGTGTTTTTTTCATACAAGCATAGACAATGTATCCAGAGAATTGGAAAAGGTTGTTAGCCCACGTATACTGCATATTAACCCATTACGCGGTCAGTTGAGGCCGGTTGAGGTCGGTTGAGGTATTTAGGCAGACCCTTCTATAGATACAAACAGTTTCCTGGACAGTACATGTCCGCTATCATTTTTAGTGGACATGTAACATGTAGGAGGGTCTGCATGGGGGGGTCCTGGCAACGGTTAACGGTAAATTCAGCAGGCCGATAACGCTTAACGGTAAATTCAGGACGGTCGGCAACGCTTAACGGTAAATTGACAGGCTTTTTTTTCGAGCGGCACTGGATTTGGTATCTCGCTTTGTGAGAAAGGTGATCACTGACAAAATTACGTATACCTTACATGTAATGAAGCATTAAAGGTATGTGTTCCCTGTGTTTCCCACCTGCCCTGGTCGCCAAGTGCGTCCACAAATACCGGGGTGTCCGAGTCGACTTCGGCCAGCTTGCATTTTTTCAGTCTGCCCAGTTTTACCGATGGATTTTGAGAGCGTAATCTAGGGGGGTCCGGGGGAATGCTCCCCCGGGAAATTTAGGATTTTTAAGCCTTCAAAAACGCAATTTCCCGCATTTTGAGAGGCAAATCATGGTTTTGAGAGTGTTTGTCGGTCCTTCTGATGTTTTCATATTTTACTCAAGATTTTTGTTGATTTGCCTGTCAAGGTTGACGGATTCGTTAAAAAAATTCTTTAACTCTCCGCAAACTTCCGGTAATTAACGGAAAACTGGTGCTGGCTAGAGCCGAAGGGACCGAGCACAGAGGCGCGAGTCGAGCGCCAAAAGCATTCTCCCCTGGGAAATTTTGTATTTTTAAACCTTCAATGACGCATTTTCCTGTACTTGGAAAGGCAAAATTAGGCGTAACGAAGTATTATTTATTAACGCTTAACGCTGAATTTAGGATGACAAATAACGTTTTACGTTGAATTAAAACGACCAATAACGCTTCACGATGAACATACTGATAACGCTTAACGTTGAATTAGAGCAGGCTGGCAACGATTAACGGTAAATTAAAATAGCCCATAACGGTTAACGAAAAAGGGCATGCAGACCCTCATGTAGTGAAGCTACTGTCGTATCCTTGGGTTACCTTGAATACTGTAATGATTCTTTAGGCCTGTATGGATAACATAATGCACACTTTCGGGCGATATGACATGTCTGCAAAACTCGTTCAAACCTGGAAGAATGGAGAGTCAAACATACCCCATTTATGGCTCAAAATGACTGTAATGGCATTCCCGACAATCGTGCTTTAGGGATTTTGGAAAAATGCGCTCGATTTTGAATTATGGGTAATTAAGTGCGAAAAAAGCCAAAACATTCAATTTTGTCACCTATTTGTCAACAAAAACGATACTTTAAGTCAGAAATTTAAAAAATTCCTAAAGCACGATTTTTCATCTTATTCCTACTCGTCGAAAAATATACAAATCAGTGACCTTGCGTAATACTTAGTATGTGTAGCCAGGTTTGCTCGGTGACTGGCTAAAATATGGCGCTCTGAAGTCCCGAAAATTATCGACTTTTTTATCGAAATCTGAAAAAATCATCCACTTAGAACAAAAAATCAAAAATTTCATTTTATTTCAACGAAATTTTCCCTCCGATACTAGTTTGTTTATTTTCAAATGTTTTACGGTTTGCCCAAAATTGTGTCTTGTAACCCGACACTTTATCGAACGCCCCCAGCAATGGGAAAGAATGTCGTAGTGACAGACCGCCTTGCCGGGGGAGCATGCCCCCGGATCCCCCTACATTGCGCCTTCAGCGCTTGGTCCCCTTCAGCTCTATCTAGCACCAGTTTTTTCCGTCAATTATTGGAAATTTAGGCCACACCAATTTAATTTGTTGGTTCTCGGATTTTTTCAGAAAAAATATGAAGCGACAGGGCGAAAAAATAAAAAATAAAAACAGGTCTAGGCATCCTATTATAGGCTTAAATGCTACAAAATGAGCCATGAAGTCAACACAAAAGGCTAAACATTGAATTTTGAACTTTTAATCAAACCACTGCAATGATAGATGGGAAAACTGTAACAACTAGGAAGAAAAGGACTTTCCTCAACTGTTGGGGGCAAAACATGAGCATTTTTCAGTTGATTCAGGACCAGAATCAATTTTTTTTTTTTTTGTTCAAATCAGAAAAAAAACGAAGAGGCGAATCCGAGAACCAACAAATTAAATTGATGTGGCCTTATGGCGTGTGACGGAAATTTTTTAAAACCAATCCTTGACAGACAAAATCAACAAATATCTTGGATGAAAATAAAACATCCGAAGGACCACCGACAAACACTCTCAACACCATGATCTGCGTATTAAAAATAAAATGAGGGAAATTGCATTTTTGAAGGCTTGAAAATCCAAAATTTAACAGGGGAGCATGCCCCCGGACACGGTGACCTAGATTGCCCAAAATTTGCCCTGATGATGAACCTGGGAGGATGGGAGTAGAGCCCTGGCCGCCCTGACTCGGACTCCCCTTCATTTGTGTCGCACTCGGGGACCAGGCCTAGGGCAGGCGGGAAGCACAGGGAACACAAGTGTGAAGTACCTTTCATGCGTACTTCATTACATGTAGGGTATACTTCATAATTAAGTATCAGTGGCCACTAGTTTTTTTTTTCACAAATTCAGATACCAAATCTAGTGTACTAGTGCAGCTTATAAAAATGCCAGGGTACAGTTATGATGTAAACTATAAATTATACAGACCACTCAGTGCCAAAGTGAAGGCCACATCTGCAATCCCTTACACCAAGGATATTATACATGTACAAGAATGTCCTTGGTTATATCAAGGAGGTAGAAAATTCTCCATGGTTATATCTACTTGGTACTGGACGAAACCATGAAATAGCATTGCTTCTAGGATCTTCTAGGGGGTCTAGTTGGGCTAGGCGTAAACAAACAAAACATGTCCATGGGTCTAAAAAATGTTTACACTTGTTTCGGCCCGGTAGGGACTCCAGTTTGGGCCATTCTGTTTTCATCGTTTTCATCTGGGGGCCTTCACACCGGCATGTAGGCCATGTACTAAAATGGTGGACGTGCTTCCTTGGTTTATTAGATGTCAAAAGTTACCTGTGGTTTGGAGACTCTGTCAAAATAGCCTTGACTCATGATCACGGCACCCGCCTTGGCCAGAAATGCCTCCTCTTCGTATGCCTGGCATATTCGATGGCCTCGTGGAGAAATCAGAGACACAGGTTCTTGACTGGCAAAGTTCTTCGGGTGGTCCGCTACCGCCATCTTCCCCGACTTCCGTTTGGTATCATTTATAACGTTATATTTGGCTTCAATGGCGCCTACGATACCGGTGAGGAGGTGAGGTGAGTCTACTAGCGCCCAGCTGGTAGTGTTTACTCGGACGATACCATTCACTCACAGAAATAGGTAATTTCACAACCGCGAAAGAGAACAGGATAAAAATAAAATGGGTCGGTCCAGGGCTTGCAATACTTCATTGCGTGCAACTATGTAACGTTATAGGTGCTTTTTCATAATTATTGCAATGATGTCCTTGTCGAATCCTACATAAATAAAAACCTAAGGCATACTAAAGGAACCCCCTCCATAGTTTTTAGGGTAACTGTTATACTAACGGGCCCGTTAGAAGCCTCTAGATTCAGTCCTTCCATTCCGGGTCTGGAGTTATCTTACTTAGTGCGAATTGTGTGCAAAAAAGTACTATTTTGATGTGCAAGTCCTGTTCTATCTTGATGTAGTAATACAGGGCATCTAATTTAGCTCGATATGTATAATTGCGGATGGTCGTTTGTGGTGTAGAGGGAAAGGTACGTCGAATCGGTGTCAGGTGAACTGAGTGCTACATGTATGTACTTTTTAATACACGAGTTTCCCGCGAAACCATTTGAAACTTTATCCACATTCGTACCATCACATGACTTTATAGACAAACATCATGATATATGTCCCAAATTGAAAGCACCTTCACACTCCATAGCATGTTTGTAACAAAATGAAGAATTGTTGAACTTGAAGCTTGAAGTGGTATTGAACCAGCTTTTATGCATACACTAGTACGCCGTGTTGTGCCTCTCGCTTTTAAATAAACTTTATAAAGCGAGCGAGGGTCACAACCCGCCGTACGTGCAACTGCGTGCTGTCTACTTGCAAAAACGTGGGCAAATTTTTGGGACCTGTAAGTGGTGATTACCGCCTCCTTACGGAATCCAACGGATTTGAAAGCGCGCAGACATGCCGTCGCAATTTACAAATCATATGGGTGTGTGCCCAGGATCCACGCATAAAGAAGTAAAAAAAGTTACTCCCCACTGTGGATCTTCCAGCAGCTTGCACAGTGAATTGACCCCCATATCGAAAGAAAGTTTATTGCAAATACTTGCCCGAGGGCTAATTGCAGTTACAAACAACATAAGAAAGAAAGTACAATGGTATGTGAGACTATATTTACGTGAGCATTAATATACTATATTCTACAACGTACATGGTACTAGTTTTACTGGGTTTGACTTCTTCTTTTTAGGCAATGGAAGACGAATTATCCACTTCTTCTATAATAACTACATAAACTCATAAACATCCCAGACTGTCTGGTCCCTAAAACAATGGCAGGGACAGATTAACATAACTCTGGTTGATCAGATTGAAATATTTTTCCTCACTGGTTTTCAAAGTAACATTACCAAACTATACAGAATGATCCGGATAATTATGGCTTCACCACACTATGTGTGGTGAAACATATTTTGTTCGCTGGTGTTTCTTCTTCTCCTGCCATTTCTTTGAATTGATTCAACTCTGCCATTTTTTGGGAAAAATTAAAGATTATTCCTCCTGATTATGCATATAGGATCCTCATTTGCGTAAATTATATCAGTTTCATATTCTCCACCAAAAGACAGCCTTATCTTAACAAACAAAGCCATTCTATCATTTCCTCATAAATTATGCAAATGAGGTCCTCATTTGAATAAGTTCACTTTTACTTAACCTTCAAATACCAGTATGAAATTCCAGGCAGTTGCCATTATGGAATTATAACATTTTCTCATTAATTATGCAAATTAAGTGTTAGTTTACATAATCAATATCTGCCTGAGTTTCTCTTGTTCTCAATTACATGCATCACAAGCTTAAATAGTCCTATAATGTAATGCAGCTGCTTTATAGAATTTCCTCATACATTATGCAAATCACATCCAGATTTGCATGATTATCGCATAATTATGTCAAGCGTCACTTAAGCTACCTACATACCAAAAATCATGACGATTCGTCAACCGGTTCTTGAGTTATCCTCTTTTGAATAGTTTTAAAGAAACGCCCCTGCAGTTCCAGAGCAAGCTGCTAGGGGGCCCAAACTCACGTGACTTCTTCCCCAGCACAAGAGCTACCTTCCATCCAAATTTCGTGACCCTAGCACGTCCAGATCATGAGATATCAAAACCGGAAGTTCCGCTGCAGTACCACAACGAGCCGCCAGGGGGTCCAAAATCTAATCAATTTGAGGTCTCATCAAGACCTACCCACCTACCAAGTATAAAGACAATCCATTTAAGCCTTCTCGAGTTATCGTGTTTACAGACAGACAGACACACACACACACAGACACACACACGAACGCCTCTGAAAACATAACCTTCTTGGCGAAGGTAATAATCATTATAAGATAAGAACAAATAATTATTAAGTAACGCAATATGACGGATATGATGGATAAAACGGATATGACGTTAATTATGTTGTAAATGCGATTTTTGGATTAAGTCCTTACTTATAACGATCGCACAGAGGTCGTACGTTGTAAGCACGTACAACTCACCATTTGCGCAACGAACAATGCACGCAACCGCTCACGGACGCAAGAGTGACGTGCGTTGACGTACTCCCTCCCTGCTCTTGCCAGCTCTTTTCCACGTTTTCAGAAAACGTGGCGGGCGTGGCCTCCCAAAAAACGTACCGACAAAAAACACACACGGCTGGTTGTGACCCTTGCTTAATTAAAGCTTTAAAGAAAATTACCTCGCGGTTAGCGGTCCTGTCATACTGGTTACTCATGGCCCTGTTTCCAGCAGTATCCAAGAATACTATAATAGTGTCTAGCGCGCACAATCGTTTGGCGCGTTCTGATATGACTTCGGGCTGCAAGGAGAAGGCCATTTCCAACTTGCCCTTGTCACATGAAGAATTGTTGAGCTTGAAGTGGTATTGAACCAGCTTTTATACGTAACTAGTTGCCAGTAAGACGTGTTGTGCCTCTCGCTTTAAACAAACTTTATAAAGCGAGGGTCACAACCCGCCGTACGTGCAACTGCGTGCTGTCTACGTGCAAAAACGTGGGCAAATTTTTAAGATCTGTAAGTGGTGATTACCGCCTCCTTACGGAATCCAACGGATTTGAAAGCGCGCAGACATGCCGTCGCAATTTACAAATCATATGGGTGTGTGCCCAGGACCCACGCATAAAGAAGTACTCCCCACCGTGGATCTTCCAGCAGCTTGCACAGTGAATGCCCCATATCGAAAGAAAGTTTATTGCAAATACTTGCCCGAGGGCTAATTGCAGTTACAAACAACATAAGAAAGAAAGTACAATGGTACGTGAGACTACATGTATATCTACGTCTAGCATTATACTATATTCTACAACGTACATGGTACTAGATTTACAGGGTTTGACTTCTTCTTTTTAGGCAATGGAAGACGAATTTACCCACTTCTTCTATAATAACTACATAAACTCATGAACATCCCAGACTGTCCAATGGAAATTTTGGATAGATAGCTCTGGGGATAGCCTGAGAAGTGGCATTAGTTTAGGCCCCCCTAACAGCTTCTGTAACTGCAGGGCTGTTTGTTGAAAAATCTTCTAGAACTCAAGAACCGACAGACGGATTGTCATGATATTTAATACGTAGGTAATTAGATGACAATAATGCAAATCAGGAGCTAATTTGCATAAGTAATGAGGAATTTCTATAAATATGCTTTGTTCCATAAAAGGACTGTGGAACACTTGTGACATGTAATTTAGAGTGAGAGCGTAGAAACATCTGAAGATATAGATTATGTAAGTGAAGACCTAATTTGCACAATTAATGGGAAATTGTTAATATTGCATAGTGGTAACCTCCAGTTCATACTTGCCGCATTTGAAAGTTAAATGAACGTAAACATCAAATCAAGGCTGCGGGAACACGGCCATTTACAACTTCACCATGTCACTTGTCATAATATTTGCATAATTCATAAGAAATTATTATAGCTCCCGAGTCCTACATCCTCTCCATAGGACTCGGGAGCTATAATAGGTTTGGTAACCAGGCAATATCGGCTGTTGACTCTTCAATTTGGTTAGAAACTGTTTGTTTACGCTTTTTCTACGGAGCTGCTGGGAAAAAGATGAATTTTCCCTGGGTGATGGTTTATATTCTGAAATGGCTCACTAATTCCAGTTTAAAAAAAAAAGACTAGGATGTTGCAATAACGTTTCCAAAATCTCCGCCTCCGGTAACGCTACGACATGTACAAGAAATAGAAAGTAGCCATTTTGTTCATCAGGCGACAAAACGGCATCACTTTTGCTCGCAGACTGATACTAAAACGCTTCACTCGTTTTTCGGCAAATACAAAAACTATTTTCTTTAACGATCTCCGAGCAATGGGGAGCGAAACGTAGCGTGACAGTCACGCAATTGCCAATTCCTGTGGTTTACTGCGCACCTATTTAAGTGAACATCGTTAAATATAACTTATTCAAATTATGGCCTCATTTGCGTTATTTATTACGAAATACTAGAATAACCTTCTTCGTTCAGATAACACATGAAGGCTGTCATTCGGCGGAGAAAATAATCAACTGATACAATTAATGCAATCGAGGATCTTATTTTCGTGATGGATGAGAAACTTCTGGAAGTTGTCAGTCGTGGAACGAATGAATTGGGATAATGTATTGGGTAATATGATTTGATAATATGGATGACATCTTCTGGGAACCCCAAAACTGATGCTAGCGTGAGAATAAAAAGGAAATGGCAAAAAAGTTGCCTTCATTTTGAAATCTACTTGGTTTAGCAAATGACTAAACATACTGAGTATGGTATGACGAATAATAGACTCTTCATTTTCTTTTCTTCACATTTTCTTCTTTTCCTTTGGAATTGATTTTGGCATTCTGCGATATTTCAATTTTTTTTCAATTTGCGGCATATAATTGCTCATTTTGCAGCTGCTTTTGTAGCTGGTGAGTTACGCCGAAGGGCGGTTATACCGGCTATACAGATACAGATTTACAATACGGTCGAAACCTTTTCTTTTTTTTAGAAACGGACGCGCGCGGATGCCGTCCATATAATATAAATAAAATATATTGAATACATAACAGCTAAAGCCAACAGCACTCTGGGTTTCTTAAGGAGGAATCTGAGGGGGGCAAGCAGAGCAATCAGGGCCCAGGCATACACCTCAATCGTAAGACCCCAGCTGGAGTATGCTTCGACAGTCTGGGATCCACACAAACGACTACATGCACAGACAAACAAACTTGAAGATAAAGTAGAAGCAGTACAGAAGCGAGCCGCTAGGTTCGTTACCGGAGATTACAGACCAACAACAAGCACGACAGATACACTGAGAACACTTGGATGGCCTTCCCTGCGCCAACGCAGGCAGCAAGCCAGACTTGTCCTAATGTATAAAGCAGTCAATAACATGATAGCCATCCCTATACACAACATTCTCACCAAAAACACAAACATTACAAGAGGACATCACTCACGCTTCATCACCATCCCATGCAAGACAGAAGCATACAGAGCCAGTTATTTCCCTCGAACTGTTATCGAGTGGAATACACTACCAGGTACACTCATATCTTGCACATCCCTTGATATGTTTAAGGCGGGTTTGGCCAGTCACCTTGGCCTTCCAGCCAATACCCAGCTGTAGAGTCATTTTTGTTTTCTGGTGTGGCTTTTGTATATAGTTGCACAGTTTGGTTTCTTTCATTTTGCAATTTATTATTTATATATCATTTTTCATCTGTTTGTATATTTTTGTTGCGCACCACCACCTGCCACACCAGCTGCACCTCCTTCCCGGGACGCGATGTGCCGTGAGGCACTTTGTCCCGTGTCATGTAGATGTAGATGTAGATATATATATATATTTGAAAATATAAATCAACATGGCCTTGCCTATGCTAGCTATCGAGTGCTGTGTGTATCGAATACCGTAAAAGGTTGATCTGAGCCGAAGTAATTTACAGCGATACATTGCATAATACACGGCAAAGCAAGTTGCTGCACTGTAAAAAACACCAATGATAAGGGTCTAAGATTTTCGATTTCCATATAGCTAGTTATTTACCTAATGCCGCACTTTAACCTCCAGAGTACACAGTTCACATGTAGCCTCCTGTGCAGGCCTCCGAGCGGATGGGCGTTTTTTTAGAAATATTTTGTAGTAAACGGCCATCATAGGACAATTCCAAGGAGTCCTATAGCTACGATGACCGGTTGGTTGTACGAGACTGGGGCAAGCGCCAAATAGTGACCTTTGCCCACTAGGCATGCACTAAATGGTGTACCTGCCATGCTTGGTTTGAAATGTCGAAAGTTACCTGTGGTTTGGAGACGCCGTCAAAATAGCCTCGACTCATGATCACGGCATTCGCCTTGACCCGAATTGACCCCGGCCTTCCGAATAACTGGCATATTCGATGAGCTCGTCGAGATATCAGAGACACAGGCTCTTGACTGGCAAAGTTCTTCGGGTGGTCCGCTACCGCCATCTTCCCCGACTTCCGTTTGGTATCATTTATATATTTGGCCTTGGAGTCTACGAGATCAGGTGAGTCTTCTGGTATCTCAGCATAGCGCCCAGCTGGACGATACATTCACTCACAGAAATAGGTAATTTCACAACCGCGAAAGAGACAGGAAAAAAAATCAAATGCGTCGATCCAGGGTTTATGATACGTCATTGCGTGCAACAATGTAACGTTATGGGTATTTTTTCATAATTATTGCAGTGATGTCCATGTCGGATCCCACATAACTAAAAACATAAAAAGGCATACAAAAGGAACCCACTCCATACGAGCTAGTTTTTAGGGTAACTGTTATACTAGTAGCCTCTAGTTTCATTCCGGGTCTGGAGTTGTCTTACGAAGTGCGAAGTGTGTGCAAAAAGTTCTATTTTGATGTGCAAGTCCTGTTCTATCTTGATGTAGTAATAAAGGGCATCTAATGTAGCTCGATATGTATAATCACAGATTGTCTTTTGTGTTGTCCAATTCCAAGGAAAAAGGGTTTGTCCTATAGCTACGATTACCGGTTGGTTGTACCAAGGACATTGGTTGTACGTTGTCAACAGTTCTACAAAACCCAGTATTAAACGCCCACCCGTTCGGAGGCCTGCACAGGAGGCTAGTTTGCATCAATGACATTCATGTTTGCATGTACTACATACTTTCAGCCGACCAGACACCTTGCGCCCGGAAGTCAGCACTACGAAGGCCCACAACGACACTTCCATACACCTCTTCCACAGCCCTTCCACATCGCTTCTACAGCACGCTGCCAAGTAGGGCTGCGGACCGGTACAGTGTACTGGTCCAATACCGTAAAAATCGTTTCGGTACAGGTCCAAAATACCGGATCATGAAGTAACGAGTATATACCGAAATAGCTAGGTTACACCATGTATATGACTAAAGATAGGTAAATCCTACCACAAAGACGAAAAATTAGCACTGGAAAAGACGTAAACACCGTCGATTGATTTGAGATCCTCAGTCTCACGAGACATCGCGAGAGTGTGGCTGATCCAGGGTTGTGATTGGTCAACAAACTCAAATCAGGTCATAAATAAAGATACTGACAAGTTGTCAACACTTTATTATTGTTTCTGC
>NW_017804387.1:230136-283246 GCF_001625305.1 Branchiostoma belcheri
TTCTCTTTTGCACTGAATTTTTTTCCACCAAACCCAACCTCTGACGGCAGTCGAAAACTTGGGTTTGGTGGGAAAAAAATTCAGTGCAAAAGAGAAACCCCGATAAAAAAGCCTAAAAACACGCTAAAAATACCCCCAAAAACCCAAACCTCTGCTTGGAGAGTAGTACTACATACTTTCAGCCGACCAGACACCTTGCGCCCGGAAGTCAGCACTACGAAGGCCCACAACGACACTTCCATACACCTCTTCCACAGCCCTTCCACATCGCTTCTACAGCACGCTGCCAAGGGATATACCTTCCATACCGCTCTTCAGCGGCCCTTCCACAGCGCGCTGCCAATTATATAAGGGCTATACCTTCCATAGCGCTCTTCCACAGCCCTTCAACAGCGCTCTTCCGCGGCCCTTCCACAGCGCGCTGCCAAGGGATATAGAGGTGTATGGCAGGTATACCCCTTGGCAGCGCGCTGTGGAAGGGCTGTGGAAGAGGTGTATGGAAGTGTCGTTGTGGGCCTTCGTACATCAGTCATAAGACCGTCATGGGGATTCTGCTCCAGTGCAAATTTATTTTTTGGCGACCCTTTGACGTTTGGGTCTGAATCACCAGGGAAGGTTTGCGCATGAAAGTAAAGGTACATGTCTGTTCCAATGGCGAGAACGTGGAAGATCGGTAGAGGCTGATTCGCTGTACTAGTAAACGGAACCTGTGGCGTATCGCCGAAAAGTCGGACGGGTCCAAAGTCTAACTTTTCACTGCAGACCTGTCCGACAACATGAACAGAAACATGTTGTGTATCAATGCAATAGTGACTTCAACTCAGATCATCTTTTTGAGACGCCTTTTTTTTTACAATTCGCTTCAGGTTACCAAGTTTCTACTGACGTAGACTGGTGTGACCAGAACAATGTCGAACGTCAGGAACTGGGTAAGATATACCCTTGTGTTCAATGTAGCTTCGTAATTTATTTGATTCTTAGCACTTGTCATAAATAATTTGTATGTGTTGCTATTTTTTCATAGGGTAAAACCTACACATAACGATACATGGTACTTGTACCCATTCAACTACTCGCCGAATTATAAAGCTGGTGATTATTATGCACCCAGGAAAGACTAAACGTTACGCTACATCAGAATTTGTTTACTAGGTCGGGTTTTTCCTGTTGGGAGCTATCAACAACTTACCCTATGTCATCATCAACTCAGCATCGAAGACGATAGCTCAGAGGTAAGTCATGTATAGCAAACACATGCTTTAGACAAAGACCCGGAGTGGTTTTAGTAATCTCATTTGTACCGTGGCCGACAAGAACAAAATTTTACACCGCAACTTTTGGTGTTTTACACCGCAACTGTTGGTGTTTTACACTGCAACTTTGGGTGTTTTACACTGCAACTTTGGGTGTTTTACACTGCAACTTTTGCTGTGTTTTACACTGCAACTTTTCCTGTGTTTTACACTGCTAACTTTTGGTGTTTTACACTGCAACTTTTGCTGTGTTTTACACTGCAACTTTTGCTGTGTGGAAAACTTACACCCCTCCCCTTTTATAATGGACGGTCCCCCTGTCAGGTCAAAGGTGACAAAGATGGCGGCGGCCTGAGAGTCACAGTGTCGTGCTGTGACTGAGTGTGAGACATCAACAGAATGGGATCTTAAGAAATTGATCAAGCTGTGAATAAATTGATGATTTATAATTCTGTCTGTTCTTCTTTGTGTTCTAACTTTACTATACTTACACAACACTGTATTGCCTCCATGATGACAGTTTATAAATTAGTGATTGACTAATTAACATTGATTAGATGTCTTATTAACTATAAATATTGTATACAATATTATTCTACATTTGTATACGAGCGATCGCTGTTTTTGTTTACATTATACGCATGCAAATTATTTGAAGACATATGCAAATTCTTGGTAGGCAAATCAGCCAACTGGCACCCACTTTTTGCCTACGGTGACGTCATGGCGATCGCTCGTATTGTTCCCTAATGATCGATAACTTACCTGAGTCAAGAGTCAACACTTCATAATTGAAAATAAGTCTTTATTGCTTCATAGTACCAAGTGGTGCCACATTTGACTCCCATAGGCCCAATATTTACTCATCAAATTATTAGCGACCTTGCGAGTCCGAATTCTCTAGCTAGAAAATGTCACGTGACTCAAAGGCCTTTAGAAAAAAACTAACGTCACAACGTAGCCAAGCTTTTCCTCTAAAAAACTTATGCACGAAAAGGATAACTCAGTCGACGTAGTTTGCATGCCATCGTTGTCACCTTTGACCTGACAGGGGGACCGTCCATTATAAAAGGGGAGGGGTGTAAGTTTTCCACACAGCAAAAGTTGCAGTGTAAAACACAGCAAAAGTTGCAGTGTAAAACACCAAAAGTTGCAGTGTAAAACACCAAAAGTTGCAGTGTAAAACACAGCAAAAGTTGCAGTGTAAAACACAGCAAAAGTTGCAGTGTAAAACACAGAAAAAGTTGCAGTGTAAAACACCCAAAGTTGCAGTGTAAAACACCAAAAGTTGCGGTGTAAAACACCAAAAGTTGCGGTGTAAAATTTTGTACTTGTCGGCCACGGTACATTTGAATGCCAGGGATGTTGACCAATGTCATATTTCAAATGACATAAAGAAATAATGATTTGTCAATATCTTCTTTAAGTAGAATCTGATTTCTTCTGCTTCCATTCCCATAAGCTTTACTCCACAGCTTTGTTTGTCGTTATTGTAAGAGGTTTTGTGAACCATTCCAGTTTTGGAGTGCAGAATTTTGTGGGGCTGGTGTTTGGGGCAAACGTGTCTCTAGCTGCATTTGTCAGAAGTATGTTGCATTTTGTTCTTAGTTTCTAAACAATTTTGGTTTTGTAAAGATATTGTTACTAATTGTTCCTACTTAACGTTATAGTTTAGTTCAGCTTACCACCTTTTCTTCTATCTGCTATACCCATTAAAAATGTTTGAATATAAAAAAAAATATGCTATGCCATGGTAGAATCTCATCTTTTGGCCAACTCTTCTTTCAATATAATTGTTTTGTTACTACATTTTTCAGTGCTTAATGCATTTGTCCTTCTGAAGACCCCATATTGGATCAGAATATTTGCTAATGGAGTTCTAATGCTACTGGGTAAGTAAGGTTTGTTTGTTTGTTTGTTTGTTTGCTGAGAACAGCTGTCAGGAAAACGGTTAATCAGGATATCCCTATTAGAGCTGTATCAGTAGTAAAGAAGGTGGCAGGGAGGAACATTTTTCACAATTTTGGAACCAAGAACAATGCAGAGACCAAGAAACTTTCATAAAAACTAATATTTGAAAATACTTTAAAATGCAACAGCCCAAAGCAGACAACATGAGAGATTTACTATGTATGTAAAAATGTTATCTTCTTTTACATAACTGTACCAGTATAAAAAATTTTGACAATAAGAATGCCTAATACCACATGTACTTCTTACTTTCTAGGTTTGTTTGGGGTGGCATATGCTTTCAACTTTCCATTTGCTCTGGCATGCATTGTAAGTTTTACCAAGTGTAGATAATCAATTATGGCTTGTGTAGATTGCAACATGTACCTTTGAGACACCATGTCCCATGTGGTGTATCCAATGCAGATGAATTTGTTGTGCTACAATTTTGCAAGTTTGTTCCTAAAGTAAAGGAACATCTAAAGTAATGTACAAGGATAGAAACAATCTAGTGTAGGGCCCACACTCTAGCATGATCTTTCTTGGTTTGTCTTGACTCTTCCATTTTCTATTATGAAAGCTCATCTGTGTTGGTAGTTACATCTTTAAAATTAAAACTTTTGGTCCAACACAAAAAGTTCTCTCACCTAGAGCTTTCGACCAGTCACTCTGGTCTTCCTCAGTAGACGTCACACTTAAAAGAAGCCATGTGACAAGCCTCACTGGGTCAGTGTACTGAGGAAGACCAGAGTGACTGGTTGAAAGCTCTAGGTGAGAGAACTTATTGTGTTGGACCAAAAGTTTGAACTTTTAACATCTTCCTTTTTTTTGTTTTAATACCTACAGGTAGTTGCTGGGAGTAGTGCTGCATTTGGAGAAAAGTAAGTTGTTGAGGTTGTCATCAGTTACATACTTCAGAACTGATATTGTAAGTGTAGATAGGTAAAAACTAAGTTGTGGAACAGGTTATCTCAGGTTTCTATAAGGTACATCATTAACACCAGCACATACAGCTCTCCAAGGAAGAAAAACAGCTACACGTAGAGTGACTAAGAATGAAATGCAAGCCTTTGTTTTTCAGTGTGACCCTCGGTTACCTGTCCCTGTTTCCCAGTAAGCTGGTCAATGGTTGGTCCAGTGGAACAGGCATGGCTGGGTTACTGGGTGCTGGACTCTACATTATATTTGGTATGGCTGCTACTTTTTATACTATAGTATTGATATCACTGAACAAGTTGTGCTTCTTGTAACTACATATAACATTAGTGAGTTAATTTCTTTGCAGATCGGGTGTGTAGTGTGCCTGTCCCTGGTACTGAAATGCTATCAGTAAGTCATGTGCCTGTCTTTGGTACTGCAATACTATAAGTGAGACGTGCCTGTCCTTGGTACTGCAATGCTATAAGTGAGACGTGCCTGTCCTTGGTACTGCAATGCTATAAGTGAGACGTGCCTGTCCTTGGTACTGCAATGCTATAAGTAAGACATGCCTGTCCTTGGTACTGCAATGCTATAAGTAAGACGTGCCTGTCCTTGGTACTGCAATGCTATAAGTAAGACGTGCCTGTCCTTGGTACTGCAATGCTATAAGTAAGACGTGCCTGTCCTTGGTACTGCAATGCTATAAGTAAGACGTGCCTGTCCTTGGTACTGCAATGCTATAAGTGAGACACTTGCCTGTCCTTGGTACTGAAAGGCTATCAGTAAGACATATACCTGTCTCTAGTACTGACTAGCTATCAGGAAGACATTTTCCTTTCCTTGGTAGTGAAAGGCTATCAGTAAGACATGCATCTGTCCCCGGTACTTAAATGCTGTCAGTAAGACACGTATCTATCCCTGGTGCCGAAATATCATCAATAACACATGCAGCTGTCCCTGAAATGATTTCACCTTAAATGTGGCTGTCCCTGGTACTGAAATGCTATCAGTAAGACATGTGACTGTCCCTGAAATGCTTTCACTGAAATGTGACTGTCGCTGGTACTGAAAGGCCATCAGAACACACGTGACTGTCCCTGAAATGCTTTCACTAGAATGTGACTGTCCCTGGCACTGAAATGCCATCAGAACACATGACTGTCCCTGAAATGTTTTTACTAAAATGTGACTGTCCCTGGTTCTGAAATGCCATCAGAACACATGACTGTCCCTGAAATGTTTTTACTAAAATGTGACTGTCCCTGGTTCTGAAATGCCATCAGAACACATGTGACTGTCCCTGAAATGCTTTTACTAAAATGTGACTGTCCCTGGTACTGAAATGCCATCAGTAAGACATGTGCTTGTCCCTGAAATGCTTTCTCTAAAATGTGACTATCCCTGGTACTGAAATGCCATCAGAACACATGTGACTGTCCCTGAAATGCTTTACTAAAATGTGACTGTCCCTGGTACTGAAATGCTATCAGTAACACATGTGACTGTCCCTGAAATACTTTTACTAAAATGTGACTGTCCCTGGTATTGAGATACCATCAGTAAGACATTTGCTTGTCCCTGGTAGTAAAATGCCGTCAGTAAGACGTGTCTGTCCTTGGTACTGAAATATTGTCAGTAAGATATGGGTCTGCCCCTGAAATGTTATCCGTAACACGTGCCTTCCCCTGTTACTGAAATGCTTTGAGAATCGTGTCTGTTCCTGGTACTGAAATGATTGTACTGTTCACAGGTTGCTCAGTTGGCAGTGGTGGTGGCAAAGCAGATCACTTGAAGTACTTGAACAAGTGAGTACCTCTTTTGCTTCTTGTAGAAAGTCAATATGGCCTACTTACATAATTCTTTTCAACATTCTAAACTTCCAACTCCATCTTCACAGGATGGCTTTTCTTCTGACCACACCTGTTGTCTTGATCTACTGGGTCTCCTATGCTAAGATCATCCAGAGACCAAGTCAGGCAAGAGAACCAGCAGAATCACAGCCTACAGAAGATGCAGAGGAGAGGAAAGCCCTTCTGGACAACTGTAAGTCATCAAGTGTACCTCCCAGAATATTGCACCATAGACTTGCAAGAGTGACATCTATCTTTCAATCCTCAAACTGCAGGTTCCTCTACATTTTCTTGATGTCAGGAAGCCAACATTGTCAAGTCTTAAACTGCCAAGAAAATGACTTATCACCCTTGGCTTATGGTATATTTCTTTGGGCTGTACATTTGACTAAATTAAGCTCAGCTCTTAGGAATGCATGATTTGTAAGAAAAACCTGGCCATAAGATCTAGACATCTACTGTTTTCCACTCCACAGCTATAAACACAGGACAAGAAATCCTGGGAGAAACCTACATGGGCAGGGTATGGCGCTGCCTGAAACTGGTGCTGTGGTTAGCTGTCAATGTACGTGCCATCACTAGCATTTCTTGTTTGTTTTTGCTGAATGTACAGTGAAGGGTGCCCAACTAGCATGTGGCTATTATTAAGGGTGAACCTTTTGGCTTATACAAGACGAGGGTTTGCAGGGCTTCTGTCTGCGTGATTTGTAGTGAATCACCAACTTCAGATACTAGAATTTGGACCATTGCAGAACAGGGCATGCCTCTACTCTTTTTCAAAAGGTCTGCTGGGTCTTTTAGGAGCACTGGATGTGGCTCTCCCCAAATATGGGACCTCCATTTAACGTCCTATCCAAGGGACATCCCTAACCAAAGCTAGATAGTACTCATTTTCATTATCATAACAGTTAAACTTTACGTGACCAACACAAAGTAAATTGGGACTTACCCCAAATTTTCACCTGAGTACTCATTTTCACCTGAGTACTAATTTTCACCTGAGTGAAGTAAGGCACAACATTGTGTATGTGCATAGATTTGAACCCAGGAAGAAATACCCTACCATTACGCCACACGATACCAAGCACTAGCTTTGTATTGGGCCACAGCAAGTAGTAATTTTTATGGATGACATCAGCACGCATTAATTTTCGCCTGATTTTGGAAAAAAAAATTGTTTTCCTCTGACAGTGGTCAACATGCCCAAAATGGGCAAAGATGGATGTTGCCATGCCGGAATGTGGATGGTACATAACTTTGAAGAGAGGAGAAAAGAAAAGGCTCTGATTTAATGTTTTCAAATTATTTTTTTTACTTTGATGCTGTGATATATGATGGTGGCTACATACGTGATGTTCCAACTGAAACAAAACTATTTGCACATTGATTGAGTCACTCAAAAATTGAAAAATGTAGGAACCTTTTTTTTTCGGCCCGCCTTGTTTTTTTCACCTGCTCGCATTAGATTTGGAGTCTGTGGAGGATGTCATCCATAAGATTTACTTGCCGTGGCCTTATACATCTCATACATTGTCATGAAGTCATTATCATCCAGGCTTCCAGATAGGGTGCCTTTTATAACTTGCATGATATTGTAAGCAGAGGTAGTTTGGATGTGTTTGCTGGTATGAGGCTAAAGGTAAAGTTCATATTCAATGTTTCTACTTTCCTGCTTTCCAGCTCGGCCTGGTGTACCTATTTGAGTATGTAGCAAGAGCCTGTGCTGCCAAAGTACGACCCAGAAATGAGTACAACATCGGCTGCCCAGAGCTGTACTCTGCTCTCCAGTTCTGCTATCAGGTATGGTACTATCATCATCACTTTTTGCTGTCAGCCTTCTGATTTCATGCCTGTAGTTAGGATTTTGAATGGGGGGGTTCTTCCCACTGCTTGAGGGGGCCAGCGAGCGCTGTAGGTGCGAGGTTCCTAGGGGTCCGGGGGTATGCTCCCTTGGAAAATTTTGAAAAATGAACCTTCTGAAATGGCATTTCCTGCGTTTTTGAGAGGATTTCAGAGAAAAAGATCAGAGATAACTTATTCAATCACAAAGTAGGCAGTTTTTACAGTTACCCGTTTTTATACGAGTCCAGGCCCGCTGATCACACAAATCAGTCAATCTAAAGAGAAATCTTGGACCTTTAGATAAAAAGTGGACCAAAAAGTCAGGACCTTTGAGCCTTGTGGGGGGGGGGGGGTTCTTCCGAACATGAATTTAATGTTAACATTTCATGATGAGTAAGCATGAAGACGATCGCTACTAATGATTTAAAATTTCACTCAGCTCACTATGGTTAAGGTGAAGCCATGAGGATGTCATTGGCTGTTAATGGATGACTGCAATATGGCATAATAACCCAGCTGTGCCCAAAATGGATTAATCAGATCAGTGTTTGAACCAGCCTGAAATTTCTTTTTGTCATCTCAATTTTGTTTGATGTAACTGTTGCAAAATGTTGCAATCTTGACCCTCTGAAATACTATTTCCTGCACTTTTAGGGGAAAGTATTCTGCTGGTACACAAAGCTTAATTTAATGACATCTCTTTGGGTATCTTTACATGCTGGATCTTTCTGTCCGTCAAAGATGACAAAAGATTAATTTTTGTCCTTCATGCGCAGCAAGATTCCATCAAGTGACGGACAGACTGATGCTGGCTTGAACACTGATGGGGGATTGTCTTCATTGTCTTGAGCCCTGGCATAGATTCTTTGAATTTTTATTCCCTTCATGAAAATGGGAGGTATTGCTTTTGGTATGTCTGTATTTGTGTGTGTGTGTGTGAGTGAGTGTGTGTGTGAGTAAGTGAGTGAGTGTGTGTGTGTGCGTGTGCGCACCTGTGTTTCCACATGGCTCGTAGGTCAGGTTGAAGTGGATATGGTTCAGTCCCAAAGGGAGAAAGTCATTAATCACATCTGGTAGCACTTGCTGTTTCACAGGTGTTTTTCTACATATATACATGACCTTCTTGACAGCTGGCATTGTTTCCCTGAGTTCAGGATAAAGAGATCTTGTAGTACAATAAAAAGATCTTGTAGACACCATGGAGAATGAGAAGAGAACACAGTCACCATCACACAGGATATTTCATGGAGGTCTGAGATCTCATTTCTTCTTGCAGGCAGGTGTGTTTGCCTCCCGGTCATCTCTACAGATTGTTCAGATCAGAAGAGTGGAGATTCTGACCTTGCTTCAGGGAATCAACATGGTGGTGTGGGTGGTGGATGTCCATGTGAGTTACTAGTACATGTGTAGGTCTTCATTTCATGTGTGGCATTGCGTGACGTAATGGTCAAAGTGTTCGGCTCGGAATCAAGAAGTGGTTCCGTTTTTTTTTTAACTTAGTAGTCACCATGGCCATTAGGCCACTTCAAGGTTGGTTAGAAACATCAAGATTGAGACTAGTCCAATTTCTCACAACTAGTGAGGACTAACTGACCCAATAGGAGAAGCAGGGGTTACGAGGCTGGTCGGGAAAATTCCCTACCCCATTTTAGACCATAATGGTTTGTTCCACTTCCACTCACGTGGGTTCTTTAACGTGCTTGAGGTGTGTCTCTCCTCAAACACGGGACCTCCATTTTAACGTCCCATCTGATAAGACACCCCTAACCAAAGCTAGGTACTCATTTTCACCTGAGCGAAGTGAGGAAAGTCGTGTAAAGTACCTTTCCCAAGGGTACAACGACGGAGCGCATGTTCGGACTTGTTCGGGGACCCGGAATCGAACCCGGGTTCGATCTCCTGACATACCCCGAGGTTGTGTCTTTGGAAAAGGCACTTTACATGACTTTCCTCACTTCACTCAGGTGGATATGAGTACGTAGTTTGGTTAATAATAATTAGGGACGTCCCTTGGCTTTAAATGGAGGTCCAATGTAGGTTTGACTAGAGTCACGCCCCATGCATGATAAAGAACCCACCACGCAATTAAGAAAATACAGGCATGCCCCCATGTGCAATGGTCCAAACTTCTACAGTCCAGAGTTGGTGATTCACTTCACATCATCAGTGTAGCAGATGCATCAGCAAGTTGAGAACCTACAGTAAACCCTAAAGACAAAGACATGTACAAGACAATTTTGGGCCGACAACATAAAATTATATTAAAAAATCAAGATGCCTACTCCATCTTTATTCTGGTCACATATAGTGGACTTACTCTCCAATTTTCATACCACATTTACAGAAAGAATTGCTTTTCAAATCTTTGCTGACAAATTACTTTTGCTCTACCAATGAATCAATTATACATAACATAAAATGTGCTTTTAAGGAGCTTATTTTTGAAGCAGATAGAAAACATATGGGTCCAAAGCTGGAATTGACTCAGAAAAGCTAAATGAGGAGTGTGCAGGCCAATGCAGCAGTAAAAGACTGCAATTTTCTGTTATCACACCCTAACCAGCCACAAACCTCATTTGGTTTGAAGGCCCATCTCTGTAATTTTACCCATCAGCACCAGGGGCCTTACAGCAAGCGGGCGTTCACAGGCCCTGAGCTGTGTGAATCAGAAATAATCACATCCTCTCAGTTTCCTTTTATATCACTAATGACCAAGCAAATTCAATTTCTTCTACAGCAGACCTCTAATATATATGCCTCCTGAAAGTAGTTTCATCTGATTGTTAAAGCATAGGGTGTATTAGGGTTCTTTTCACACAACTGGTATAATAGACACAAATGCATGCTTACATTGTACATTTTGATGTCTATATGTCCTCAGAGCTTCTGACTAGAGTACTGCTTCTCGCAGTTTAATAATATATGTAGCCAATGTGGTTACCCCATGCAGTGAAGAACAGCTACTGGGACAAGAGGGACACAAACTTAGCCACGTTTGGGATTTTGTTCTTGCTGCAAATGCGCCACCTACATCAGCTGCATATACATGACTGTACATGTAGCAATGAAAAGCAGTACTCCAGTCAGAAGCTCTGAGAAAAGTGTCTGATAGACATTGAAACGTGAGAGTCTATACCGTGTGTTGTGTAAAAAGAAACCACAATAACTTTCAAGCTCTTTGTTATGAATCTACTTCTGAAAATCAATCATTCCATGACTTCTTTTCTTCAGTACAAATTCCTGCCAGTCTGGATTCTCCCAGCATACATGATATTTGTGGGACTTATGGGAGGTAAGATCTGTCTTTACACATAACATACATGTCATGTACAATCATGTACCATGTATATCTGTCAGGGTAGAGACTCCAATCTCAGACTGGTAGAATCTGCGATTCTGCAGGCAGGAATCATCGATTCTATGGGCAGAGATCCTGATGGGACTTTCTCCTGATAGAGACTCTGATTGGGATTTCTACTGATCAGAGTCTCTACCCTAACATTAATGTATCAGTTCTATAAAAAAACACAGAAGAAAATCAAATACATGTATACTGTAATATACTTGTTGATATGAGTTCAAACAATCATGTCATTGACATTAGTGTACATGGATGTCATGCAAATAGCTTTTGGCTCTTTTCACTTGTACAGAATATTTGCTACAGCCTGGGTGCCATTTGCTACTGACCTTGCACTTGCGGGCTCGAAGATGTTTCTCAGGTCAGCAAGTACAGGGAGCCCCATAGCAAACAGGATGGCAACCAGGTTATATATGGTGTGCTTTAGTTAGTAGTTTATATTTATCACAAAGTCATCAGTTCTGATGGTGTGTAAAATTTTCAGCAGTACTTAAAAGCAAGTACTTGTGAGTAATGTTACATCCTGAGGTTATAGGAATTTCAATGGATTTTTCCAGGTGCCTCCTACGTGAACATATTCTACCTCCTGCTGAAAGACTCCCAGTTTCCAGACGAGGACAGAGAGTTGTGTATCAACATAACAGCACTCTTCAGTACCATAGGTAATTAGTCAGTCTTTATCTCTTCAATTTGACGATTCATCGCTCAGGGAAATTGTCAATCCTAGGATCAGCGTGACTTTGAATTTAACACCAGTCTTTTCTCATCATCCAATCTAATTAAATTTGTCTATCCTGCTATTCTGAGAGGGCTTGAAGACTTGTAGTTTCTAATCAAGTAATGATTTTAAGTCTAACCCCAATTTGGCGGAAAAATTTTCCGTATTGAGCTATGTATCATGTATGCATCCAAACTTACTAAAGTTTAATGACATGTATTTACATATCTTTACACGCTCATTTTTCTCCATCAACGATGACGGATTGGGCAAAAGTTGAATGAGATCTATATCCTGCTATTCTATTTTGAAAGGACTCAAAGATTTGTAGGTTCTATTCAATCGTTCCAAGTGATTTCACATTGAGCTTAATATGTAATGCATCTAAACTATACTAATCTCCAAGCACACACACACACACTGATGTTTTGGTGGCTGCAAATAAAGACAGTATCAAATTGGCCAGGCAGTATCCATTTGCCACCCGAGTCTGGCCGACTGAGGACTCTCTCTAGCTGGCCAATTCTAACCGTAACACTTTTGCCACCAGACATCTGCTTGGAGATAATCTAAACTGATCTGTTTTTCATCATGCTACATGTACTTCCTTCCTCCAGGTATCGCGACTGGTTGCGGGGTGGAGACAGCTCTATTCACCACAGTTCTCAGTAAGGACTGATAGTGATAGTCAATCAAGTCAGAAATTCCCATTCCTCTAAAAAATGAATTTCATACAAAATATGACACTGAAAATCTGTTAATTGAAACTTGACATAGGATGATGTTTTGGGGGATCAAAGTTGTCAAAAATATATGGTTGTACGTAATGTATGATTCAACTGTTGTGCAATAATTTTCAAAAGAATCTTGCCAAAACTTTGTCGAAACATTTTGTAATGACGAATTTATCATTAGATCAGTGTACACTTTTTATAATGGTGTATTCAAAATGTTAGGGACCATAGCATAATACAAAATAATGTCATGTAACACTTGAAAATTTAACAGCTGTGGTGTAAAAATCTCTACTTGTCGAATTGTGTCAAACTCCTGAACAAATATTAATATAGAATGGCTAATTGCTATATCTACAAAGTACCTTTGAGTTGCATGGCATACTAATTTAGACATGGATAACAGTTCTGTAGTCAAGAAGTCGAGTTTAAAAAACTATTTTTATCCGGTTACATTACGTATATGAGTCATCTCTCTCTCTCACTAGAAACAAAATCAGTTTGGCCTTAAGAACATAAATCATGCTGGCATTTGACTCCGGTGTTGTCATTTTGATGGACTGCACAAAGAAACCTGACCCATTCTGGCTGCTGAATGGTCCCAGGGGCACCCTTACAGGGCTGAGCGATGGTTCCCTTCTGATTACAATTGTGCCCTGATTGCAACCATTCCACCACCTGTAATGACCCATACATTCATCTGACATTCATCATGTCAAATACATGAAGAATTTTATCCTGCTTATACACAGCACACACATTAACGACAAAACAAACTTAAAACAGGCATGTACTATAATGTTCATATATACTTTATACAAAATGTCATCATAGATACATACATAATGAAAGTGCTGTGAACAAGACAGTAGTTTGGAATACAAAGTTACATGATTGTAAATATTGCACAAAAGAAGTACTCCAGAAAATAATGTTTCTCCTTAGCACAACCAAGTGACTAGTTCATGGAAAACAAACTAAACATAGGTTGTGGTCAGTTATTTGTCATAAAAGTCCAAGTTGTCCTGTACTTTTTATGTATAATCTTAGCTTCTGCATCAAAACAATGAGTGTACATTTCAATAAGTGAATCAGGTCTTACAAGTTGAACATGTTCTTAGGCCACTCCAATTTAATTTCTTGGTTAACGGATTTTTCTAGAAAAATAATGGAGCGGGCGGGCGAAAAAATAAAAAAATAAAAACTGGCCTAGGCCCAAAATGGTACCATAGGAGCCATGAAGTCAACACACCAGGCTGGTTCAAAATCTAAACAATGAAGTTTGAACTTTTATTTTTAATGATACCATTGCATTGAAAGATGAAATAACTGTAACAACTAGGATGAAAAGGACTGTTTTTAACTGTTCAGGGCAAAATATGAGCATTTTGCAGTTGATTGTGAATTTTTATTTTTATTTGCAAATCAGAAAAAAATGAAACGGGCAAATCCGTTAACCAAGAAATTAAATTGGTGTGGCCTTAGTTACTGTAATACCAAATCTTTTGCCTTTCAGATTGTCTTGAAGTCATTTTTCATTACAGAGCATGAATATACACTGTACACGTCAAATATGTCTGACATACAATTTTTAAAATGGGAACATAATGTAGAGGTGATGATGTGACAGAACCACCACAAAATTGGAAAATAATGCGTCATACTACTGTACTCATTATTTATTATAATGGATGTTGTGGTAAGGGATTAGTAATACACAATTCTGCTTTTAAAAGGAAGAGTAAATGTATGTATGGCACAATTTATAGTAACTTGTCAATGAGTCCATGTTAATTTAGAAATCTCCAAAATATTGGTGATGTATTAATTACAAAATGTATATTATTATTAAGTAGCATGTACAATGTCTTGAAGACATTGCCTTTTCAACTCAGCTATTTCTGACACTTACAGCAACAAAATACATGACATTGTAACAAAAACAAGGCAAAGCTTTCACAAAGTCACATAAAAACATTTGATTTGAAAGGCAACACATATTTTAAATTAGTGCATACACATCTTGGAAGTGCTTTACAAGTGTCTTCCAGTGAACTTTATATATTACTTTGAAACATTGTTAGGGTCAGCAATAAATACTTTACACTTTGAAACATCTGAAACTTGTAGGACAGGAATGTGTCTTTTGGAATGTCAGTATTGGAAGCTACATCTTAAAGTTGATGATACTACAACATAAAGCTTAAACAATTTAAATGATGCTACTCAACTATATGACAGACATGTTAATGAAAATGTAGACTAAGGATAATGTTGTGCTACTAGACACTCTTTCCAATATCTGCTTACTGCAAAACAATGTTATTTGCAGTTATTGTAATTTGTCAAAAATACACAACAGTATAAATCAAAATCACTCCCCTTTCTTTTGATAACATCACACACTAGTTAACATGTGACTGGTAAGATTTAAGATATCATGTAAAATCAAAATCAAGTACATGCAATATAGCAAATTGAGTATTGTAAAAACCAAAGTTTACAGATCTCCAGGCCAATGTAAACTGGTAACTTAATGTTGAATTTCTACATAACGCATTGAGATGACTTTTGATGATATCAATATCATTAACACACCATGTTAAGAAACAACCTTATTTGTAACAGAAAAGACAAGAACAATCACTTTGACATCAACATAACTGCATCAAACCAAACAACAGGTCATAAATATACAAATCAGAAACATAAAAAGCTGTGACAATCATTAATAAAACATGTCATATGATTGAATTTTAAATTAATAAATGGCACAGGAATGTATGATCTCTTGAAGAAAAAGATGTTTGGAAACAGAGTTCAAGTCTTGCTCAACTGTCAACACTCCAGGGAATGTGGATATTACTTTCATAAAGATTTCAACAACTTCTTAGGAAGAGAAATACCCTTGAAGACTCTTAAGATCTTAGATAGAATACCTATTTACAGGATGCATATCATACTTAAAGATCACCAGTGGTGTATCATAACATGTTATCATGTACATCTTTGTAACATGTAATCCCATTGATGAGAGTGATACACTATTCCAATATGCATATTACTGTCATTATGGTGCATTTTGTATTTTGCGTCATTTTCATTTTTTTTGTTGACAATACTTAATTGTAAAACTCAGAAGTTCATCACATTTTACTTAAAACTGGGAGCCTGCACAAATTGTTTCACAAAACCTTCAGATGGCTGTTTCTTACATTTCTTTGGTTAAATGTGTACTAGTCTATTAGATAAGTAACTTGTAACATGTACATGGTAGGGACATTATTGTAAGTTACATGACTGTATAATTAGGCATTAGCAACTGAGTTGGACTTCGGTGTGAGATGCAAAACATGTCCATACCACTTAGATTTTCTGAACCTGTCCCAAAGTTTGACTGCCCGTCCTTTCTGCAGCCCTTGAAAAGCACTTGCATAGCCATTTTCAGTTGCCGTAAATGAGCAGCCTACATGTATTACCCATAAAAAGAGCCTACCTTGTAGGAGTCTGAATGTCAAGGACAATGTACATGTAGCTAGCTGTCTTGAAGAAGACACTGTCAAGTTGCCTCTTCCTCATCCCACCATCATACATGTACCAGAATCATGGTGTACAAGAACAAGTACAGGTATCTGTTTTATACATTGGCCTTCTGCATCCAAAGCTGAATGTACATGTATTATACTGGTTGAGTAACTCCGTCCCTACACAATACACAATACACCTGTGCAAGGTGCGTACATCCAGCATTCTAAAAATGTCAAGATTCTGAGTACAAGGTACAAATTGAAAGCAGATGCAATTTGCTGAATCATCCTCTGAGTCAGTAATCGAGGTCTTGAGCTTTAAAAAATGGTAGGTGCATACGCCTTTCTTCTGATATTGAATTCCAAAATCAGTTTCTTGTTAGGAGCATACTTGTCTCTTTTCCTGCACTTCAAGTTTTTTATTTCAGTCCTCCCCTGATTTGACTCCCCTGACCCTGGTTCATTTTTTCAGGAGGGTTCTCAGTCCTAAAAACTACTTTAATATCTGGAAAGTGGAGAGTCTGACTTTCAACAACTCCTTCACTCTTAGTCCATCAAGCTCGTTGAAAACTATTCTCAGACAGCCACATTTTGCCGTCCTCCATAACGTTCACATGAGATCCTCTGTGCCTTCAATGACATCAACTTGAATGTGAATTGTTAGAGATGTGAAACTTGTAGATCTAGTTTGTTTCCAATAATATATAGTTTAAAAATGTACACTGTAATTTTCAAAACTTGTCATTGTGCAGTAATGATTCTTGAGATGGTGATGTGGTAATAGTTATGGCAATTTTCCATATTCTGGACAAACCTGGAGCTGTAGTGGCAGCGTTGATTGATGTCCTTTTAGGCTTTTTACACTGGCTGATTGTATCTTTGTTGAATCCTTTTGTATCGCTGTAATGAGTTTCAGGATGGGGCAGTGCTGCCCTATTGCTAACACAGCTGATATAGCAGGTATGCCTGATGACTGTGTGGTTTATTGAAGTCAATGCTCTAAAGAGCCATATGCTTAAATGGTCTACCACAGTGCATTCCAAAGTTCTTAAGGGCAATTTGAACTGATCCTTGTTCCATCAAGCATCTCCCTTAGTGCATTCCTGATGCTCAAACCTCAGTCACTGTAAAAGCCTTGGGTTTTGGTGGGGGTGATTTTGTGTGGGGTACCAAGATAGACAGGTGAATTCTGAGGATTTCCTTGCTCAGTCTACTGACCACTTCCATGGTGGGTTCCTCAACGTCCCGGCCGTTCTTCTGTACACACATGGACTTGGACCTCCTGATGGATCGTGACACAAACTTCTTGATGACGTCGGGAGTGGAGGAAGAAGCGTGGTGCTTCAGCGCCACGCCAGGGTCAGACTGTACCCTGCTGATCCTTGCCTTTCTGCTCTGCGTCTCCTGTTGGCATGGCGCTTGCCGCTGGTATAACACGGAGGGCGGGAGAGGTTTGTTACAGGTGGGACACAGCCAGGGGTTGTCGTCAGACACGCTGAAAGACGAAACACTACGACAGGATGCAGGCGCAGACTTACAAGTAGAAGACACTGCCAAACCAGTCTTTGAAAGGCTGGTAATATTCGGCATTGAATTGGTGGAACTCGGGGGTCGCACGGATCTGGGAGATTGCCGAGTGATGGAAAGGCGCTTCAAGGACGAGCAGGAGCAGTGCTGCCAGCAGTAGTGTGAAGAACACCACAGCCGACAGCACGGCTTTCCAGACGGCTGCAGCCGCCGATGGCCGCAGCGCGCATGCTGGCTGTAGGTCTTCAGGTCCTTGGGACTTGCCGCTGGATAACGCACATTCTGTCGCTTCTGTTGCTGGAAACAGTACATAGAAAAATCAAGTTTTTTTTAAATAACACACCAACTTGAGGCAGGTGCCAGTTTTCATGATACATAAAGTGCTACAAGCTACACAACTTTTCTCCACCCCACTTCGAAGAAGGAATTCTTTTGTATTACACAGCCACAGGATATGATCACCTCTAGTCATCTCCAGTACACATTTCCCAGGTTTAGAAGTGAGGTTTTCTGCTCAGTTGAATGGGTTAACCAAGGTCCTAAGGCTAAACATAGCAGCCAAGCCTCAGTAATAGCTGTGCATCCAGCTGTTCCTGTGGTTCAAAAGGCAGTCAAGTGAAGGTTGTAATTATTACGCCTTGATCTTTCCGAAATGTCAAAGGCAGAGCTGACACGTCTGGAATAATAATTCTAGGTATCTCAGGCAGGGCATGAAATACCCATCTGCAAGCTGCCCTTTGCAGGCAAAAAACTGAAGTGCAAGCAAAACATTTTATAGACACCTTCAATTCTGGAGACTATCTCAGAGTCTCTAGATAAAACTTCCACAAAATGAGGTGCTTTGAAATAATTCTTATTAATAAGTAAAATCCTAACTTGTTGCTGCCATGCAGTGTTTAGACTTTTAAATTGTTACAGTTAGAAAGGGCTGCTACATGTATCATGATCTTTCAAATTCTGTCCAATTAATTGATTTTTGTAGCAAATGACAAACAGCATTTGGCGAGACATTTAATTTCGAGTGCATCAGTAGACCAAATGATGATAAATCAATGAGATATTCGGTTGTTATTGAAAACAAAGTGTCCTTTTTGATTTTTCAAACTAATGACTCAAAACTGACTAACATCTGTGCAGGGGAAAATTGCTTAGTTTCTGCACCGTGAAGCATGTTATGGTGTTATCATCAGGAGACTAATCTAATTTACAAACACTACTGTTGTTATAATGTGTATGTTATTAATGAAAAAATTTAGCAAAACAAACAACCATTGAGAAAGTCATATTGAGCTCTTTGACATTTGACATTTACCAACATTATTAACAGGGAGTGCCCTAACATCAAACTTTAAGGCTTTTTCATGCCTTGAACTCACAGCGCTAGTTGTCAGAGAATGGTCAGGTTTGGATGAAATGGATTTTGAAAACATGTGAAGAGAACATACTTGAATAAGAAATGCACCCATACTGTTCACCCTTCGCGTTACAAGTGGCAAACGCTGTGAGACGTTTTCATAAATGTACCTTAGTTCGTGAATGGCCGGCGCTAGACAGTGTGCCCTAACGTCACATGCTTTTGTAGTTTTGCTGTCTTCAGAACTTGGTGATGAATTTATATAGTAAACAGATTGAAATAAGAACTGAATTTTATGATATTTGCTTTCTTTTGATGGTAAAATTGTGATTGTGAGTACTTCTCATCTCAGACACGTGAGTAGGGTTGTATGGAACGCAATCAGTCAGTGTTTGGACTGAAAACCTGTCAATGTGGTCCCATGGGAATCATGGGAAATGCAGACGACAGTGGTTTTGATGTTGTTTTTCTTGGGTCGGTTTTCTACAAAACAAACACTCAGGGACTGAAATTTCTACTGATTTGTAAAGCTTTATGTTCTACATGTATGTAACTATGTAGCAGTTGTGTGACTGCTCGGCAAAGGTCCATTTTTCTGGGCACGATCCGCCGCTACCAAGTGACCCTCTTTTCAGCACCATCATTATTGGGGGAACTTCTGTTTCTCAATAAAAAAACAGATAAATAACTATACAGAACTATACTTTGTATGCAAATAACAGCTGTGTGCATTGACTATGTTTACTAACCTTAATTCGCAAAGCCAGTGGCAACAAACATGGTATTATACTTAATAATTATGCATATTAATAAGATCAGTAAAAAATTCCGTTCGAAGTTACGGCATGTGCGAAGTTAGGGCATCCCCCGTTGGAAGTATTTCCAACATAAATTTCTTAATAAATTTCATAATATAAATATCCTAGCTGCTTGGCTATCATGCTACCAAACTAATGCTATGGCATACTGGCAATGTCAGGTTTGACAAAATGATAAAATATACTTTTCATGCTCATGTGAATGTAGTTTAAAACTCATTCACACTCACCAGTTAAAAACTCTTTCTAAAGAGTTAAAACAGGTAAAAGTTGCAACATGATCTGCATGCATGCATGTTTGTAGATACTAGAAATTTAAGTACAAGACCAGTCCTGGAGTTGGTATGTATACAATGTAATGGCTGTCAGTTAAAACTGTATTGTAACCGGTAACTACACTGTACATGTACATGTATATGTCAAAATTTTTCTAAGAAACTATTTTTTTCAAATTTGTATACCAGGTATATAGTAACCTGTATCTACCATACGGTGTAGGGTACATTTTACAAAACCCAAAAAACAGCAAAACCTAGCAAACATTCACAACTGTATGAAAAAGACAACATATAATCCAATGCTTGCATTATTTATGTATAACTTCAAAGTTTGATGTCATATCAGCTTCATGTAGGCTGGCAATTCTTTTCTTGCACGATACAATAAAAAATGCATTCATGCATCCACACGAGAACTGCTTGGTAAGTGATGAGGTACTTGTAACTTACCCCTTGCTGGTTGGCCCAGACCGAGGACCCCGGTGACCGTGCCACCACAGTTGCTACTATGGTGGCCATTAGGCAAACTCTCTTTGGCCAGCAGGTTTTGGTTTTTGCTCGTTTCCTCTGGTGTAGTAGGTTCACTCACACAAGGACTGTATGCAACAGGGGAGGGCGACGAGTCCTTGTGCGTCGTGGTCAAGGAGTTGGCATTGAGCTGTAGTGACTTGATCGGTGTCGATGTCCCAATGGGCTGGAGTTCTTTCAAAGCTTAAAAAAGTGGAAATCTTCTATCAGAAGTAAATATATTGTTATGTAATCATTTTAATTTTCTGTGATATGTAGGCAATAAGGTCCTTGGTATAACAACCCAATATTTGTCACAATTAAAATAACAATTGTAGTATGGTACATGGCAAATAATGTTTCTAGCTTAGGATATGAAATATCAAATTAAATGTTCTTAACAAAATGTTTTATAAACGAGTCCGTCATGCCAGACAGTGTCACGTTACGGAGGTAGGCACACTCAACAGGTGGTTTGCAAACTATCTGAGTTGTGATACATGGTGTAGCATCAACCTGGGGTTACACAAGCTGATGTTCCTCAAGGAAGCATATTAGGCCCACTCTTGTTTCTGACCTTTATAAACGACATCCAAAACCTCCCATGTACATGTACATCCAACATCAACTGCATTCAACGATACGTCAAATTTCAAGTCAGGACCTTGATTCAACTTGGTTCAACGATTGGGCTTCAGCTGCACCCTGACAAATGCAAGGTTATTTTCTATTAAGTCACCACAAAGAAAAGTGCAGCTCCCCCTATTTACATCTCCGGCCAGATCGTTGAACAGGTACCTTTTAACACTCATCTGGTCATTACCGTGCACCAGACCCTACATTGGACAGAGCACATTCAGCTCACCTCCAACAAGGCCAGGAGAACACGGGGACTCCTGTGGAAACTCTGAGGCAAGCTCTCCCAAGAAGCGCTGGAACTGGCTTATTTCATGCTTATTCACACTAAGCTGGAATACTCTAGACTTCTATTCCCCCACCAACATGCCTAAAACCCTGAAACGAGTGCAGTACCACGCAGGTCACCTTGCCACAGGTGCTGCAGCTCGCCACAAATATAATATAAAATGCATTAAAAGAGCGAATGAAGAGCTCTCAATATTAAGAATATGATTAAAAGCATAACATATATCTATTAAAACCAAGTTGACAAAATACGAAAGAGTCGTGATCAACAGAGTTCAGTTTTTATCATATAATTACAACTTCACCGCTCTAGGAAAGAATGACAGTTTGTGTCTCTTAGTCCGGCTTTGTGAAGTCATGGCATGTCTGACTCGCTGGAGGTCGTAGCAAGCCACTTTGTGATGGACGGGATACAGAGCAGTTCATGGTGTTGTCCGTATCTTCCAGGATACTCAGGAGGACACGTCGTGTAGCTTGTTGATGTCTGGACGCCAGGGTCGGCAAGGAGTTCATAATTTTGCACTCCTTCGAAAATGTTTGAAAGTCGATTGGGCAGACCTCCCCATATGGGGTTAGCGTACTCCAAGATCAGGCAGATGCTAAAAAGACACTCACAGGTAGATCTGGGTGAGTACATCTGAGGAAAGTCCAGCTTTCCTGGCGAGATAGTAGATTTTGGGTCGGGTCTTTAAGATAACATAATATACTAGTGTACATGTACAAATGTATATGATATACTGAGCATGGGCATCCCATGTAAGGTCATCTGAAATTTGTACACCAAGAAGTTTGAAAATTGTATTGGTGATGATGATGCTTTTTTGTTATTGTGTAATGTACTGCTATTACTTTTGTATAATTATTGATATTTTGTCGTAGGTCTTGTATATATTTTGATGATTTGTATCTTAGTATTTACGTATTACGCTGCATGTATCATTGGTAGCCGCTACATACCTTCCTTGCTACTGCCTGGCTACCACTTGTCATGTACTGTTGCATCCCCAATACATGAAATGAAAATGTTTTGTAACCTCCTCCACTCTGAATGAATCAGACCAAATATACGTCATGTATACAATCATAATTACACATAATGCTGGCCTTTTGTCTCTTCCATTAACTGCATTTTCTTTTAAAACATTTTACATGACTTGTCACAGATGTCTGGCAATGTACTAGACTAAGTACACATAACATTTGTAAGTACAGTAGAAACAAAAACAGTATAATTTCATTTTCTTGATAATCATTTCATATTTTCATTACAAACATGCTACACGACAAGGACAATGACCTGTGTCTCCTCCTGGCAACATTTCGTCTCAATTTATGGCCACTTTCTACTGGCTGTCATTTTGCCATTGTGAATGTCAGACTAAAGTGGCACATGATCCTACAGGAGGTAATTTCAGAATTCCCTCGGCTAACCCACTACTGCTGCTAATACAGGCTACGCATCCATGATTGGAATGAAGAGAAGGCCTACAATGTACACCCGAAGGGTTGCGACGTGCAGGATGCACACGTTGTAAAATGTATTCATCAGATAAGTTGCACAGCCAGGAAAATGTTTCTCATTTAGCACCGCTGTGATTGAAATAGCAGGTTAACACTCTCCCAAGCTGTGTGAGACTGATAAGCATACAGGCTCTGGACAGCCAACATGGTACTGTGATACATGAAAAGGAGTTTCCACCACACATGCACATGTAAATCTTCAGCTCAACTCACAATGATACAAAATTCCAACTGAAATTTATTGAATTATCAATAAATTGTTCTTAATTTTCTATTATAATTCTATGAATTTGTAAAGAGGGCATGATGTTGGTCAAAATTATAAGAACTAATAAATTACATCATCATCAACGGTCAACCGTATTAGTTGGGGGTGAACAAATAATAAAAAAACAAGTTCTTTTTTCACACCAAATGGCTCAATTTGAAAAATACAATATTACATACAATCTTACAAATGACGAGCCTCAATACCTGAACACCCGACCAACATCATAAATTTTGGTAAATCTTTTGGCATAATGGTCATCTAGAGGCAAGATTATATATTACTGTAACAGTATATGGCATCTACTGAAATTTTTGGAATGAAAAAAAAAGTTTTTTTCTAAAATTTGAAATGCAAATACCCATTGTTCCTGCCTACCATCTTCAGTTGAAATTATTAAAAATCACCTAAAATAGCATACATGTACACCTTGCAAAGTTACCACCAAGCCCCACTTACATAAGAACCAAAGTGTTGACTGACATGCCCAAAAAAACATTATTAATAATGTATACATTGGTTTGAAACAGTTTTACCTCAAGATTAACAATGCATACTTAAAAGCAGCATGCATAATCCCCATAATCCATTAAGACATTTTTGGAAGATTCTAAATGGTCTTGCAGAAAATCAGCTGAAATTAATTTAGTGCAGCAGTTCCTTAATTCCAAATATAAATTTTAACAAGTTCAGAGAAGCAGCTCAACTTGTCCTGAAACATCTCAAGCATGAAAGGTGTCTGACACGTAGTGGACAATTTTCCACACCGATGAGATAGGCACAGGCAGTGGTCTGTTTCACTGCCCTATAGTTATGTGAAGCATGAAATATTGATCTAGCGGCTCCATTAGAGCCTGCCTCAGAGTATGATGGACAATTTATGGTCAATTATCCATCACCAAAAGAACAGGTCCAGTTGTGCGTGAACTGTATGTGCCAGGACCAACTGTAACTGTCCGTATGGGCCAAGACCAACAACGTAGACGAAAAATTCTACAAAGAATCAGTCAGAAAATAGATGCAACAGACGTTAGTCAACAGAGTGTAGTATGTAGACATTTAAGAAATTGCCTCTCCTATATTTGTCCAATCTGGGACTTCCAAGCTGACTTACCATCGTGGAATGTCTCATTAAGCGGTGAGCTCTCTGATGTTTCTCCCTCCTCCTCCTCCTCACCTGCCTTCTTCTTCTTTGCTACCAGCTCTGGCTTGGTCGGTGACCTGAGAGGTAAAACCAGTCAAAGCCGGCGGTGAAGAAGTGCCGCGCATGGTTGATTTGCAGGTAATGACAGAGCTCCCTAGGAGGATCATGGGGCACGCAAGCCGCAGAATAACAAGCAGTCTGTGCACGTACTTTGCATAAGTACATGGGGGGACCAGATCGTGGCCATGAAAAATTCATGCTGTTGTCCAAACTTTGGACTACATCAAGTCGAGTCAGCAGGAAAATGAAAAAAAAACATAGTGCAGTGTGTTTCAGAGGGTCAAGATTTCTAAATTTTCCTTCCGTGCCCGACATGGTATTATGTCATATATAATTGAGATGACAGAAAATAATTTCTAGCTGGTTAGAACACTGCAGCTACATATACACCCATGGACATGTGCAGAATCACAAGATGGTTTGTACATGCACTACGGGTAGTACATGTACCTGGTACATCAAAAACTTAATAACGCTGGGCTAGACAAATTTGTTCCTCCTCTCCAAGTTCAGGCCATTTTCATCAGTACTTGTTGCTCATCATCATCATCATCATCATCATCCGTATTAGCCGCTAAGCCCAACATGATTAAAGGAATGCAGGTTTTGCACATCCCTTCAAGGGCTTTAAACTGCAACGATTTTCATCTACCAATAAATCAGTAAATCCTCTGAAATCCCATATTTTGCTAAGTTGTCAAAATGGCAGCTTAGGTTATAGCATTTTACATCATTAACCACAAGAGGGAAGTCATGGTTGAAAGCTTATCATATCCTCTCCATCACCAGTACTGTACATCATGACTGACAATTTTCATCATTTGGCTATAGATAAACTCCCGGGTAATTCAACTTTCTTGCTACAAGAAACAGCCAGGAAACTTGCTGCCCTACATGTATGTGCTATTACTAGTAGGCACCGGAAGTTAAATTTCACATCCACCATAAAGTTGAACTTTGTAATGAAAGGAAAGGAAAGTGATCTCAATACAGTTTTAGCTAACTGATTAGAGCTAATCTCCCACTTGCCGTGACAGAGAAGACAGACGCTGTGTACAGTACATTAGTATATACAGGTTACCCCTAGCTCTTTTTGACAAGCACAATGAACAGTGGACCCGGTGACAGCATAATGTCCTGTCCTAAGGGCTGCAACCCTTTCCACTAAGTGTACATGTTGGGTGAGCAATATCGGCCAGGATTCAAACTCCCTTAAACCTCTTGGTCCCGTGGTAGGGTTGCAAACCGCTGGACTACATACGCTCCCTAATGACATGACAGTTTCTATTGTGACTATACACAGCAGAAGTTCGGGGGTATAGTGGAACTCGTTTGGAAATAAAGAGTTACATGATTGTACATGAGTTCAAATGATGTCAACAGTAGCCATATATCCAAATCTAATTTATCAGGTAGTTAGATAATTAATGTAAGCTATCAGGTCTCTTTTGTTCACTCTCCTTTTAAATATTGGCAAAGAAGAAGACAGAGACTATAGGACTGGTTTGGGTTCCAGTGTATGATGATAGAAGGAATCCGCAAATATGTAGAGGCCATGATCCAATGATCATAAATATTGTGTTTGTCAAAAAGAGCTATGGGAATGTCCCTGTTGTAATGAACCCTGTAGCACAGTACTCAGTCTGTAAACATTGTCTGTCCTTTCTGCTCTGACCAGTGGCAGGTTTAGCTCTTCTGTGAGATAAACTGGTTTGAGATCTCTGAGAAACTGGTCTGAAATTAGATGAGGTAGAAAATATATCCACCTCAGAGCCATGATTATGCACTAAATGCAGTTCGATGCTCACTTGTAGGCAAATTTCTCCACTCAAAAGGCTACTACTTTGTATTCTCTGGTGAGTTGAGAACCTTTTTGCACTCATAACGTCACCTCCCTGCCCTGTGTCAGAATCTGGTTTGCAGTGACAGGCTGGGTGATGGAGCCTGATGAGCTTCTACAGCTCAATCTCAGCTCAGTCCCGTCCAGTCTGATTAACCTGCCTTTCAGACGAGGGCTGTGTACTGGTACTCTGTGAAAGTGAAAGTGATCTCGAACCAGTTTAGCTCACTGAAGAGCTAATCTTCCACTGGTCGTTACAGAGAAGACAGACGCTATGTACAGTATTTACAGGTTCATTGTACCGGGGAAATTCCCCCTAGCTCTTTTCAACAAGCGCAATGAACAGTGGACCACGGCTTAACGTCCCGTCCTAAGGACGTAGCATGCATGTCGGGTGAGCGACAACAGCCGGGATTCGAACTCCCAACCTCTTAGTCCACAGGCAGGATCACTAACTAATGGACTACGCACGCGACTTGACTTTGTAGTACTGTACTCAGGTACAGTACCACAAAAACTGATTAGGTACAGGTCCAAAATACCTAAATCACTTTTAAAGTAGTAAGTACCCTCGGGCTGGTACTGTACAGACTTATCGTATAAAGTTACAATACTTACATTGTACAATACATGCTTATTTGTGGCCTATGGTCCCCCCTGGGACCCCGAGACAGAATTGGCAGTGGCAAACTATCCTGAAAGAAGATCGGTTGCATACATGTAGTATACATGTATTACACAATGTCATGTACAATGTAGCTACCCTCCCTCTAGATGTCACTTTCATCAGGTTTGTGTGACATTGAGGCCACCACATAAGGTAACAGACGAAAACTAAATTTTTGTGCACGGTTTGCCTTAGAATTCTCCATAAAAAAACTTGCCCTTAACTGTCAAGCTTATTAAAGAACTGTTGCTGCTATAGAAGAAGTTTAGAACATGTTAATTTGTTGAATTGTTCAGGTACAGGACCTGGTACAGTACGTCCAGCATCTGCTGGGAGACAAGTACAATCAGCTAACTGGGAAGCAGATCGCCAACCTTGCTTGCGACAAGGGGCAGTGGAGGGATCTTGCAGTCACCTGCGCAGCAGCCGACTGATGATGACAGTACCTACATGATGATTGTAAACCTGTGTACCATTGTACCTGTTCCTAAAATCTGGACTAAAAGCTCAATTTCAGACTTTCAAAGAGAAACCCTCAAAATAGACTCATGTCATTATACATTGTAGTTACTGTGCGAAATTATTGTAGAGAAAATGATTGTGTGAAGTTTGATACAAGCATTGCTCTAAGCCATGTTTTTCCCCATTACATGTAACAAAGATTTCCCTCAGTCTTCATTTATGTCCAAAGAACAAGGTTGCTACATAATATAATCCCTTCAGCGCTGGTCTGGAGAATGTAATTCCTATGGAAACTAAATGACAGGTAACCCATACAAATTATGCTGCAGATTTCTATTAAGTTATGAATGACTTTCTCATGGATAGTGGATATTGGGCCTGCTAAAGTTTAATCTCTGGGACCAAGAAATTGCTTTGGGGAGTGCTTGCCACAGTTTAATCTTGTAATGGGTGGGGTTTCATTTTATGGAACTTGATTGTATGGGTAAGGGTCCTGATTCTCTAGGATTGGCAATGGCCATGAAGTATGCCCAAAGGAGCATCTGATTCAACAAATTTCAAGTGATCACATGTCATGGTCAGACTGGTCTTTGGCCTTGTTCACACAAAACCGCCTGAACTGCAATTCGGGTAACTTGCATTCCTCACATCTGGTCCACGTGCCACACGTTCCTTTAAAACCGTGCCCGATCACAATTCGCCTGAGCTACATTTATTGTTGTTTGATGAAAACACGCAAGGTAGCGTGTTATCAATGTCAGAGGTCAACGACATGCTTGCTGGTGCCCCCCTCCCAGCGTACCTTCGCCAAATGCCGAGAATATTTTTACCGCATTTTTTATGTAAATTAGATCCTGATTTGCATGATATGCATCTCATTATGTTTATCTTTACCTGAGGCACCTACCTACCAAAAACAATGGAAAAACCATGCCCCATGCAGTTACAATGTATTTGCAATCAAATTCTGAAACAAAAATGCCTACTTCAGTTCCAAAGAAGCTGCCAGGAGGCCAAAAATTACACGTCATAGTCCCAGTCCCAACAGCTTTTGACTACTTCAATATCATCAACCTGCAACTGTAACACTTCCGGAAAATTTTACCTCAAACTTTGAAGCTCCACTGCAATACCTAAAGCAGCCACCAGGAGGCCCATTATTGAATTTGATCAACTGCGTCTTTCCTGTCCCTACTTAACCACTAAATATCATTAACAACCATCCGTATTGTTTTGAGTTATGTTGTACACAAACATGAAACAAAACCCAGCAGTAACGTAGGAACATGATAGCATAACCATATTCGAACTTGAACTTTGTTTCTATAACCGCTGCTCACCTATTAGATATCATTAAGGCCACACCAATTTAATTTCTTGGTTAACGGATTTTTCCAGAAAAATAATGGAGCGGGCGGGAGAAAAAAAATAAAACTAAAAACAGGCCTAGGTATCCTATTATGGCCCAAAATGGTATGAATTATGGCCCATGAAGCCAACACACCAGGCTGGTTCAAAATTTAAACAATGAATTTTGAACTTTTAATGATACCATTGCATTGAAAGATGTAACAACTGTAACAACTAGGATGGAAAGGTCTGTTTTCAACTGTTCAGGGCAAAATATGAGCATTTTGCAGTTGATACTGGATTTTTATTTTTATTTGCAAAACTGAAAAAAATGAAGCGGCGAATCTGTTAACCAAGAAATTAAATTGGTGTGGCCTAAGATACATCATGCATGCATACAATCGACAAATGCACAAAAACTCCACTGCAGTACAATTGGGAAAAGCCAGGTGGACCATTTTTGACCTTGCACTACAGCTACCCACAGGCCAAAAATTGACAAAAATCCATCCACAAATACTCAAGTTATGATGTTGACCTACATACAGAGACACACCAGAGCTGGTCCACCAGAAATCAACCGAAAACATACTTTTCTGACAAAAGCAATAATTCCTTGATGTGATAAAGATGGTTCTGTAATCCTTCAGTCTCCTGTCATATTACAATCATCTAACAGCACTACCAGTTCTTAAACCTGTCATAGTCAATATTACAGTTACAGTGTTCTATAGACTTTTACAAATGACCAGATTCTTCTATATGATTCTGACACAATACAGAAAAACATAATAAATTAACCTCCTTGCTTGAGATTGTATTGAATTTATATAGATTGTGACATGTGACATATTTCCAACGAAACAGTGATCTGATTACCGTCACCCAAGGTAAAGTTGCAACTCAAAAAGCCTGGAACTGAATTTCACGGTCCATGTTTGAATGAAAATAATCTGTCACACTATGAACATGCACACCATCAGGGAAATTGGGAAGAGACAAATTCTGAGATAACGGCCCCCATGCTGAAAGAACTGATTACAACAAAAGGTACTTTCCACCCACCTACGATGCTCTGTCTAGTGTATCAATAAAACATCTTTGTTGCAATCACTTATCCAAGATTAATCAGAGAAGAGTGGAAAGTAATGCTGTCTAGTAGCAGTGCCCTTTGTCGTAAATTGTACCACCATTGTCAAATCAAAAGGGGTATAAAATCACTAAATACTTTTTGATATTAACTGTTCCTGTCAAATGCATGAAAGTGTACAAAACTACAGATTCTTGAAATACTCTATGATATAAACTGGTGACAATTATCACATACAGTACTGTAAACCGTACTTCTATAATAGAAAAAAAAATGGGGAAAAATTTGATGGACATAAAGAAAATCACCATCATAGCATTTAGCATACAGGTAACTTGAGATCTTCATCAATCAGAATCGTATATAATTGTAATAACAATCCAGATATAACTTGCTTATGCATACATTTGTACATGTAAATTTGTATTTTACAAGCAATATCCTCAAAAATTTAACCCGCGAGATGTCATAGGTATAATTGGCATCATAGTCATCATTGGCCATACATGTAGTCTCCCACAGCTACTGCTACACCACTGACAGCAGTTTCAACAAAAAATATTCAACTGAAATAAAATGTACTGAAACTACATCACAGGAAGTTAAATTACCTTAAGTGGTTTAAAACATTTGCTTTCTCCAGGGAATGTCGCTGTCAGCTTCTAATGCATCCGATACATTTTCTACACAACTGAACTTGAACTTTTGATATATTAAGTAATGTAACGTTACATGTACATTTGTACATTACCATAACATCAAAGACATGCTAGCAAAAAGACATAAAGCCCAGCGAGATTTCTAATGGATTTTTCTACAATAGAGCGGTAAACAAGCCTACCTTATCAGGATGAAGCAAGCCAGGCTACTGCTTTCTGCTGTGTTATGATTTGAGCTAGTTTGATAGCAGGGCTGAACCAATACTGCTAAATGCTAAATCTTTTTTTATACTCTCAAAAATTCAACAAACAGGCAAAAAAATATCATAGATTGCCATCCTATTTATATTATTCTGCTTAGATGTAACTATTTCACTTTTTATATTCTATTTTTATATTAATCTAAAAGTCCCTAATATTCTCCTTTTCACCATAATGGACTCTTCCTTTGAAGGTGACATTGTCCATGTTTTGACCATAATCTCATCAACAATTCATAAAGAGGGCAGCTGGCCTCAGCCAGAATGATGATGAGTCTGTAATTGTAATTATAGGAGGGAACAATTGACGATAATTGTTTCAAAGTCTTGCTAATTGAAGGACTAAGTACAAAGAGTAAAGAGTTGGCACATGTTCAGGTACATTGTGATAAAGTCAAAAGAAGCTTTAAGTGTCGATACATACATGACTGTAATATTAGTTATAAATTGTGTGGAGACTGGGAGCATTCATTTATTAGGACAAAATGTTGGCACAAGTCTGCAACAGGGGACAAGTAACGGTTGTAATTTATTACCAGGGCACAGCTCCTCTCTGTGATTGAATGAGTGTTTCAGTTGAGGCCACATTTTGCAGGAGTAATTTCATCATCGATCTTTTTAATGAGGATATTATATGAGAAGAAGGGAAGCATGTTAAATGTCATTACAATCTTGCTGTATCACAGATTCAATTTTCTGAAGTTGGTCCCAGGTTTCTCATCAAAGTGTAATTGAAGTTTTTCCCTCGGCATTGTTGCTTGCAGTAGAGAAAGTGTTAAAGCTGCATTGTGTAACATTTAGGACAATACAAAAAGTCAATTTTCTGGTAATTTTTTTTACAAAGTAAGTTGAATCAACCCTACTCTATTGCAAATAAGTGCCATTCAGGAAGTGGAGGTGCCAAAATATGACGCCTTACAAGTGTGTTTACAAGCTGGAAACACATACATTTTGTACAGCTGCCGGTGGGCTGTTTTAGCAACCACCAGTAATGACATTATAATGTAATGTGAGACACAAATATGCTGAAAATTAAATTACAATGATTACACAAATATTTTCAATTTTCAATAAGTTTCAATTTTTGGTGGCAAAAATGTTACATAATTTATTACATAAAGATAAACCTGTCTTTTGCACGAAAACTAAAATCAGCATAGATTCAAGAAGGTCTGACGTGTAAAGAAATGTTAATCTTGCTTCTCTGCTAATCTCCTATTCAGAAGCTGGCATCCCGACAAGTTGATAAAGTCTGTGCAATCCATTTCCACTGCACCATTTCCGAAGCTCTGATTTACAGCGTTCTACACGGAGGCTTTGTTGTTCAAATCACTATAACATTCACTGACACCCAAGGTTGTCAAAGTCATCCACCTTCACAGTGTTCTAGCCAGCGTCCATCTTTCCGTCATTTGATGGAATTCTGCTGCTAAGGATGGACAGAAACTTTGCCCAGTCTGTCATCTTTGCCGGAAAAAATTGGCATGGTAAGATAAAAAAATTACACAGTGTGGAAGATGTCATTTAAGTAAGCTCAGTCTACTAGCAAAAATTGCCACTCAGGAAATAGCGTTCCAAGATTTCAACAAAATTTTCACAGAGGATCCCCCTAGAATTCGGTGCTGGACATGATGTTAAGGCCACACCAATTTAATTTGTTGATTCTCGGATTTTTGCAGAAAAAATATGAAGCGACAGGGCGAAAAAAAACAACAGGTCTAGGCAATCTCCTATCATAGCCCCAAATGCAACGATAGGAGCCATGAACTCAACACAAAAGGCTGGGCTAATATTTAAACAATGATTTTTGAACTTTCTATCAAACCACTGCATTGATAGATGAAAAAACTGTAACAAGTAGGAAGAAATGGACTTTCCTCAACTGTTGGGGGCAAATTATGACCATATTTGAGTTGATTCAGAACCAGAATCATCTTTTTTTTTTCAAATCAGAAAAAAATGAAGAGGCAAATCCGAGAACCAACAAATTAAATTGGTGTGGTCCAAGCAAAATTATGCATGGCATACTTTAGAAGCATCAACAATTGTACATGTACATTCACATTACATGATTTTGTTACGTTTGGAGGATATATTATTAAGATAATATAAAACTTTGCTATACAAAGACTGAACTAGAGCTGTGAATCTCCTGGAGTTAACAAAGGTGTGTGTACATTTGTATTTTCAGTATGTCATGATTATGTATTCTGCTTGAAGTCTGCGCTGAAAAGGTTGGAGTCTAAGAAGTGAAAATGCAAGTTCATCCATCTGTGAAATTGACAAGAAACAGGATAAAATTTCCTCGGTACATCCAACACCATCCATCTTGGGTTTCCTCTGACAGAATACAATATAACATGGCTTTTTGAAAATCAATATCCAATGGAGGCAGCCAGAAGAGTGTAATATGTGGCCTAAAGTAGAGGTCATATGGAGTGGGAAAAGAATTAGAATCAATGCTGGAAGTGTCAGTTGTGTAATAACCCACAGCTGGTGTATGGATTAGGTACATGTAATTGATATTTTCTGAGGTCTCAGATCTCATGACTAACTAAAACTGGTCATGAAGAATTGACTCCGATATAAGTACTTGTATCTTCAAAAGCAGTAGATATACAATGTACACATGTATAGCAGTGGAAACAATTGAAATAACTTCATCAATTCAGGCAGGTTTTAAGGCAAAGAGATTTGAATCAATGTAGACAACTTGACTACTCTTCCTAAACGCACCCAATGCAATTTTAGGGTGGCAATACTAGATTTTCAAAGTCAATTTACAACTAAGTTTGATGAATCAATCCTACCCCTGATAGCATGCTAATATCTGTGAGACAAAAATGCAACATTGCTGACAAAACGGTTGCTTGTTTTGCATCATAGGCTGGTTCTAGCTATTCATTTGCAGTACCCAAAAAATAAAGGGACCCCTTTACATACATGAAGGTTGTTTTGGGCTATTTCAAATGCTTCAAGTATGAACTTATGATCCTAAGAAATGGCAGTAGATATCACTATCAGCACTGAAATTGCATTGGATGCCTTTGAGATATACATGTAGGCATGGTCTACAATCATTAAACCACTTGCAGAATGCTTAATATTAGAATCAAGGTTAATGCAGTCCTTTACTAATATGATCACAGAAAATCCTTCCACGAGTGTGACATTTCAAATGATAAAGTACAACATTACAACATAAAATTGTCCATAAAAATGTCCATAACCATATACTATTAGGTAACTTGAGGATTACAGTGATGGCTTGCACTTTTCTGCCTCATTTAGAAATTCTCCACAAACATCAAGTTTATGATGTTGCCAACAGTAGATTGAATCGACAACTCATGATCAGCATGGGTGCGTCTATAATGGACTAGCAGCTAGCATGGTCGATATGAGTTCAGCATTTATTGACATGGTACATTGTTGTTCTGTTCTTGCTGAAGGACATTCAAGGACTTCTACACTGGTTTATTGAATTTTCCACCCATTTACCCTTGATCAGCTGTGAAATTTCAAAGTAACGCGTAAGCGTAATTTTGATGGGCATATATCTGCCATTTACCTTCTTCATTACGCATATTTGATGGTCTCATAATCTGTAATGGACCGTTTCACATTTTCAACTGGGAGGAGGAGAAACCCCGTCACACATTCATCACGACCTTGACCTGAACACCTGCTGACCAGGGTCAGGAGCATTCTGGCCAGATTTATGCCACACCTACCTTTCTATACGAATTAATATGAATTTGAGTTACATTTGAGTCAAATTTGACTCCTGAACATGCACAGAACACTGCTGACTGTACTCCTGAATTGGCGGGTGTACTGCTGACTTACAGCCAAATACCAGCCAACCATGTATGGTCAAACCTACTGAACAACCCGAACTGTTTCAAACATTTTTAAACATTCCTGGCACAGATGAATATACTAGCTCACCTTGCTGAACACCCTGATGATTTTCCAGCAACCTACATGTACTCCTAACCAATGTTGGAGGTGTTCTTGTTTTTGGGAGGCCATATTCGATATTCATGAATATGGGACAGGGGCTTTACACAGAAATCCTGCTACGAGAAAGATCTTTGCTTCAAGGACACAATGCACAACATCTTGACCCCTAAAGCCAACAACAACCCATCATCATCAGCCTCCTCCGTTTCAGTAGATGATGGACTTGGTCCAGGACAATATGAGACAATTATTAGAACACGCCTATTACAATGTATAATCGGAAACTATTAAATATATTAGTTTAGCTGGGAGGAGGAGAAATGGGCAACGACTCAGTCTGGGAAACTTCTTTACACAGAAAATACTGTCACAGTGCCAATAGTAATACATGTATGAGAAAGATTCTTGCTTCAAGGACACAGTGCAGGACATTCTTGACCCCAAGCCAACAACCCATAGTTGGAACATAACTTCAAATGTATTACATTGAACGTTACATTGTAGTGTCCTGAAGGCTGAAGCAATATCATAAGAGAAAGGAGATAGCTGCATAGCTGCTGTACATGCATATAAGAATATTCTATTGACCTTACAGCAAAGATTGATTAATGCCCACTTTTTTTGCACAACTGTGGAGAGGTTCTACATTAAAACTTCATACAGACAATCTACAACTACAGTACTTATCATAACCTATAACAATATACCTGTAACAATTGGACTCTGTCAGTGAGTCACCAGTGCTAACTTCATGCTTTTCCAGAACTTAGAGTTTGAGCAAAAAGACACTAAATCGTAGAAAAAAGGGTAGGAAAAAGGCTACAGTTATAAGAAAGAGACAGACAGAATTTATTTTTTTCTCCAAAAACATCCCACTGTCATGTTATGATAATAAATTCCTGTCACACCATGAAGGCACCACAAACACTTAATGTTGATACAAAGTCACGCATTTCACCATTTTATCGCTAACATTTTTATGGACCTGAACTTTGTAAGGCCAACGACAGTCACCTCCAAAAAGCCCTTGACATTGTGGAACAGACAAATGTCTTGCATCCAAACTCTTCTTCTCATAAAAATCAAGTTGCCGTGGTTGAAAGTGATTGTAAATTAAATTGAATCAATGTATTCTATTTCAAAGAATATTGTTTCACTGCAATGCTTTCTGAAAGGACTTTGCACGTAATACTAAAATTGTATGTGACCCTTTAGTATGTCATGAAATGTCATGTAACAGTACAAATGTATATATAATATATGACATCAACACAATCCTGCTGCCTACCTTAAGATTGAGACATTTAAAAAAACAGTGAATTCCAAGGGATATACTGATAAATGCAGCAGTCTAGTAATTCCTGCGGTATGCACACTTTAGATATCCAGGTGTTGCAGACATTCTTGAAAAAGCCTCGATAATAAGGTGGTCTTGGGGTACCAGGTAGAGAGTTGATGCTAACGTCATGCATCATACTAAGTACGATTTTAAAGATCCTCTATAGCAAGAGAGAAAACAAAAGTGGACATTCAAAATTAAGATGCTAAATTGACCATTAAAGATTCTCAAAGTCATCACGGCCGTTTAATGCATTATGCTGGATGAATATTTTATGTAAACTGTTTGTGATAGATGATATCATTGATGTTTCTCAAAAGCTCAGAGAACAAAGTTTTAAAAGGTTAATACCAAACTTAAGGTCCATTAAACGACAAACTCATTTTTCTGGGAGCTGTAATTGATGGATCAATCCCAAGCCCCTTTCCCAGAACTGGAGAGAAACAATGAGCATTCATCATGACAAAATAAAGTCACATATAATATACAACATGATAGCTGTTACATGGCCACAGAACAACATAAATCTACTTGGACATAATTACAAGCACCTGAGGCAGCCACTTATCTTCATTTCTCTGCCAAAAGTTATAACTAAATCATCTGTCAAACGTGCGAAACAACAGATATCGTTCTGACCTGACCACCTGCGGCTCCTGTCGGCTGATTTTCCCGCTCTCCGCGCTGACTTCCTTCTCGGTCCGACCGCTGGCGGGAATAAACGTGATATCAATTGAGAGCTTACTCGGGCATCTTGCATCTTTCAATAATGCATATTGGAAGCCAGTCTGAGTATTTCACTGCCTCTCAACTGTTCAATTATCACAGTCAGGATATACAGTAAAAATAACACAAGAATAACACTGAGGCAGGAGATTGAAGCTAAATATGAAATATTCATGTTAACTTTTGTGGGAATCTTTTATATTCTTGGAGAGACATTTAAAGGAATAATGGCTGCACCGGTACCAAGGATCACATATAATTTATGCAAGATTGCCAACAACAGGACTGTGTCAGAATTCAGTAAAGGCCGTGCAATATCCCCATTATACCTGTCATCTTAGTGACATACATGTACATGTATGAACATGTAAAAAAAGAAATTGGAAAAGCTGACAAAGGTACAATTTACCACTAGGCCTTTCTGTGATGGCCAAAAGTGAAAATGGATAACGAACACTTTTTCCTTTGCTTTAGCCCAATCAATGAAAAGGTCCTTCCAAGTCAGCACGTAGCTGCAAACTAATACAGTCTGAGAGTAGTAAACAGCACAGGGTTTGAAACTTCGCACTTTTGTCTCAGGTTGGCTCAGGCACCAGCATGCAAGTTATCTTTTTTTGCATACAAAATAACTTTTTATTAAAGTTTACAGCAGTACAGCTTACAGCTTCTGAAACAAAGTGTATTCCACCACGGCTAGCATGTGAGCGATACTTTACAGGTGACCTGGCTTACAGCTTGCCTTCTAAAATAAACAGCCGGTGTTGAAGGCAACCCTATAATGTAGCTTTATAGGCTTGGGTTTTCCACTGGACAACCTGAGAATAAAACGTGTTTCAAACCCTGACAGTGCAATGTGCAGGGATGAGGTCTAATTCACTTTTCACCTTACAGCAATTTTGTAATACTTAAACTGCTAGGTTCTTCATTTCGATTCACTCTCCCCCTCCCCATCATGTTTTGAAGTCTTTGGCTACATACTCAATTGACTTTCTCTGGCCTAAATGCAATGACGGCCATCAATTGGAAAAACATGACTCGTTTTTTTCAGATGTAACGAGCCGTCTGATTAACCCCGTCATCATGCCTCATTACTGTGTGGTACAGGGAGCCTACGCTGATTGCCATGGACACTCATTACCTAAAAATACCTCCATTATAATGCATTTTAGTAGGGCTCGAAATACTGGGTGCATATACATTGTACATTGTACAGGTTAGTGGAGGTAAAATTGGGGCTGTGCAGGTTTTCTGATGTCTACCTGCACCTAACCTGCAATGTAGGTGTGTATGTTGTGTATGTTGATTTTTTTTTGCTGCAATTTGACTGTCACTACCTATTAACTCTTAGTATAAAAGACATAATGGCAATTGTTTCTGAGCAGATTTTAGTGTGATCCATACTTACATACATACAAAGTCTGAGTGGCGCATATAATTACCTTCGCCAAGAAGGTTATGATTTCATTATTGTTTGCCTGTCTGTTTGTCCGTCTGTTTGTCTGTCTGTTTGTCTGTTTGTGAACAGCATAACTCAAGAAGCTTTAGTAGTAGACATGCATTGTCATGAAACTTGGTAGGTGGGTAGATCTTGATAAGACCTATAAATTATCAGATTTTGGCCCCCCTGGCAGCTTTTGTTGGCACTGCAGCAGAACTTCCGGTTTTTATATCTCATGATCTAGCCATGCTAGGGTCATGAATTTTGGATGGTAGATAGCTCTTTGGGCCCCCCAGCGGCTTGTTTTGGAACTGCAAGAGCGTTTGTTGAAAAAATTTTCAAGGATGATAACTCGAACTGGTTGACAGATTATCGTGATTTTTGGTATGTACGTAGCTGAAGTGATGCTTGACATAATTAGATAATTATGCAAATTAGGAGCTAATTTGCATAATTAATGAGGAAATTCAATAAATCTGCTCTTAGATAATAGGATTAGGAAACACTTAAAGTCTTGTGACATGTAATTGAAGAAAAACATCTGAGGATATAGATTATGTATAACTACATGAAGACCTAATTGGCATAATTAATGAAATTGCTATAATTTCATAGTAGTAACTGCTGGGAATTTCATACTTGCATTTGGAAGTTAAGTGAAGGTGAACATCAATAAACATAATTTATTCAAATTATGACGGTCACCTCATTTATGAGGAAGTGCTAGTCCAAGTTTAGTATAAACTTTTTGTTAAGATGAGGTTGTCATTGGGTGGAGATTGGAAAATATGATCAACTGATAATAATATGCAAATAAGGCTCTTCTTTGCAAAATCAACTTGTAAAAAAAGTATAATTCGTCAACCGGAAGGGTTTAATAAATATCATTTGACAGAAGGTATAAGGTCGTGGACCTCTTGTTTTTTCAATGTTTCCTGCAACAGTGCACGAATGCAGAAAAAAGTATTTCATGCCCTGCATTTCTGCTTTCCCGCGATCACAAACATTGGCTGGGGTTACACAAGGTACATGAAAGTCATTCCAAGAAAAGTAGATTTATTTACACATTTCAGCTGCTGTTTTTGTCCGCTGACAAAAGAGGATTCCTCTAGTTAGTCTTTCTTTCTGGGAATCCAATAAAGAGTCCGAGCTTCGTAGACAAACAAAACTATTAAGTAACACAAGCCATTGTTTCCCAGTGCTCTGTTCTGCTGATAAAACAGACCCTGCTTAGTCCTGTTGTGTTATCTTTATGTTCCAGACAAACGGCCATGCAAGAATCTGTGTGACCCTTTGACACACTTAGTGATAGTACAACAGTTTCACCACGATGCTGAGATATGATAGTGCAGTACATGACTGTATATATCACATGCAGTATGCAGGGAATGATACAAGCTCAACAGAGGTCCTCATTGATAAGATTACTTGTTGAAGGATGTTTTCTAACTGAAGAACTTAGTACAAATGGGATAAATCTGCCCTTAGGTTTACTGCATTTGGAGGATTTCATTGAAAACTGTTAGGAATGAGGCCATTAGGAGCACATATCTCACCTGAATCTGAAGCGACTGCCGCGGAGAAAACCCAGACGAGCCAGACCTGACCGCTGAAGTGTCACGTCACTGGACTTCTCAAAACTGAAAATTCCAGACAAATTCCTGATTAGTGTCACTCACAGTGTTCTAGCCAGCCTGGATTTCTTTCATTATCTTAATTTTGTTTGACGAGGCATCATGTACATTGTATATAACTGAAACGTGACAATAGGGTCCATGGGCAAGCTCCCCTGCAAAAATTTTGATATCCTCAGACCCTCTGAAAGGCTATCTACTACATTTTTGAGTGGCAAACTTAGTTTCATGACATCTCTTTCCCTGTCTTAACCTGCTAATTTTTGCCTGTCAAAGACAATGGAATGGGCAAAATTTTTGTCCATCAAGAGTGGCAAAATTCCATCAAATGAAGGAAAGACAGACGGTGTGTCTAACACTGGTCACACATGTCAGTGTGAGCTGTCTCAAGTCTTCTTAAACAGGAAGAGAAGGCAAAATCTTCTTCAAGTAATAATAATAATGAAACAGTCCACAGTAAATTTAGGTCTTACCTGAAGAAGGCATGATTTTCCACTGCACATTTCCAGAGGTGTTTTACAGCTGCTGGGGTGGTGCAACGAAAGTCATAAATCTGCTTCTTCTGAAAAAAAAAACAAACAAACAATGTTACACGCATGCTTCTTGTCTGTGAATTCAATCAATGTCCGAAATGTCCTTGATTAATAATAATAATTGTTCTTACGATTTTTATGTCACAAAATGCATGCATGGGGGTAAGATGTGTTGATCCTAGCTTTGCCATTCTGTATACAGAATGGTTTAACATTTCAAAAGTTACAGAATGGCAAAGCTAGGATTAAAATTATTAATTAAAATTAATCTTCATCTTCTAGGAATGAGTAATTTTGATGAAATCTTGTGTTTTCTAAAATAATATACTAGAAGTATACATTACATGTACTTGCATTATTCATAAGAAGCTTGAATGTAATATTCCTCAACTACATGTACATGAACCTGGTCCAGTTCTATCTAAATAAGAATTTCAAAGCGTTGTAACAGTTACACCATGTATGGCAATTGAAAAGATTGTGGTCATATTGTATCAGGAAAGCAAACATACTTAATGTCATAATTGTAGTGCTTTTTAAACAGGCAAAATCAATCTACACGTCACCTTACCCAGTACCACTGTCTAATCCAATCAGTTTGCTGGAGCGACATCACAGCATCTTGTGATGCCCATCTACTACACAAGACCACTTCCATTACACCGTTCTATTATTAGATTATTGCCTCTGACATTGTATCTGACTTTCCCTTCAACAAATCTGACCTTCCCATTCCAAGATCTCGAGAATTGTGTTTTTAAAGGAGGCTGATCATGACTCACCTCATTTGCAACAATGTAGATATGGAATGACTTGCTGTCATAGGTGAACTTCTGAACATCTTTCCTGGAAATAACAACAAAAAACTACCATATAGTACACATGTACACATGTACAGTACATGGTAGGCAAATAGTACAAATTTTGCCATATCTTGCAGTGAGGCCATGTTGATATGGATGACATCCTCTGGGAACCTCAAAACTGATTGGAACCCCAAATTAAAACTGATGCGAGCGTGCAAGTAACAAAGTTTGGCAAATAAAAAAGTTGCCTTCATTATGAAATCTATGTGGTCACGAAGGTTGAACAAATGACTACTTTTTATATAAATACACAGAGTACAATGTATTGTACAGTATGGCAAATAATAGACATTTTCATTTCATTTCTTCATATTTACCTCCGGGTAGGGATGTATCCCGTGCGCGGAGGTTTTGTGGGGGAAGACGAAAATTGCGTTCGCAGCCATTTCTCGCGTTTGGGTGGACGGATATGTCTGGGACTTGGTATACGTTTTGCTATTGGGCTGTAGATGGTGCACGTTGTTTTGGTTTTTTAGTATGTGTGTTTTAGTGCGTGAAAATGATGGGTTTAGACCGCCGATGGACACCCCTTTCAGTGTGAAAGTGGACCTCTACTTTTGACCTTTGCATGTATAAGGACCATTGAGGTCTCGACCACTGATCTGACCTTTCACACAGAGGGGTGTCAGCATTCTCGATAAATTCTTTCTTTGAAACTGTTCAGATGTGAACCACATGTGCCGTCAATCAACGTCTCATTATCGTGCCTGGTGGGACCGGCTGGGGGGATAGGAAGACTGCACATTGCATTTGGAGGGTACTTTAGTACGCGTTCACACTTCCGGGTACCGCGAGTTATTTTTATCTGGCTCGAACATCAAAAAGGGCGCATAGAAATTGTCCCGAAACGGTGTACACAATCTACGTTAGGTAATGTACAATCCCTATCACCTGGCGCTGAAACGTCGCTCATGACAGCACCGGGGTGAAAACATGACAACGAGAAATGACAATCATCACACAAGGTCTCTGCAATACGCTGGTCAACTATGCTGGACACTGAGCGAGGCGGTCTCGCTGCTACATCTGGAAACAATGAACACTGCCCCGGAAAGGCCGGCAGGCCGGCCGTGTCTGAAACAGGGCTGCTATTCACACTGATATCTAAACAAAGACATGGCGGCACGGCATGCGGAGAAAGTGAAGACGGGTTGAGCCTTTCTTTGCCATGTGTAAGATTTGGCTGTCCCACCCAAGGCTGCGGTGACGTGCAGGTCATGTGTGGTGGACCAATGAGAGTGTAGATCGCGCTGCTATTTACATATGAAAATGGCGCACGCATGGTTTTGAACAGCGACGTGGAGAACACGTTTTTTATCCCGGAATTTTCATAGTTTTGACTGTTTTTTTTGGCACGCCGTGATTATGCTGACACCTCTTAGGGTGTGAAAATGGTCGCTCGGGTTGACCATTTGTGGTTACATCTTCGCCTACCGATCAGCACAGTCAGCTCGGTGTGTGTGAAAGTGGTTTTGTCTTTTGATTTTCGGCGTGTATAAAGTGCCGCAGGCGTCGTCCACATCTGGTGAGAGGGGGTGTCAGGTATCGAGGAAAAATATTATCGCAGTTGTATCTCGCGCTGACGGGACCCATGAAAATCCAGCTCGGTACGCTGACTTCCGGGTACCGCGGGTTATTTTTATCTGGCTCGAACATCAAAAAGGGCGCATAGAAATTGTCCCGAAAATTCTTTTAGAGTCTAATCACAACGCTGAAAATGAGGTTCTAAGTTTTAACCATAACATGAAAGATATGAACACGCTTCTGTGCATGTTTTGATGTGGTTTTTTTTACGTGATTTGAACTAGTGTGGGGAGGGATGGCAGCCACGGGGGGAAGCGTAGCGGCTTGATAAATTTTCGAGAGCAAGTTCCGCGCACTGGAGTTGATTTCTCACGCGGCCGTTTGTGTAGGTGTTTGTTTACATTATCACTGGTCGCTGAGGGTCGGGCAGCCAGATTCGCCACGGGATGCCCCCTGTCCTTTCTATTTTGGGGGCACAGATCATTTAGCCATTTACAAACATTTCGAAACTTTTGGAAAAAATGGTATTCGCGTGAACACACACACACCCAGACACCATTCACTAATTTAAAGAACAGTCCCAACATGCACCCAACATTCTGCAACATACATAATACCCGGAGGTACAAAATCTACGATTTTCCTTGTTTCCTTTGGAACTGATTTTGGTATTCTACAACATTGTTTTCCAATTTTTTTTGCACTATACGTCATATATTTGCTTAATAATATTTTGCAGCTCTGTACGATTTACAGTATGGTTGAAAACTTTTTTTGGGAAATGGACGAAAATTTGTGCGTGCGCTGATGTTATCCATAATACATTTTCATCAACATGGCCTAACTACTGTAACAATGTATGCGGGTGGACTGTCCTGCCAATCTCCAGTTACTATATCTGCCCTTCCCTTCTACTGCATTCAGACAAACAAGCAAACACACACACACAAACACAATGAAAACAATACCTCCACATCCAGAGGTACCGGTAAATATCCATATTAACCTACATGTGTATTATTATATGTATTGTGGCATGAGGGGAGCTTTAGCTTGGGGAGATACATTGTGTACTGCATTGCCTGCTTCCCTGTAGTTCACATAATCTTCACTAGATGTCATTCATACATGTAATAATCAAAACTTTGGATTAGACTAGAGGGCAACATTGTCTTAAATACCTGGCCAATACTTACCACTTGAAGAAGTGTGTCTTCTTGTTGCCTTGAAAAATGACCACCCCTTGATGTGTGAACCCCAGGTACATTTGGCTTCCAAGAACATCCTGAATGCACAAAAACACATTGTACAAGCTGAGGTACATACTTGTGTGGCAGCAAAACACCACAGCAGGTTTTTGGTTTTTGCAATGAGAGAATCCTTTCTATATTCCAGCTTTCATGCTTTATTTGCTCAATTGCTATGATATGATGACTTTATTATTATATCATCAAAGTTTAATTTTGTACCTTCAGGGTGTATCTAAGTAAAAATGCAACCTGTTTTTTTAGAAGGTCTAAAAGCCAGACAAACCATTTACAAGTACTTCATGAGACAGGAATCTTCAAGTTTGTAATATCTGTATCTGTATCAGTATAGGCAGCATAACTGCCCCTCAGCATAACAGTGGTGTGGCAGCAGCTGGCTACATGTATATATTACATTTTGTACACTGAACCTAGCCTTTGCACATGTACAAATGTAACCCTACTAAACATTGTTTAAAGCTATCTATAGCTAGTGATGATGCCTCAACTGTACTTAGTGACAGCAAGTTCCACTGTACAATAGTTCTAGGAACAATGTTTTTGAACGCAACAATCCCTGGTTGATAACTTGATGGCAAGACTACATATGTATTTTTTGTAATATTTGCTACTATGCCCATACCTTTACAGGATGGGGATCCAGTCCATATGTTTCCAGTTCCTTCACTTTCCTAAGGAAGTTCAGCTCTGCTTCTGCTGGTGCTTGGCCCCTAAGCACATTTCATATACAGGAAACATAAGCCTTAAGGATATAATCATAACTACAATGTTAGTATTAAAATGACACAGTCCCAGGAGTATATACATATCTAGGGTTTGAAATATTTTTTTCTCAGGTTGCCCACACAAGCTAGTCAATATTTCAGGTTGCCGTCAATACCGTCTCTGTATTTTAGAGAGCAAACCATAAGCCAGGCCACCTGTAAACGTGATGCTTACATGCTGGATGAGGCAGGAAACAGTTAACTTCAGAAGCCGTAACTTTCACATTGGGCAACCTGGGGTCTCCAATAAGCCTCACACAGAAACCATTTCTTGCGTGGCAAGAGTGCGAGAGTGGGTATTTTGAACCCTGATATGAGTGATATCTGTTTGTTCCAATACATGTAACTACAATGTGGTATGCAGTGTTCGAAATACCTGCCTGCAGTCTGCAATCTGCAGATAGATTTTCAAGATTGCAGAAGAAAAAATTATACAATCTGCACATTTGCAGAAGGAAAAATAGGCTCCAGATTCATTAGTTTTCAATTTAGCAAACTAAAACTCCCAGGCCCCAGGGACAGACTGTTCTGAAACAACAGGAACTTCTTCACTAATTTGCATCATCCTTGTCAATGTCTAACTTTTGTTTCCTTTTGGACTTCCAAAAAATTGTCTTCACTAATTTGCATATCAATCCATAGTTTATGCTTACAAACCTGAAATTCTCCTGCAGTCCAGTAATGCTACTGTACAGATTTACAAAGCTATATATGATGTAAAAAAGGAATTATTGGTTTGAGAAGGTTGTAGTATGGAGGCTTGTGTATTTGCAGAAAGGTTGTAATATGGAGGCTTGTGTATTTGCAGAAAGGTTGTAATATGGAGGCTTGTGTATTTGCAGAAAGTATTTCCAATTTGCAGAACAAAATTTTGACTCTTCTGCAATATTGCAGAGTACTGAAAAAAAGTATTTCGACCACTGGGTATGTAATATCCAAAAATTCAAAAGACTCCTGGCCTTATTTCACAGTTCTGAGCAAGGAAGTACAGTTAAATGTATTTCAATGACAGATATACCAGTAAGTCTTTAGTCAAGATGAGGAGATTAACAGATCAGCACCAAGGACAGCTCCATTGATATACACATTCAAGATGTAGTAAGTAAAAAAAACATCTCTTTATTTTTAAACAGCCATAGACAAGAACATTTAATCCATATTTGCATGGCAGATAGTCAGGAGTCTTTAGTCAAGGTGACAAGATAACAAATCAGCACCAAGGACAGCTCCATTGATATACAGATGATGTAGTAAGACAATTTCAACTACTGCTACTACAATACATCTTTTTTGAAAAGCCATAGACAAGAAACTTCAGTGCATTTCTGTATTTTTTTTCTGTATAATGTGCGTAATAAATGTGTTACGTTCTTGCTGTTATATTGTAATAAACTGGTCGCGCACTGGACTTTCAAAGAGCTTCATACTTAATTGTCTTGCCCCCAGGACTCCAAGCACCAGAGTCAGGTGACTGGGTTGGACTGCTCTACTTTTAAGATAGGGGGTTTTGTAACAGGATTGCTCTACTTCTAAGACAGCGGGGGGGGGGGGTGTTACAGGTAGGGGACAAATGGTTCACAGTGGGTTCATAACACGCATCCCCTTATACGGGAGGATTGACAAGGTCAATCTGAATTGACAAGGTCAATCTGAATCATCATAAACAGGTAAGCCCACTGGTTAACTACTTAGTCACAGATAGCATGTGTATCGTTGTACATGTATCATATCAAAGCCATAATATACAGAAATGCATTTTTCTTTCTGCTCAGGAACTATCCATTGTGAAACCAGATGTGGAAACAACTGCTTTGTAGCTATGATTTGTACTTCTGAAAACAAACCATGGCTAACATAAAGAGAACCATTTGAATGTCTGGCACACTGAGGAACAATTTGCTACAATGTGAGTGTCTACCAAATAATGGTTGGGAAGTATTTAAACAGCTGTTATAGTAAGAAAACACTGACAATTGGAACAAGGTAGCTATGATTTGTACTTCAGAAAATAAACCATGGCTAACATAGAGAGATCCAGTTGAAAATCTGGCACAATGAGGCACAATTTGCTATGGTTCACAGTGGGTTCATAACAAAATGCAGTATCCAATTTACTACATACCTAACCTCAAAATTAATGGAAGTATGAAATTTTATTGCATGTTCATTCCCCGGGGGGATAAATGCATCATGTGTATGTCAATGGAGCTGTCCTTGGTGCTGATTTGTTATCTTGTCACCTTGACTAAAGACTCCTGACTATCTGCCATGCAAATATGGATTAAATGTTCTTGTCTATGGCTGTTTAAAAGAGATGTTTTTTTTACTTACTACATCTTGAATGTGTATATCAATGGAGCTGTCCTTGGTGCTGATCTGTTAATCTCGTCATCTTGACTAAAGACTTACTGATATATCTGTCATTGAAATACATTTAACTGTACCTCCTTGCTCAGGTCTGTGGAATAAAGCCAGGAGTCTTTTGAATTTTTGGATATTACATACTACATTGTAGTTACATGTATTAGAACAAACAGATATCATTCATAATGAAGGATCATTTGTAGTCAAATGACCACTTCAGTGTGGTAAAGGTGAAAGTCCGAACCTTTTTAAGCATACATTTGTATCTAGGGTGATCTGACATGTTTTGTTGATCTGATTTAATGAGAAGAAGGCATAGTCTACCTGGTATGGTCTCTGTGTAGCTCGGCTACCTTCTGTTCCAGCTTGGCTGACTGCTTGGCAAACAACTTGAACTCTGACACGTACCCTTGTGGGTGATCATCCTGATCATAGTCTCCAAGCTCAGCTGGAGAAACCAACATACAGGACCACTTTATCATGCAAAGAACATTACATACATGTACATCAAACAACAATGGGAGATATTTGATTTTTTTACTTCACTGAGTAAAAGATAAACTGTAACTTGCCCAAGTGACCATCTCTATCATCTGGCAAGAACGACTGCTTTTTCCAGTCTTGATCCTCCAGCCAATAAATGTAAGCATTAAGAGACTTGCCTACACCAACCACATGTCCAACGTGACCCTGAACCGTGAACAGCCCTATTTGGAACCACACATGGCCCAATCTCTGCCTATATGTTGACTAGTGAGAAACCTTGATGGAATAGGCCACTTTGCCATTGATTTTGACAGCATGACAGTCTTTGCACAAAGTAAAATGGTGCAGACTGGGTCACTTTTGGTCTTTGGGGCAGTCTACTGTGTCTTGTCTTGTCACCAAGCTTTTTGTATAAGAAGACCACTTGTCCTCTGTCCCATGGGTGGAAGTCTTAGACTATACTTGAATTTGCTGAGATTGAATATGGTCATCAGTTCAGATCCACACTGAACATGCATGTCTTGTAATACATCTCAGCATAAGTGTAAATGTACACTTTGAGCCACACAAAGATAGTCTTTTAGACCACAGTCATACCTTGGATAATGTAGGCCCCTAAGTGGGCAGCATCCTCTGTGCTACATAGCAGTCTGCCATGTAGGAGGTCTCTTTTCAACTGCAGAAACAACTCATATCTGGAAATAAAATGGAGATGATTTAGAAAGCTCGCTGTGAATGAATTGTACTTGAAGGCTACCATCTGGCCAAATGTATTCGGAACTTACAGTTTGAAGACTTTTGGGCTAGAAGGAACAGGTATACGTAGGGTCTAAAGTTTCCTAGTTTGGTCAAATTTTGTTCATTTCAACAGTTTAGTGGGCAAAGAGAGACCTGAGTGACTCAGGTCTTGCCTGTTGAGGGCGGATGGATACATGGGAAAATTGGGTCAAAAGTATGGGTTGTTTACTGTTGTCAGCTGTTGTCAGAGTTTGAGCTGGTCAACCCCGTTTTATTTCTACTGTATATTTGGGAAGAAGACCCTTGTGGCTCTCTGGTGCAGAAAAATTTTCGAGATTGAAATATGACAAAGTTGTTTCATTGGGATTTGTTGTAGCGTATTTAACTATAGGCTTCTATGCATGGTGTAAGGTACTCTCTGCCCTGCATGTCATGATGTATGCAACAAACATGTGCTTTGGCTGTGTCAGCAGTGCCTCCTTACAATTCATGTGAGTACTGCAGCCCAAAGAAAGAAAAATATTTGGTTTGATTTATCATCAACAACTAACAAGACCAGACATTCCTCTCACTGATGAAATAAAGTTTAACAGTAACTACCAAAATCAAAGCAGTTAACAGAATCCAACAAGTAAAATCTGAGATTTTATACCTCCGGGCTTTTATTGTATATTTTTATATAGGGTTTTAAACAAAGAATTTATCGAGACAGGACACCCCTCTGTGTGAGGGGTCATATACGTGGACCAGACCGAGAATAGCCTAAACACGCCAAAGGTCAACGGTCGCGACCACTTTCACGCTTAAAGGGGTGTTTTGGGGGCACCAAAAGGCACTATTTTCACGCCCGAAAACACATATACAATAAAAACGAAAGAGCGTGCATCATCTGCAGCCCAATAGCAAAACATATACCGAGTCTCAAAAGAATCCGTCCACCCAAACGCGAGAAACAGCTGCGAACATGAAAATCTAAATCTCTCACAAAACCCTTCCGCGGAAGGATGTCTCAGGGCTCGAAATACCCGGTGGCGCACTGGCGCGGCGCCACCTGATTTTGCTTGGCGCCACTTATTCCTACACTCAGGTGGCGCAGCGCGCCACCTATAATTTGCGTGGATCGAGCCGCTAATCGCATGGATCGGGCCCCATTGTCGGCACAATCTTGTGAATTGTCGATGAATTGTCGATCTCGCCATGACGCCACAAAGAAAACGTTCTCATTGGTAGAAAATCAGACACCTCGCTGGCGTTTCACAACACAATTTTCATGTAAACAACTCCGACTGTCCTTGTTTACATGCAAAGCGCGCCGATAGGCGATACAAAATCCTGCCGCCCGGCCGCCCGACCGACCGCATGCGACGCTAAGTTTTCGGCGGCTCGGCGGGAAAATAATCCATCCCCAGAAGAAATTTTACGCATGAAAATAACAACTACAACTTGTTTTCGTCGTTATATGAGTTTCTGAGGCCGTAAAATGTTAAAACGGTTGAAATTTGTCAGAAAAAACAGCTCGAAAGACAGAATGAAAATGGCCGACGCTGCTTCCAACAATGTGGTCAAAGGTGAAGATAGCATCCAAGCGTCCAAGATACATGTACTAGTATTACACGCATGAAAAAAATTTTTTCGGCAACGACAGAAATAAAAATTCACTCGTATTTTTAAAAGGTTAATTTGTAAACATTACCGTGAAACTTTCCGAATTTATTGGTTTCTAGTGTCAGAATATAATGTTGTTTCTATGAATGTGCGGTTGGATGCTGTGGAGGCTTTTACAATTGGGAGAATCAGATATTAAGAGCATGCTTTCTTTCTTTCTTACTTTCTTTATTGAGTGTCTCTAAATTTTTTTTTTTTTAGTATGAGTTTATAGACATAATCACATTTCTATTTGTTCAGCTGTGTCAATATGTGATTTTGTTTGGGAAATATGATTGGGTTAAAAAGTTTGGTATATATTAATTATGTCCGTAACACCTTAGGAATACTTGCTCCAAGTTCCAGGTAATAAGTACATGTACAATTTGTATCATGTATTTTTCACTTGTTGAACTTGTGGAAGCACCGTTGGCCCCCGGTTAGGGGTCATCCGGGGAACCTATGCCCAATTTTTTTTTAAATCAAGGGAGCTAATACCATTTTTTATTAGATTTTGAAGATTTGTCCGGGGGGTATGTTTATTCCGAGGGAAAAGTGTTTATTTGGCAGATGAGAGTAACATTATCCTTGCGCAAACGAAGAACATGGCGCACGTAACACCACCCGCATAAGTGTGCCGCCATGTAGAGGCGTGGCATTCCAACGGCGGCAGCCCTGTGATGAAGTGATGTAAAGGTGGCATTCTTTATTAAAACATTGTTGTTTGAGAGCTTTTGTGTTCTTTACATTACTTTATTTTATAACATAAAACTTAAGAAGTTAACTAGAAGAAAACGTAATAGGTATAAGTAGCAGATTTGAAGAAAATGATAACTTGGAAGTGTTGCCACTTAAATACTGATGGCGCCACCTGGCTTTTGACTCAGGTGGCAACATGCGCCACCTGGCTGAAAAAAGTATTTCGAGCCCTGTGTCTCCTCCCCCGGAGGTAATAACCATGGACTGCTTACTTGAAACGTATCAACAAATCTCTTATCTATTGACTGGTAATTTATCTTACTGTATCTTAAATGCCATTTGAGGCCATCACCACATCAGTGTGTTATATCCTGTGTCAGAAATGATCTCATCCTGCATTTTGTCTAGTAACTGGTGACCAGGGTGATGGTACCCATTTTCTACACTTGAATGAGTAAAAGGGACAGCTGCCTTTTGAAACATTTTTCTCTGTCACACCCACTTAAAAGCCCTTTCAATTTTACAGCCAGTTAATACTGGAATTGTCACAGTAGTGAGAGGTACAAGTAACACTACATTCAGGGTGATAGGAATTCTGGTGTCATATACAAATGTATACTATCTGTTGTTTTTTCCTTGCTTTATTGCAAGGTCACAAAATTGCTTTTGTTAACAGTGCCTGGAAATGAACTTTTGGGAAAGGTCATTCCACTATTCCCTTCATGTACACAGTCTATTATTTCCTGCAGAACAGATTGATGTAGATTTTCTCCTACAGTGATAAATGGGGTTTCTGTTCAGTACAAAGGAGCGTCTCTAAATTTTTAACTAGAACATGTAGAATAAGATCCTACTACTACAAAACATGTAATTTGCATTTAGAGATCCTCGTTTGGACTCGGCAGAAACCCTATTAATCACTGTCCCTTTGCTGTCCACTCATTCTCCAGACTTTTTGCCTTTTGGCATCCAATGCAATTTCAGGACGGATTTTCAAGGCAGTTTTCTGGTCATTCTTTTAATGTTGTAATTTGAATCAAATCCAATGTATTCCATAGCATACTGCTATCTGTGAGGCAAAAGTGTGACGTCACTGACAGAAAATGGTTGCTTGTTAAGTGTTGTACTTGTAGGCTGGTTCTAGCTATTTATGGGCCATACCCAAAAAATAAACAGAAGTCTCATGTAACTTGTTTTGGGGCTATCTATTATGTATCAAATGTGCTAAGAAATGGCAGTTAATGACAATATCAGACAAATTTCCTCATCCAGAATATTTTGCCCTGAAACTGAATTGGATGCCTTTAAACCTTGTGGAAACCTCACATTGCCAGGGGCAGACCACAAATTACACACTTGGAAAGATAAACCAACAGATCCAAAAGGACCTTATCAGATTTCATGGTTGCAGGAGGGAAGTTTACAGCATCATCAAGTGCCTGCTCAACCCTGAAATAGGAACTGTTCTTCTGAACTTGTAAATAAAGACTAGCAGCTGGCACATTTCATGCAGCACTGACTTTGTCATCAACCTCTGAAATGCCAACAGTAATGGCAGAGACAGAATTAGCAACCAAGAAAAGGGTGCTAGAAAAAAAGGCTGGGGAGTTAGTGAGGCAGATGCCATGCCAGTCTCCATTGGTGTTTTACTAACTGTTTGTCTGTTTGTTTCTTTGTTTACTTGCACAACAAGAAAGTACATATTAGTACAGTTAACAATACAAACAGGTGAAGAGGAGGGAAAAGGTGTCAGTATAGCTTATACTACATGTAGGCCCTCCTCCTCTATACTAATAAAACACACACACACACACACGTGCACACACACACACATACACACACACACACGTGCACACACACACATGCACACACACACACACACATACACACACACACACGTGCACACACACATGCACACACACACACTGACACACACACACACTGACACACACACACACTGACACACACACACACGTGCACACACACACACCACACATGTACACACAAACACACTGACACACACACAGCACACACGTGCACACACACACCACACACACACACACTCACACACACACACACACACACACACACATGTGCACACACACGGCACACACACACACACACACACTGACACACACTTGCACACACACACACCACACACACACACTGACACACACACACACGTGCACACACACACACCACACACACAAACACACTGACACACACACACAGCACA